>NC_084921.1:35312222-35636944 GCF_958298935.1 Phragmites australis
AAATAGCAGAACTCCAAAATAAAAGGATAAAAATGGAAATAACTTGCCAACAGTCGGGATCAACAAATAGACACAGGTCTCATTATTTTTTATAATAGATATATAGAAATCTCTCTTAGCTTGTTCTCTCTCACACATACATATAGAGAGAGAGAGGAAGGAGTCGTACCAGCAATCCACGTTTCAGCTTTGTTGACTTGCAAGTCAAGTTGGTTTCGTACCTTTCAAAACCGCTATACAACAGATTAAGGGTCATTTTTCTTTGATGTGTTGAAGTTATTTGCAAGGAAAAAAATTGGGCTGAGCAGTTACCAGCTTGTGAGGCCGACCGCACCCTTAAGGCCCGCACTACTGGCAGGTGCCGAAGCCCAGTGGCCCCAGTCCGAGCATTTACAACAGGTGTTTAGAGAAAATATTTATAAATTTTTTTAACTGTACTCGTATATGTTCTTAGGTGGAGAGCAAAATGCTTACTTAAGCGTCACTGCTTATATTAGTGTTTATGAAAAAAGAGTGTTACGCACGTACATAAAAATTATAATTCTCAATGCAAATAGACTATATATGTTTAAATATAATTAACTATCTTATTAACACTAATATAAGTAATGGTGCTTAAGTAAGAATTTGCCCTCCACTTAAGCATGTATGATAGTGCAGTTGAGAAAAACGATTTTTTACCATAAGCACCTCATTGTACATGCTTTTATAAAACGCAAATCCTGACAGGTGCAAAAGGAATCTAGATCATCTGATTTCACTCCATGGTGAGTTGTTGTATCTGAGATGCACAGATAGGATTTAGCACTACAGTATTTTGTGAGTCACCGTGCGAGTCCGGGCTGGGGGAGATGCGCCTTGCGGTCTTGCCGTCGGCAGACGACGCAGCAGGATCGCGGCGTTGCTGAGCTTGATCGTTCTGGGACGTGGCGAGATTCAAGTGTGGACCCGTGAAAAAGAGGCGCCCTATCCACCTGGGAGCTGTGGCATCGTGTCCAGAAGACGAGCGTTGCGCGGCCGATGGATCTTGGCTCCGGATGGTTGCGCGGCGCAGAGCTCTCGTGGTTCTGCGAGGGGAGCGGCACACTCTTCTAGCGGGCGGACGATGGGAGCATGAGCCCTCTGCGGCTCGACATGGACAACATGGTGGTGAGCAAGCTCGAGGCCGCGCCCTGGGGCCTGGTATGAGGTTGATCTGCTCTCTTTTTTTTCGAAGCGACAGCAGGCGCTCTGTTGATTTTTTCATAAATTAGAGGAAAAGAAAAAAAAAACAAGAGTCTGAAAACAATCCAGACACACATCAGACTGCGTTCACAGCTAACCTCTTAACTAGGAAAAAGACTCAACAGGAGGGCAACCGAGGCCTAGCCAACTAAAGGAGGAGTCCAGAGAAGACTGCTGGAAACCTGCAAACAAAGGAGGAGTTAAGCTTCCAGCGCTCCCACAGCTTGTTCCCTCCAAGCAGCTCTCTTAACCTCAACCCTCCTTGATAAGGAAGCAACCCTCTGAGCCAACAAAGATTGATTTTGAAAAAATCTTCTATTACGCTCCTTCCAAATGTGCCATCAAAAATAGATGATGATGCTATTGAAGTGTTTTCTGTTGTCATGACATGCTTATTGGCTTGGCGTCACCAAGCGCGGAGAGTCTGACAGCAGTCCAACTGAGAAATGTGATGCAGGTCGAACCAAAAAGTGATATGTTGCCAAGTTTCCTGGGTGAAAGAGCAGTCTTTGCACAGGTGATTTGCAGTTTCCTCATCTTGATCACATAACCGACAAGTTGTAGAATCTCCCCATCCACGGTTAGCCAAGTTGTCTCCTATTAGAATCTTGTTTTGGAGAAAGATCCATGAAAAATATTTGCATTTGGATTCAGCTTTTGCACTCCATATGTTTGCCATGTTATACCTTCTGAAACTGCCAAGGAATTGAATTTGATACGCACTTTTCGTTGTGTATTCGTCATTTTCGATCCACCTCCAAAAGATGGAGTCTTGGGAATCCTCAGAGATGAAGTCTTTCTGATATATGATTCTTAATTCCAGAAATAATTTGATTCACCAGGTTATCAGTGTCTTATGCTGATTGTTCGTGCTTCAGCAAGTAACGCGTTCTGTTGTTTTTGAAACATTTTCTTCCCCTGAAACAAACGTGTTCTCTTACTATTTTTAAGTGCTGTTCATCCATGTGTTTGTCATCTCACCCAGCTGTGCGTATGGCACTATCACGGTTGCTATTTACAAGCCACTCGATTTTATTTTCCTTAAATCTAATGCACTTGTTATCGGATCCCCATTCTGGGTTTTGCTGTACATCTCATATCAGTGTTCAGATTAGTTGTTAATACGCATATTCTCAATAGAATAGCATCACGATTATATATCGATTGTATTATAACACCATAAATAGTGTCTAACAAAAGACATATATCATAGAATTTATTACAATAGTGGCCACATACCGAATTAAAAGAGTTCATCAACACAACAACAATAGAAATAATGGGTAAGCCTAATACATATATGCAACATTGGTACGGACGTAACCTTATTTGTCTACTCTTTGTCATCATCGGTGTAGTTGTCCTCTGATTCAACATCGGTGTAGTTGTCCTCTAATTCAACATCTAAATTCAACCATAACAAAAGTAAGTACTTAAGGTACTCAATAAGTCTTACTATAAAAGGTAGATAGATATTTAAAGGGGTAAGTTAGTTCTAATGCTACAGAGCTTAATTTTAGCGAAAAACCAGTTTTTATACAAGAGCTAGTTTGTAAGGCGAAGTTAAAGCCATTTAGGGTATATACGTATAAGGCGTACACCATATATGGATAGGGTTTGTCGTGTGTATGTTTAACAACTCTGGATACTATGGAACCAAATCTACAGTATCTGATATACCCAAAAATTTAGAAAACGTATACTAGAAAGGTCTCGATTGTTTTCTCAACTTGAGAACGACTAGTATCCAAGTCGGATTAATCTACTTTGTCCTGATAGACAAGATAAATGATTTCCTATCGACTACAACTGGATAGAAGGTAGCATATCAGCCTTATATAAAGCGGGGACCCAGACCCCCCGGTGTCGGTGGGAGGGAGGAGAAGAGAAAACTAAAACTCACGCATTTACAACTCGACATAAGCACTAAGAACATAGCAGATACTCGATGGCACCATCCTTAGTTTAGCTTAGATCTGATCTACTCCCTGTAATAAGTCTAGACTCATTGCTTGCACTCGAGAGAATACATATACATCACCATCTATACATGATGCAGGGTATTACTCCAACCGGGGATCCGAACCTGTTACATCGCGTGTATCGCTTCATATTCAATCCATGATCTCGAAGGTACCCCAGTCAATTATGAATATATTGTCAGGAACTAATCTTCGACAGTTGGTGCACCAGATGGGGGTATTTTTCTATTTTCCAGGATTGATTATGTCTAGAATTCACATCCGCACTGGTTTCTCTGATGACGATGTCTACGTCCACTTAGAGTCAACACAAGTCATCTATTCATCGCCTCCTGTTGGATCTCAGATCCTCTTTGAAACTATGGTTTTCCGCTATGACAATCAAGGTGACTGGTCTACACTAGTATTCCCGAGTCCAACCCATTGGACGAATACTGTGAGGTAGGACATCCCGACTGGGATCCTAAGAAGACTAACGTTCTCCAATGTATAAACACCGATAGCGAGGGCAAGGATCAGGAGAGTGATAACGACAACTCGATCGACAACCAGAGCAGCCGAACGAATCAATTCGTATTCATGGCTTGAGGAGTTAGAGCCCCACCCGATGACCTAATGGCGGTAGATCAAAATGCGCTGAGAACAACAGAGTCAGGATTCCCGTGGACCCAACAGCAATAGCCGCCACCCATGATACTGGCATCACGGAAGATATACCGCCAAGAACATATGTGGTTGGAGCCCAGTTCACTCCTAATACTACTAATCATCGCCGAACCATAGGTGGTCAAATGCCCTCTAGTCTTCAATGACTACTTCCAGTGGGTACCCCTCCACCAGCACTGGTCTCGAGTTCGAGGAACAGATACTCTCAGGACAACCGGCACGAGACTTCATCGACTCATCTACAGCCAAGCCTCGGTAGTGGTATCTTTAGTACCCCAGAGTCTAACGTTCAGGTTGCTCATCTAATTCTAAGATCATTCCCTAAGTTAGATCTGGCGAATCCTTTAACACTGATGCTCAATCAAGTGAAGACTTTACTCAGCGGCTCAGATCCAAGCTACTCGAGTAAACCACATTGGTAGCTCTAGGCACCCGACTCGGTAAGACGCTGGTTCAAGGAGCCACTGACACGGACATTCCTGAGTCAAGGGATCACAAGTGGGAAGCTCGGGCGGTCGGGGTCGAGCGCAGTCCTACATGCTATGTTGTAACTGCCCTATTTATAGGTGCATGAACCAGGAAGACCTAAGAAACTGCATCCCACACGATTGGTACGATCTACGAAGAGTGATAGACAACCGTCATGGGGAACATTGCAAGGACGACCGACGCTATAACGAGTGCAAATCTCCAGGACGGGATAATCAACATGACTCCCATATTCAATGGAACAAGTGTGGCAGTCCTCATCTGCCTCTTAAATAATTTGATGGGGTTGCGAAGCCTTTGCACCTAAGCTCTGATCGATACGGTGGCCCGAGAAATTCAAAGCGGGACCGATCCAAAAATACGAGGGAAAGCTCAATCCCAATGAATGGTTGTAGATCTATATCATGTTATTTGAGCGGCAAGCGATGACAATAAGGTGATGGCCAACTATCTGCTGACCGCGCTGGATGCACCAGCACAGTCTTGGTTGTTGTCCCATCCATTAGACCAACCAACACGACTTCGATGAATGCCATGTCATTAAAAAGAAGGTCGATGATAAGCTCAAGGTCGTCGTTGCTTAGTATCACAACAAAGAGACCAAGCCAGATGCTAAAGATGACGAACTCAAATTTCGCAAGGCGGATCAGAGCTTGGCACACATCTTCGTAGGATCTGCCACCTATAAGTCCAAGAGACAATACAAAGCGGTCGAGAGAGAGGTCAACCTGGCTCTAATAGGGCCTATTCGATACCTTAAGTGGTCGGAGGTCTCGATCACCTTCAACCAAGCTGACCACCCAATTGCGGTCCCACACCCTGGTCAATACCTAGCTGTGGTCCAACATACTATCGTTAACATTAATATACATCAAACATTGGTCAACGAGGGTAGTCCTCTTAATCTCATCTTTGCCTAGACGTTAGACAAGATGGGAATATCAAGGTCGAAGATCAAGGCATGAGTTGAGCAATTTCATGGTATAACCCCAAATTCATAAAATATACCCCTTGCCCAAATCGAGCTGTCAGTTATGTTTGGAGAGCTTGACAATTTCCGTAAAGAAAAGTTAATCTTTGATATCGTGAACTTAAGATGGCTTACAATGTGATTCTAGACCGCCCAATGCTAGCAAGTTTGTGACCGTGGCGCTCTATGCGTATCAAACACTCACGATTCCAGGCCACAAAGGGGTCATAACTACCAAAAGGGATCAACGTGCAACGGTCAAATGTGATAAGCAGAGCTTAGATATGATCAAGCACTTCTGCCGAACGACAACTACTTCTAAAGGTGTGGAGTCCAAGCACTAGAAGCAACAAGCCATCGTTGAGGTTAAGAATTCTAAGCTCATAAGTCTTACTGACACTTCAAAGTCTGATGAGGCTGCTAAGGGAAATTACAACAATGGTGCCAAGGCCAAGAAAATTGACAGTGGTGTCAAGGCAATACCCCTCAACCCATCTGAACTAGCAAAGACAATTAGGATAGGGGTTGATCTTAATCCCAATAGGAACTTGAGCTCATCATTTTTCTCCAGACGAACCAAGATGTATTTGCATGGTAACCCTCTGACATGTCTGGGGTCCCTTTGGAGGTGATTGAGCATTGACTAGCTGTGAAACCTGATGCCAAACCTGTGGTACAGAAATAGCGAAGGTTTGTAGAGGATAGGAAGCAAGCTATTTAGTAGGAGATCAGCAAACTCCTAAAGGCAGGTATTCGAGATGTTCGTCATCTTGCATGGCTTGCAAATCCCGTCCTCGTGATGAAACCCAATGGTAAGTGGAGATAATGTGTCGACTTTATCGACCTCAATAAAGCTTGTCCCAAGAATCCTTTTCCTCTTCCTCGCATTGACCAGATCATCGACTCTATTCAGGGTATCACCAAATTAGCATGAGGGTGGAGGATGAGGAGAAAACTGCTTTTGTTACTCTCTTTGTTGTATTTTGTTGTAGAAAGATGCATTTCGATTTAAAGAATGTTGGTGCTACTTATCAACAGTGTATTCAAAATTGCTTACAGCTCTAGATCGGGCGCAATGTTGAAACTTATGTTGATGATATTGTACTCAAGTCTAGAATCAAAGACGCATTGATTAATGACCTCAAGGAGATATTCGATAACCTCAAGAAGTATCGTATGATGCTTAATCCTGAGAAGTGATCATTCGGCATTCCATCTGGCAAGCTTCTCGGCTTCCTGATGTCAAGTCAAGGCATCAAGGCCAATCCACATAAAATCGAGGTTCTAGACCAAATGTGGTCACCTTGAATACTGAAGGAAGTTCAAAAATTAACAAGATGCACAACAGCCCTTAGTCGATTCATCTCCAGTATGGGCGAGTGAGGGATGCCTTTCTTGAAGCTGCTGAAGAAATATGATCAGTTTGAGTTGACAGAAGAAGCGGAAAATGCCTTTCATGATTTAAAAAGGTATTTATTGTCTTCATTATTTCTAACACCGTCTAACGAAAAAGATGAGCTATTTTTGTACATTGCAGCAACTCCACAAGTTGTAAGCATGGCCCTGGTGGTCGAGCAGGAATACCTTGAGAAAAAGGCTAAGGTCCAAAAATCTATTTACTACATGAGTGAAGTCCTACATAGTGCTAAGCTACGATACCCATAAATACATAAGTTATTATATGCAGTCTTGATGTTTTTCCAGAAGCTATGATACTATTTCTAGGCACACAAGATCATTGTAGTGATGACGTATCCACTAAAAGATGTCATATGCAACAGGGAGGCTACTGGACAAGCGTGCAATGGACGGTCGAGCTCAATGAGTTTGGCGTACACTATGCATCGCGAACAAGCGTTAAGTCAGGAGTATTAGTGGAATTCATCGCCGAATGACAAGCATTGAAGAAAAAAATCCAAGTGTAGTCGAAGACCACTGGACGCTTCTTCGGTGGATGGCTCATGCTTCAAGACTTAAGGGCTGACATTGTACTCAAATCTTTAACGGGCGATGAACTCAGGTATATGTTGAATTAAACTTTAAAGCTTTCAACAATGTTGCAGAATACGATGGAATAGTAAATGGGCTTTGCATAGCTGCGTCACTTGAAATCAAACGACTACTCGTTAAAGGGGACTCATAACTAGTCGTAAACCAAGTGCAAAAGGTGTACTAGTGCTTGGACGACAACATAACAGCTTATCTAAACGAGGTACAAAAGCTCGAAGAAATGTTTGAAGGGCTAGAACTAACGCACATAAGAAGAAGTGATAACTCTGGTGCGAATGAACTTGCTAGACTCATTTCTTCTCGAGCACTAGTGCACGTGGGAGTCTTTGTTGAGAAACTCCTCAAACCATTTGTCCCGATAGTTCGGCGAACGGATGCTGCTCAACTCAATCAGCAGTCTGGTTTGGTCAGTGAGATAGATTTTGCAGACATGGTAACTACACTACTTGAACGCGAGCCAACTTGGATGACCCTTTTCTAAGCCTATCTCGAAGGTCGAGAGGTCCCTTACGATGATGCGTCTATAGAGAAAATTGCTTGTAAGTTTAAACTATATATTTTGGTATACTGCAATCTCTACCAAGAGAGGTAACAGAATCTTGATGAAGTGCATCACTCAAGAAGAGGACAGTAAAATATTACTCGATATCCATAGAGGCAAGTGTGGTAACCATGCATCTTACCTCACCTTGGTCAGAAAAGCTTTCCGCCAAGGATTCTATTGACCGACTGCCCTTCAGGATGCTTCCGAGCTGGTCAAAAAGTGTGAAATCTACTAATTTTTCAGAAGGCAGACCACTCGAGTAGTCCAAGATCTGCAAACAATTCGTCTTTCTTGCTATTTCTTAGTCTAGGGCTTGGATATACTAGGACCGTTCCCAAGGGCCTAAAGTGGTTATAAGTTTCTATTTGTGGCTACCAACATGTTCACTAAGTGGATCGAGGTCAAACCCGTGGGAAGATAACCACAGAAGCGGCTAAAAAGTTCATGAGGAGCATAATTATTCAATTCGGAATTCCACATCGGATAATTACAGACAACGATAGTCAGTTCAAAAGCGGGATCTTTATCGCGTTCTATGAAGAATTTGGCATCAAAACTTGCTTCGCTTTAGTAGCTAACCCTCAAAGTAACGATCAAGTTGAGTGCACCAATGGTATAGTCTTGCGGGGTATTAAGACTCAGCTCTTTGACATGTTGAATGCCTACTCAAAACGTTGGACGAAAGAATTTCCCTCAGTACTATGAGTCATTCGCACCTTGACTAACAGGGCCACCAGTGTAACTCCTTTCATCTTAGTCTACGGAGCGGAAGCAATGCTCCAAACTGAGTTGAAGTATGAATCGCCTCGAGTGGAAAGTTACTCAGAAGAAGGGCAAGAGCGTTTGTGAGCAGACAATATCAATTTACTCAAGAAGTATCGTGATCGAGCATCCATTCAAGTGGCTAAGTATCAATAAGCGTTGGGTAGATATCACAGTCAGAAAGTCCAGCCTAGGAAACTCGTTGTTGGGGACCTTGTTTTATGAAATGTGCAGAAACAGGCTCAATGCCATGAGTTATCACCTAAGTGGGAAGGGCCCTACATAGTAGTCGAAGTAACTTGACCTAGATCAAAACGGCTATCAACTTCAAATAGTGAGATACTTGAAAAGTTGTGGTACATCAACCAACTCCGATAGAATCATTGATAAGGTAAGAACGTAAGTCAATTACATTTTAATCAGACAGACTATCCTATTATATATTGTTAACAGAAAGAATTTGCCTAACTCTTGCAAATAGTTCAAAAGTATATGACCCCTACTTTTCCTCGAACAAGTTGAGGAATCTCTTCTGTTCCTCTGTGGCGCCGCAGCTGATCGTCCCGAGGATCGACCGTTGACCAGCGTAAGGGCCAAGGAAGGTTGCTGAGGCAAAGATCCTGATTGAGCAACCAACTGGCGTTGATGATGTCGAGTGACCCTCCGTAGGATGCGAAGGTGATCTGACGATTGTCGATGGAGAAGAAGACCGCACTTTCTTCACTATTGGAGGCTCAAGGGCTCCATCGCCAAAGTCCTCGTTGGCAACCTGGTCGATGATCTCATCAAGATTACCACCATCTTCATCTCCCTTTTGTGCAGCTCGTGTCATCGATTCCTGTGCCGCTCCTTCCGCAGTGTTGACATCAAGGAAACACAAGAGGTGGCAGGTGAAGGGTCGACGACCTCCAACGAACATCCTATTTCTCCTCCTCTCAAGCCTTTTGGTCGATTCCTTCATATCAGAGAAAACGATGATGGCACCGGGTGAAACCATGGTGAGAGGCCTTGGGGCTAGGGGTCCTACTCCTATTTCTAAACATGGCTTGAGAGACGATGATGGAGTGGAATATATGGTTTCAAGCTCTACGAGTTTCTACAGAGCAATGGACAAGGAGAAAGGAAGGAGACAGGGTGAAAATAGATAGCCTTGGATGTACCTATTTATAGCTATGGAAATGGGTCATACAGCGGAAACAACGCCGTCAAGATCTGATAGCGTTGGGCGTGATGATGAGGTTGCCTCGGTCACATGACATGTTGAGCAGAAGTCGAGGCGTCACTAAGGCATTATGATTTGTCTAATCTCTGCAAAAAAAGGGTGCATGGTCATTATGACATGTCAAATCAAATGTGCGGTGAAGACGAGCACAAGCGGGAGTGGGTTTTTAATGCTCACCTACCCGAGTGTTTGATTTTCACTCGATGACCATAACATAGTTGTTGTCGTACTCCTGAGGGCTTATACCCTCAAGCATGCGGTCGAGAAGAATGAGTTGATGCTTATGCTTTACTTTCTGCTCGATTCGGTCATCAAGCAGAGAATCGAGGGCTACACCATATATTTTTTATGCTTATACTTCACTCTCTATTTAACTATCACGTTAAGCAGAGAACCATGAGTTACATTGTTTGATGGCAGTGTTTATGCTCCACTTTCTACTTGAACTTAGTTATTGAGCGAAGAGTCAGAGGCCATATTGGGTATCTTATGATGCTACAGCTATATTCTCTATCTTGATTATCACATTAAACAAAGAGTCGATGGCTATATCGCGTACTTTCCATGATACGACTTTACTCTTCACTTGATCCAATCATCAAGTAGAGAGTCGAAGGCTACATCATATACTATCAGTTGTGTAGGTTTGTTCTTTCTTACTCTCCAATAGAGTATATTTTCCTCCTCGAACAGAGAGTCGGGGGCTACATAGTAATATCATATTTATTCAGTAAGGATGTATATTTTTTTCAAAAGTTTAACTGGCTTTACGTCAACTGCTTTGGATAGAACCAGCAGATGCATGTGTTGGGTTGATGAAAGATAACTACACCTAATAAGGCATAACAGCACAAGAGATTGTCAGACATCTCACACCTAATGACTAACAGGGTTCTGAAGTTCTAGTCGATTCTATATTTGTTCTTTGCCGAGTTTATGTTCACAGGATGGTCAAAGCGCAAGACGGTGAAAATTTGCAAAAGATTATCATGTTATTCCTGTTTCTAATTTTATACTAGTTGAGTTTTCAGGCATCAATGGATATTCAATTAGCAAGTCTCGAGGATGGTCATTACATGTACCAGTTAGTTTTCCATCTACTTATGCTAATCTTATTTCTTCGATAAGGGAATAGCGACAAAGCATATTGAACAAACAAAATAATAGTAATGTTCACAGTCATCCCAAAACTACTGATCAAAGTTTTAAATGTTTTGAGTCAAGCTTGATCGGAAGGACTTCCCTCACTTTCGTTGTCAGACAGGTTGAGCTCCAAGGATTCAACGAAAGCATGTATCAGTGTCTCAACGCTTTTCATAATTTATGTTGCCTCCTCTCCTGAGCATCTGAATCCATCCGTCACCACCGAGGTGTTAAGATTAGGGTCGTAGCTCTTAAGGAGATTAAGCACCATCTTGGCGCTGATGGAGGCCGACTGATTCATGCGGTTGATGGTCTATTCCCTCAGCTCTTGAAGCAATGAAGTTGCAGTGTCTCGATCAGCTTCTGCTTTCTTCAAAGCCTCACCCATGGTTTCTTGATCATCTTTCTCTTTCTTCGAAGTTTCTAGTCTTGCAAGGTATGTGTCCTTTCCATCAATAGCTTTCATCACATCGTCAAGAAGAGTTACCTTGTTTTCTAAGGAGGGTTCAAGATCTAAGAAGGCAAGCAAAGGCATTATCATTAGTTGCACATTATTTGAATCACATACTAGTGATTTGCGGGTAAAACTAACCTTCAATCCTTTTTTGTTGAGCGGTTAGCTCACCATCCTTCTCCTCAAGAGCTTTCTAGTAGCTCGTGGGTTCGATCGCTAGAAGCTAGGCCTTGGCAACTACTTCTTAGATGCAGATAGCCTAAAGGTCATCATTGTCTGCAAGAAACCAGCCCACAATAATTTATCATCATTTTGGACTCACTAAGCCAATGCTCAGAAGAATGATCAATTTGAGGGAGGCAACTCGATAAAGGTTACCTTCCTACCGAGTCATCAAACATGTCAGTTACTCGAGGAGGCGATCAAGGAGTGGCTCCAGCTGTCTCCTGTAGAGAAGTCACCCGCAGACCAAATGTCAATGTGCACGTGCTCGATAATTAATGAAACAACTTGACAATCATCTGGCAACTCAATGTTAGTACCAGTTGGTTTCTTTTCCGTGAGCGCTTGAGGGTCACTGAATCATATAGCAGTGACAATCTCTTGGACCGAAGAGATCCTTCATCCCCTTGATCAACTGGCATTTTTCCCTTGTCACTAGTGCTAGAAGAGGAAGTGTCGTCAAGATCAAGGACTTCAGTTGTAAGGATGTGCTCTTGATGAAAGACTGAGACATAAAATCAAAAAGTTGAATCAGCACTACTCTTTTACTTGAGAAATCCCCACCTTTGATAGAGGATTCACGAGGGAGTAGGGCTGCACAGAATATTCTTGTGCTTCTTTAGAGAAGAGTTTGCTCAATCAAACAACAATATCTGGAGGAGACACATCTATGAAAAGAGAGAAAAAAATCACTTAAAAAGCTTAACTGTGATAAGAGAAGCAGCAAATTGCTATATAAATCTTACCTTCGACCACGTCTTTAGAGCTATCCTCGTCTCTAGAATACTCCGAAATAAAGCGATCTTGTGCTTTAAAAGGACTCAACCGCCAACTAATGAAGTCTTTAGCCATGTACTACCGGTTATGCCAATTTGCCTAAGTTCACCAATCTTCGTGACATGGTAGACAGTGTGGTTGGATTCATGTTACTTCTTCGACCAGGACGGACTTGACTGTGGGAGGAGGCCCTTATACATTAAAGGGCAGTAGACTGGATCAGGGTTGGAGATATAAAACCAGTGGTTTTTTTCAATCTTTCTGTCAAGAGGAGGTCAACGTGACCGGTATATAGGAATTCTTCATTCCAATTCGTAGTTGAAAACTGCAACCTCCAACACACTTGTTCTTTTTGTTCCTCTTTAGATGATAAAAATACTTAAACAGATTTAGACTCTGCTCGATGCTTAGGAAAGCTTCGCACAGGTGGAAAAAAACACTCAACATTGTGATTGAGTTTGGATTCAGATGGTGGAGCAATTTGGTAGAATTCAAGTATGAAAAGAAAGAACTTAGAAGGGGAACATTGAATCTGCAGTGGAAAAATGATTCAAAAATCACAATCTTGTGGTCAACCTGACAAGAAGGGAATTCATCACCCGACACCGGCCTCCAATTTGTTAGCATGTGAGGAAGAACTATTCCTTCAGCTTCAACCTCCTTTAGCCTTGATCATTGCATCGATGAAATCGCCTAGGCTTCAGTGAGGAGCCTCATCTCGTTCGACTGCTCAGGTGAGGCATCGGCAATCTTTGCGTTGGACTTCTTCCCTGGTGATGTAGGAGCGGTGGTCTTTGCAATGGAACTGGGATCCATGGATCTAAATTTTCTTTTTGTGTGTTTGGGCAGAGAAAGATGGAGACTTGTGCAAGAAGGTTGGCAGCAAGAGTGAGAAAAGAATGTTATAGTCCAGGTTTGTACAGATAAATAGCCTAAAATTTATTGCCTTTTTAGTAACCACTCCTATTTCTATGACGCCTCAATTGGTGTGAAAGGCGGAATGATGCCGTCGTGCGAATATCTGCATGTCCATCCAAGTGCATTAAATACGTCTATACCTAACATTTAAAATTTTAAAGGTTTTTTTAACTCTACTCGAAGTCAGATGTCGATCAATCGAGTTTTTTGGTCTCAAGTGCGGTTAACAGCAGGGCGCTCGACCCAATTATGTTTTCACTCGATACCTAGAGCATGATCTATTTTTACTCGATTCTTTCAACTACAAGACTGGTCCACCTTACTCGATCAAACTTAGACTTAACAGTACTTGAGTGGGCACTTATGGAAACCTTTCCTCTTGAAGCAGAATTAGAGAGTTACCGTTCAATATCTAGCTATGGGTATATAGACAGGGCATGTCATACACACGTTTAACAACTCCGAATACTATAGAACCAAATCTACAGTACTTGATACACCCAAAAATTTAGAAGACGTATACTAGAAAAGCCTCGATTGGTTTTTCAACTTGAGAACATCTAGTATCTAAGTTGAATTCATTTGTTTTGTCTTGATAGACAAGATGAATGGCTTCCTATCGACTACGATTGGATGGAAGGTAACATATCAGCCATATATAAAACAAGGACCCAGACCCCTAGTGGGAGGGAGGAGAAGAGAAAACTAACGCATATGCAACTCGACACCAGCACCAAGACCATATGAAATACTCGTAAACATCATCCTTAGTTTAGCTTAGATTCGATATGCTCTATGTAATAGACACATTTTTTATACTCAGAGAATACATATACAACACCATCCATATATGACATAAGGTATTACTCCAACTCAGAGCCCGAACCTATCTATATCACGTGTCTCACTTCGTGTTCAATTCCTAATCTCGAAAGTACCCTAGTCAATTAGAAACATATTATCATGAACTAATATTTGACCACTCACGCCACTAATTGTACGCAACATTTCATACATTTCACAAAAACATTATTATTACAAGTGGAGCTAAACCCTACCCAGTAGTCAAAGGAATCATCCGAACAATAAATATAGTTGATGTTGAAGATCTTTTAGGATTTTAATGAGAAACAAGTAGATCAATAACAAGTTATGTCATAATCAAGCTAGATCGTAACTATTAAAATATTTAAATTAATTAAAATAAATATGTATGAATATAGCATTTCAAAAGTTGACTCTACTGGATCGTGTTTATAAAATTAAGGTAAAATATGATTCTAAGAGTGAAGGACTTACCTTCTTCAAAGTTTTATTCCACCTCTGGGGTTTCTTCTCAAACGCTTCCATTTCTACAATACACAATTTAACATTGAATAAGTAAAATATGGCAAAAGTAACTTGAATTTAAATAAATTCAAATGAACTTCAAAAATTACGAAATTTATTTGGTTCAATAGATCTTAAATTTAGATGAATTTAGGCAATGTACAAATAATTATCAAACACGAACCGATAGCTATACTTCTATTATCATTGTCGATTCTGGCTAAAACCCAGTAGTGATAAAGATTTTTCATTATTAGTTCTTTTTAGATGAACTATCACTATCAATTTTTGATATAAATCGATGGTAATACATTATAGTCTCGGATTTTATTGAACCAATATTGATAAAGGGTCTCGGATTGGTCTTTTTGCGGTAGTGATGCCTCATGAATCATGAGACTTTATGAGAATAATGCCGAGAATATTTTTCCTTGCTATCTCATTGAGCGGATTCTATTGTCGCATTGATCAATATGCAGGTTTCGAGCGTACTTCGGAGGAGCCTATGGTGCACAGAAAACCAAACAGGGGAGGATACAATTAACAAGATGTAACTGGTGCAATGAGTAAATCTAAGAAATTTATCAGCCAACAAAAATCTCACGGTACCTGGCTAAAGTTACACGACACCTAGCTATGTTCCACCTCCTCTTCAGAGAGCAACAATAATCTTGTTTGTTTTCGCAAATTGTAGATCTTGAGGAGACTATATCAAAAATCTTGAAGATTAATTCCAAAGGAAAAGAAAAGTGAAGAATATCCCTCGAAATATTCTTAAAAAGGGATTTTCAATTTTTATAAATATTTTTAAGAAATTAGAAAATGTCCATAAAGCTAACGGGTGGGTTCAATGGTAAACCAAAATCCGATCTAATTTTTAAGAAATTAGAGTGTGGACGGTGGACTTCAGAGTGTGATCTACAGTGCATCAGTTTCATGGACCAAAATCCGATATGGCATGGTCAAGGACAAAAGGCACTTGCTCAGTCTACGAGGTGAGTTGGGCATGTGTGCTAGCCCCTAGAGGAGGTGTTGGTGAGGTAGAGGGGAGGCATGTGGTGCTTACCATGGGCTCAGACTAGGAGGGTTGCCGGAGAGGGAGAGGAAAGCGATGGCGATAGCGATGGCTCAGTCTCCTCGGTAAACTTTGGGTTCTCGTGCTCGACTAGCGAAGGAGAGGAGTGGAAGGGTGAGTGCTTGGCATCGTCAAGCCAGAGGAGGAAGAAAGGGGCTTAGGGACTAACCAACAACGAGGGAGGAAGCTGCAGAAGGTTCGCCAGAGGTGGTCATCGGAGAGGGGAAGAGAAGATGGATCTTGAGCTTAGGGGAGTGAGCTTGGGTTATGAGGGTGATGTGAGGAAGAGGAGAGCCCGGCGGTGCTACTTATAGCCAAGTGGAGGTCGGTTTGCAGGAACAAAATCTCACTCGCCGGCGAGATATTTTTGGTCGAGGATGAGACAAGACGTCAAGGGAGCGGGCTTGCCATGCTGGTGATGTTGGCAGCAGAGCGGCTACAGAGCCGACGAGAGAGTGCGGGAGACAGGACGAGACAACAGTCTTCACAGATCGCGACGTGGCCAAGCTAGGGGTCACCGGTGACTGCGGGTTTCCTGGTCAAAAGGCGGTGTGGGAGAGCTGGCAACGACTTGACGGAGCGGTGGGCTTCTAGGGCGCACGTGGAGCTTGTGGGCGGTACTGGTGGAGCGGTGGGACATGAGAGAGGGAGGCAGGAGGAAAGAGAAAGAGAAAGAGGAAGGAGACAGAGAGGGATGATGAGCGGCGGGGAAGCTAGAGGAAGGAGATGGGTGGCAGTGGTGGAATGGGCCTGATGGGCTAAAGTGCGCACGAGGGCAAGAGGGAGAGAAGGATTTGGGCCGCTATGGTCCGAAAGATGAAGTAAAAGAGTTTTGGCCCAAACCAAAATTAAGAAGAAAAAAAGAAAATGTGATTGGGTTATGTTCGGATGGGATTTTGGATAGAGAGGAGATTCGGTCCAAGAAAGTTTTGTGGTTTTAGAAATATTTAAACATTACTTGAATTAGGAAAGTTCAAATTTGAACCAATAATCAAACAACACCAACAAGAAACTAGAAATCTCCAAAATGCAAAATGGTGGACTGGTGCATGCTTTAAAAATAAAAAGTCGATTTGAGCTATATTTGGATCACTTTAGCCTAGATTTGTTTGAATCTGTTTCTAATTTGTTATGAATTAAAAGTTCATTTTTTTGTGATTTTGAGACATGACTGCTGAAGTGTAAGTGAATTGGATTTTGGTTGACCTTTCCCGTCAGCTTCTTTTAGGTGAGTTATTCGGTACATACAACTCAATATAGTATCAGTGTCAGAGGTCTAAAATTCGAACCTTCATGGAAGCAATTAAATAAAAAATTATAACTGGTTCTTATTTTCATATCTAAGGTATGAGAAAACCTAATATAAAAATAAATGTTAAAATATAAGTGAATTATCTATCTTTTATTAATAAACTTATTGATGCATGCAACTTAATACTGATAAAAAACACATAGTGCATAATTATTTTAAAAAGAAAAAGAATCACAACATTCACTCTTAATATCACGAAATTACCACATTATCGAAAAAAGAAATAAATCTAAACCACTCAATACTATAAACATCTAACGGTCTAGATTAAACTAAAGAGATTATATCAAATCCGATTAATAAATAGCTAAATTCAAAAATCAAAAAGTCCATATCAAACACGACTAATAAATACTTAAATTATGAATTAAAATTTATAAAAGATTAGCAGATCAATTACATACGGTTTGGGAAGCAAAATATCTAAATAAAGAGTCCAAATATAATAAAATTAATAATTATTATAATTAGGATTAAAATAGAAAAAATAAAGATCCATACCAAACAATCTTATAAAAAATCAAAATATTATAAAATTAAGTACCTAAATAAAGAGTCCATCTACAATACAATAAATCAATAACGAAATTCATAATAAGAAAAATTCAAAATTCTTACTAAGATGATAGATTAAGAAACACCATATAGCTCAAAATCGTCGCATCAAGTAGATAAGAGAAACTTATTCTGATTTTGCTTGAGTTGCCTACACTTAACTTACAATTTTGATAGTTGATAAAAACATATACGAAATTAAATCAATATGTGTACGCTATTCAAGTACACGTTTAGAGCATAAATAATTTTTTTTACAAATATAATTTTTATTTTTTCTTCTAATTTTATATGTTTGTAAATTAATAACACTAACCTCGTAAAACTAAAAGACTATTTTTTAATTAAAGATTATTATGATAAAATATTATAACGGGACTAGCCCCGTTAGTAGGGACCAACTTGCTAGTACCACTTATGCTTAAGAAAAAATAGCTAATGCTAAGTTCCCAGCTAGCATTATCATCTTACAGGAGTTACGGAAACAGTTCCAACAGCATAGAAATTCAGATTAGCATTGCCATCAGCATAAAAGCCACATTGACAGAGTGCCTTTCACAAGGAGACCTCGACCGCTGCAGGAGGGGTCAGTAAATTCGCCGGGGGCGGCATCTCCTTAAAGGTGGCTCCCTTCTTCTCCATCGGGCCTAATGCCTTCTCTCGGATCTTCTCCAGCTTCTCCATGGCTTTCTTTTTGTTTTCGAGCCTCGAAGTTTTAGCTTCAGCAGGGCTGGCCACCAGGAACGCTGCCAACACGGCAGACAACATGAATGACAGGGTGTCTCTGCGGGCCATGTGGTTTCTGAGCATTGTTCCTTGGACATTGGTTGACTGCATTAATCAGAGCAGAGAACAATATTGAGGCATGGTTCAACTGATGTCAATTAGGGCCTACTTTCCTACAGAGTTTTAGTACAAGAGTTTAGTACACGCATACAAATTCCGCTTGCATACTCTAGGATTAGATTCTGAAATCTGAATCTACATGTTCTAGATGAGAACTCAGAGAGATACAGTTCATGTTATCGAGTGAATTTAGTTCATCAACACCAACCTAACACCCAAGCTTCGAGAATTTAGTCGTAGCTTGTCCAAGTGGATGGGCAAAGTAGCAGAAGTATACCGACAAGCAACAATACACGAAGGAAATTAAAACAGCCCGTGCTTGCCCAGACTTCCCGTGAAGAGTTCATTCACCACAACAGCATCCGCAAACGGAAGCTGCCTTATCTGAATCCATCACTCAACTCGTAGTTTAACTGAATCTAGATTTACATCGCAACTACGGGTACTGATTTCACGTCTCCTTATCTGAAGGAGTAGCCAAGATAAAATAACAAAGAATCAGTACAGGGAATTCACTTGACGGCGAAAAAAAATGTCAGGCCTTGTTTGCTGACAATGGCCTTCTAGCATGTTCGACTCGCCCACCCAAAACCAACCTGGCTCGATCCCTGCTGAAGTGCGTCTGTCGCCCCTTCTGCGCACAAAACTCCGCTGAAGCTTGCGAGCTACAATTACAATCATATGCGCTAGGCTGCAGCTCACCCGGCACATACAAAAGAGACCTCACTTTGAAGGTTCTTATGATTTATGAACCTGATCTCCTAATCTATCAATCCACCCCTGCCCGTGCTAACCAGATTTATGATTTCGGAGTTTCTTGGCTGATTCTAGAAGCCGTAGAGCACAAATGATTCAAGGGACAACTATTCTGGAGAGTGGAAGCAGTTCCAAAGCAAATCGAAGGACAGGAGCGATAATAGATAGTTAGCCAAAGTACTCCATACCTGGTTGTATTTGCAGCTAACGGCAGCCATTCGCGGCCTTCTGCCGGCGCAACCATTTCTCGCCGGAAGGAGAGGGATTGGAGACAGCTGCAGAGACGCCATGGCCATCATTGTTGCCAGATGCGAACTGACGAAGGTGGTAGTGCCGTAGAAGAAAGGTGCTTTTCCTCGCTTTCTCGACCCTTCCGTTCCAAGTAGTTCCGCTCGTCGACAAAAGCAGTGGGGCAAGATGTCAAGGGCTCGTTGGAGCACAGGGAGCCTTTCGAGAGGTGTGCTTCCGTACATTTATAAAAAAGCTAAATTTGCATTCCTACTCAAGTTTGCTTCAAATTTGTGCCTTTTATTTTTTCAAGAAAATATTTGGTACAAACGCGCAAACAACAAATACTGTCTATCTAATAATCCGTATTCAGAATACGACTGATCATCAAAATAAGAGGGGATGATTTGCATAAAACCTTCCTACAGCTACAAAATATCATAAAATAACTTTTCACTTGTGGTATAGTGGGCTCAACACAATCTTCAAATGAAGATTGGATGAAAGACATTCACTTTTATATATTTACAACTATTTACTAGTTTACACTAAATACTTTCTATTATTTTAAGAGAGACTAGGATGCATCTCTTCTGAACCCAAGCAAAACCCCAGTGGGGCCACGTTGTGGCCAGGCCGACGGAAAGGCTAAGAGCGTGTTAGATTGTATATAAAAAGGCTGACCAAATATTGATCATGGCTAAAGACGGAGTAATATCAAATTTTGATTAAAAAAATAGCGTTTGGTTTGTGACCAAATTGATATTAGGATAGTACCAAAATTAAGTCTAGAATGGACGTTTTGATTGAAGCAATGCTAAAAAATGTAAAAGATGTGAGTATGACATGTATGATTATTTAACTATTTTTTTTAAATATCAAAATATAGTCAATATGAGTCTTAATTTGTAGATATAATTGTAAGGAACACAACGGTTCAAACAGATTAAAAAAACAGATATATGGTTTAGCGAATAATATGATTTTAAACTTACTAATTTCAAATGGAACTCATTTAATGTAGCCACTCACATGCTGACACATCAGCGTTGTGCTACCGTGCAGTCCAGCCAAATCCGGGCGAGCAAAATGGTGGTTCTGGAATTCGTCCGCTCTTCTGTTGATTGTAGATGGGCGAGTCAAAAAAATTTAAGGTAGAGTTAAAAATTTATTCATAAACTAAACAGATATCAAATCATTCAGACACAGCCAAATTTTACTTAAACCAAACACGCCCCATGTCCTCTCATGCCTTTGAAACCCTTCCTAGACCCAACCCGTCAAGCCTGTCAGGTCCCGAGTAAATTTGAGGTTGGATCGGGTTGCCTGGTATTTTGTACATTTTTAAAAATAAAAATATTTTTGAGTTTAGATTTGAAATGTTAACTATAATAGACGAATCTCTACAATATAAAATACGAGTTGGTTCTCGCGTCATCTATTCTCTTACTCTCATTTCATATAATAAAAATTCATAAAATTTGAATAATTTATCAACTCTTACCATTTACTCTCATCTTCTAGCTTCCCGGTTACCGGCTCGGATATGTGACCCATTTTATTAATATAATAAAAATTAATTAATTAATTAAAAGAGAAATTAGCAGATAATCTTCTTATTCTTTTTCAGATCTCACCTGAAATCAAACTACAGCATCGCTCCCGGCGTATTCATTCAGTAACGCTTCCACGATACATCCATATCTTTATACTTTGAGTTTATGCTTGATATTACCGTACCCAATATTTATATTTTTCGTTATAACATCCGGCACTTAGCTAGTTTGTTTTAGTTCTCTATATAATCCATGTGCATAAGCTGTTGTAAGCCTGTACCAATATCTACTAAAAGACTATTAGTACTTTTTTTCTTCCAAGAACACACATCCATCCCCGATCGAGTTTATTTTAGAAAGTTGTATTCTCCCCGTTTATTGATCCATCCTCGTTAACAAAGCTCGTCATCCTGGTTAGGATGCCATTGGCCACAAACTTGGCAAAGACAGCGATGTTAGGTGGCGTAGGTGGCTAGCAGGAGCAAAGGCAGACACCAAACAAGAGGGGAAGTGGGAGGACTCATGTAGCGGTTCCCTTTGCGTATCCTAATAGAGCTATCATACATTTGAAAATGCATTTGCGATTTAGTTTTTTTTTCGGGATTTGCTGGCTTTTTTTGCCTCAAGTCTCTCCCAAGATCATGATTCTAACACAACTCTTAGAGCATGTATCCATACGATTTTCACACAAATCTCATGTAGATTTTATAAGTTTGGTTTTGTACGAATGATGTAACATTTTTCCGTGTTTTTACTTGTCTCGATTCAAAGACTACTCTAGTGACGTCATTGACATTTCTAGTGGCTTGTACGTACCATGTTCGTTCCGTAATACGGTAAGTCATGTTTGTCATTTTACTTCCATTTTCATTTACTTATTATCGATAATTTATTATAGCAATTTTGATTTTATATTTTTTAATGAAAAGTTATAGATACTAAAACTTTCGTATTATTAAATTTAACATGAAATATACTTTATTAGTATTGTATACTTTTAAGTATTCATAATTATTTTAAAATGTACGGTTAAAATTATTACAGTAAATTATTGGTGGCAAGTAAAAAAAACAGAGATAGGACTCATTTTCAGCTAGTCGTATCTTACTATTTTCGGCTCAAAAATATTCAAAATGTGGCCATTCATTGTAAATTTTAGTTTAGCAAGAATTTATTTCACCAGATAAAGTTTAGTTCTCCAGCAGTACAGACTATTTAAGTCCTAAATGCGTAATTAGCAATTAGTAGCACGAGTTACTATACCTGCGTAGTTGACTGGTGAGTGATGCATTTTAATTAAAATAAAATGTCGTTCCTAAATTTCATCATGTCAGGTGCCAAACGGTCCACCAAAACACTGCCAACTGGGCACTAGCTCCCCTTCAAATAGCCTTCCCAATTCTCATCCCACACTAATCCAAGAAGCCAGCGCTGCATTGCACATTTGCACTTGCATCGCACCCAGCCTTCTTCACGCCATGTTCGATGCCGTGTCCGTCCTCCTCTCCTCCCTTGCTCGGCGGCCGGTGCCCCGTCGCCGCGGAAAGAGTATCACGTCCTCTGCTTTCATAACCAGACGGCCATTCTTCCCCTGCGGCGCTGGCCATCGCGACGTCAGTGCCAGCCCCTTCGCCAAGCCCAGGACGCTGAGGAGGCTGAAGCCCAGAAGGATCGGCGAGCGGAAGGGCGGGCGAGACGACGGCAACGGCGACCTCCTGGACGGCGACGAGCCGTGCGTGTGGCGGCGGACAATACTGCTGGGCCGGAGGTGCCAGCCGCTGGAGTTCACCGGGGCCATACACTACGACAGCGAGGGGCAGCGGCTGTGGCAGCCCCGCACGACGCCGCTGCTGACGAGCCCCATCCATTCTTCCGAGCTCGGCTACATGGATCGCGCATAAGTGGATCGACACCTTGCCACACCTACTACGCGATGAGAAAACAGATGGATGACGAAGTTCTCCGTTCGTGACTTCATTTTTTACCCTTCTGTTCTAGAATTTGGGCGAGGCCGTTTCTGTATCTGCTCGTCCTGTGTGATCGAATCCATCTTGTTCTGTTCTCGTGGAACAAAGAAATCGGCATTTTTTAGTCAAAGGTAATCTAAGAAATTTATCACTCTCATCATGTATCGTGTAAGATTTTGGTAGATGGGTGATGAATCCGTTTCCAAAACAAAAGATTTGGTAGATGAGAAGTTGTTCAACTATTTGCCACTCACGTTTTGGACGCATGCATACTAGTGGTACCTCTCACTTCCGCTTTCGTTGTTAGTCGCGCTAAGATGTGACACAACACACAAGCAAGCATAAGATCCATGTTTAGATATTTCTAACTATATTCTCTTTACTTTATTTTATTTTATTTTTATTTTTTTTTGTTTTTATTTATTTATTTTCTCTTATCTCCAACAACTTTCATTTGAAGAAATTCGTGATGAGAATAAAAGAGAATTCTCGTCTGGAAAAGGACTCTATGGCCTTACCATAGTAGCCGGTAGGTGCGTGAAATCCATGACTACCAATATGTAAATTCAGTAATGCATTAGAGCTTCTAATTGCTTGAGGGAGGCAGGACACGAGATGAATATTAGCCGTTCGATGAAGTCGAATGCAGTTTAAGTTGCATTAAGAATGTTTCTTCTTCTTCTTTTAATTTCGATTGGCCCCACATTAGTGGTGTGGTGTCATTAGAGATACTAGTGGTCCGGTGCACAGAACAGTAGCTCATTCAGATTGCAAAGCTAATACCTACAGAGGATATGGAATTCGAGACCTAAACGGCTGTATTAGTACGTGTCATGTTATAAATAAATTCAGACTCCAAATGTATGAGATCATTATAAATTAGATTCAAAACTTCAAATGTATAAGATCAGATCTTACAGGATTATTTTTCAGAGCTCAGATAAAACTATCCAGTTCCAGCTTAAACACAACAGCTACATCGACACGTATGAA
The DNA here is from genome assembly GCF_958298935.1 of Phragmites australis. NCBI lineage: Eukaryota > Viridiplantae > Streptophyta > Magnoliopsida > Poales > Poaceae > Phragmites > Phragmites australis. The sequence goes on from NC_084921.1 coordinate 35,336,223, forward strand.
CACAGAGGACCAGCCTAAAACGTGCGCCGACGCCGAGACGCACGCATCGGCCCACGGCCACGGCCTACGCCCCGGGCGCGGCGTCCTTCACCCGGCCGTGCGGGCGCGGGTACCCGCCGTGCTCGCGCGCGTAGGCGTCGTAGTATCCCCTCACGCGGCTCGCCACGTCCACCACCGTGCTCCGGGAGTCGTCCACGGGCTCCAACCGGTGCGCGTCCACCGGGTGCCGCCCCGTGAAGTACCGGTACGCCCACGTGCCCGCGGCGGCCGCGGCCACGCCTGCGCAGCAGGCGAGGAGCGAGGCGGGCCCCGTCAGGAAGACCACGACCGCCACGGGCGCCCAGAGCGGGACGGTGAGGAGCACGAGCGGACTGAGGAGGACGAGCGCGGCGAGCGCGCCCGTGAGCGTGACCCCCGCGAGGACGAGGAGGGCCGTCAGGGTTACGGCCAGCGCTAGGAAGCCGAGCAGCTGGGTGGAGCTGGGGACGTGGGGTTGGGCCCGTCCGAGGAGCGAGTGGTGGTCTGTCGTCGACGTTTGGCCGCGCCGCGAGGGACGGGGCAAGGCTGCGCCTGCGCGCGGGCCGGGCGGCGGCCGGTCTGCCATGGCGAGGAGGCGGAAGGTGAGGATTTGTTGGTCGCTGGGTGGTGGCGGGCTGGGGTTAAGTGCGAGGGCTCGGAGCGACGGGTGGCGGCGCCCGCAGTGCTGCGTGGCATGCGTGGCGACATGTGGCGCCGAGGATACTTCTGAAGAAGGATTTGCAGCGGAAGAAGGATTGGCAACGCGTACAAAGCACTTCAAATGATGGAAAGGTACAGAAAAACGAGGTAAAAGCAGAGCGTGTGTTACCGTGTTCTTCTTTTGTATTACACGATTTCATGGGCATTTAAATGTTTGTTTTCTATCACTCGAGTCGAAATCAAAATCTGTTAATTTACATGTTCTTTTTTAAAAAAAAAAAATACTCTGGTAATTTACAGGTTGTTTGTTTGTTCCATCAGCGTGCCGTCTTCTTAGCTCATCAGAAGTATCCAAGCTCTCAGCAGTGAATCCTCCTGCAAACTGAGATCGAGACAATGAGAACACTGCTGAACTGCGATAAACTCTCTGATGAACCTGAAAGGCAAACCAGACGCCCTGATGGAGCAAGACCTCTCTTGGTATCAGCCGTACTGCGTTCTTGTAAGAAATTGTACACACGCTTCTCTCTTCTCTGTTCTGCAAAGAAACAGAGGAACCTGATTCTGGTCTGTCCGTCAGTGGCAGAATCCAGCCCCAACCGACCATGAGGAAGACGTACTTTTTAAAAGAGGGAGAACGTCTTGCTGAGCGCCGCGTCACGGTGAAGCCCACGATCATCGACGAACGATGAGATCCGCTTCTCTAGTTGCAGAAGCCCCTGGTACTTGGCAGCCGCGTCTCTTAATGCGTCTGCCCTCTTCTCCGGCCAGTCGAAGTGCTTGAGGACCGCTTGCTCATCAACCTGCAGAAGATGGAATGCAAGCATGCAACGTATGTTCCATCCAAAAGTCAATCGATGGTAGAGCAATGAGCGGATTGCTGCTCACCAAGGGGGAGAGCTCTTCGTCCAGCCAGGCCACGCCACGAACGCGACGTCGTCTTCGATGTTGGCGAGGTCCGGACGAAGTCCCCTGGGTGTCTACATCAGCTTGCACCTGCAACACCGTGTGTGGATGGATAATTCTGTAGCAAGTATGCACAGGGTTTCAAAATTCAACGGTAACCAAGTAAAAATCGTGATAACTGGTCATCTCGATCTGACTCAGTTTCAGAAACCGAACAGTAACTGAATATGAATTAAAAAATTCAAAAAAAATAAAATAAAATTTCAAAAAACATCTTTAAAAAAACTAGACACAATTCTAAGACCTTATGTGAAATAAATTTCAAAAATAATATCATTTGCATCATATTTTATAGGGAGGAAGTTTAAAAAAATAAAAAAAGTTGAAGCGTGCGGCTCAGTTATTAACTCATATTAAGGAAAAGTTTAACATGCAAATATATATTTTTTGTGTAGAATGTATCTTAAGAGGATCTTTAAAATTGATTTCACTTTATTTAGAGTCTTATTAATTTCTCTATAATTTTTATAAAGATCACAAGCATAAAGTGAATATGTTAAGAAACAGCACTGTAATTAACTTTTTCATGTCTACTATTATTTTTCCTACGTCAATCATAGTATAAATAAACTAATAAAAGTGGTTTCACTAATTTTTGAGGTGTGATGGGTCAGTTATGAATTAATCAAGTCGCAACATATTTACACAATCTTGCATGCTACAATAACTAATACATGAGTTTATGTATTTTTAAAAGACATAGGATCATGTAAGAAGACTAACAAAATTAGTTTCATGATTTTTGATTAGCAAAGAGTAAACTATGAATTTAACTTGGTTTAACAAATACATTTTCTCACAGAAAATTTTGAACTTTTTTATGAGTATAAATAATTTTATCATGTACATCATGTTACAAGGAAACCAACAAAAAAAAATTCACTTGATTTGAAGCTCATACAAATTAGTTATTGATTTTACAAATTGACATAATTTTTAGGTTTTTTTTGAACTTCACTGAAAATCGAGAAAACCGCTCGATAAATCGAGAAAACCGAGCGGTTACCGACAATGCGGAAAATTCGAGAAAACCGCTCGATAAATCGTAAAAACCGCTCGGTAACTGGTCCAATTCGACTGGTTACCGAGCGGCTAAAATTACGATTTTCTCCTAAATTTCAAATTTATTCAAATGAATTTTATCCGAATTTTTTTAAATTCGAGCGGTTACCGCGGTAATTGCGATTTTTCGGTTACTGCCGGAGCTCAGTAACCGAGCTTCGATTGGTAACTTAAACCTTGGTATGCACACGTTCCTCAGTATTCCTGAAGGAGGAGAACGATTTACTCAACGTCACGAGATGGGGAGCAAGGTTTTATTTACTGGTAAATAAAATTTATCAAGGTCATCGATAAATATGATATATTAGAATCAAATTCAAATAAATTTTAAAAATTTAAAAAAAATCGTCATGAATTTACTAGAAATTGTCTCTGATCAATTAATAACCATAAATAGGGATGAAAACGGAAACGATATATATCGGTTTTCTGGGGCTCATTTTTGAAGAGTTCCGACCGTAGAAGTTGGAAATGATATACCGAAGAAATAGAAATGGAAATGGTATTACGTCTCGGAAATGGAAATAGAAATGATTTTGGGCTCTTCCGATCGTTTCCGGGTTTTTCTATATTTAGCCAGTAATTATCATATTTTAAGCCCGTTAATTACGTTTTTCACTCTCATATCTGAAGGCCCATATCCACAAATAGCCCAACCCATATAAATCTATGTCAAGTCTAAACTATTATATGTCTATGTTAATTCTAAACTAAAAACTATATGTAATATGTCTATCTTGTTGGATGTTAGCATGTTGCGATGTTATGGTATCTGGTTGTATACTTCAGTATTGGTGTGTTTGTTTGGTCTGTCATAAGTCGAACGTGTATGGTATTATTACTTAAGTTAAACATTTGATATTATTCTCATAGTGTGTTTGTGTGTAATCATCGATCAATTGACTTGATCCTATACATGGTGCATGGGCGTGATTGTGAGTAGCGTTACGCCGGTGTTTATCATTCTATAATTTCAATTCCCAATCGATACAGGCTTGTTTCCGTTCCGACAATATCGTTATCGATGTTTCCGTAATATCGACGCCGTATTCGTTTCCGGCACTATCGTTTTCGATTTCGCTTTCGAGAAAAAATATGAAAGTGGAAATGGTGAAAGCTTCTTCCAATCGTTTCCGACCGTTTTCATCCCTAACCATAAATTGCATATCACAACAAAGAAATAAGATAATATCGTAAATCCTTATGACATTAGATATATTCATTATACCAAAGTAACAAAGTCACACTAAATACATAGTCCTTTGGCATGGTTGAGAAAAAAATTAATACAGTCCCAGATGTTATATTTTTGAACTTTAGAGCACATATCATCAACAAAGTACAAAATGAACAGCCATATTCCATTAAACTAGGCGAATTCACCACGTGTTGCTGTGGGAATTTTTTTTGGGGGGGGGGGGGGCAATTTTGTTAACAGTGTTTGCATACTGAAGGTACTAGATAAAATAAATCAATATAATGACATAAATGGATAAAACAAAGAAAGATAAATTGCTTTGGATGAAAATAAAAGAGAACTAATGAGATCAGCAACACATATGCTAAAGATGTATAACATAGTATATTGTAGTATCATAAAATGCAGAATTGCAGCTTTATAGGAAACAATGTATGTGCCTTAAACTCATATGGCATTTTCAACTCATGTAAATAAAACTCTTGAGTAGGTTGCAGAATGCTAAAGATGTATAACATAGTATACTGTAATATCATAAAATGCAGAATTACAGATTTATAGGGAACAATGTATGGGCCTTAAAGTCATATGGCATTTTCAATTCCTGTAAATAAAACTCTTGAGCAAGTTGTAGTTGCTTTCTCTGTTTGCTTCAGTTGGCATTATTCTGCCATGAGAGACAAAGTAGGCTATATGTACGGCAAGCAATAGGATTTAAAACATATCAAATTGTTCTTAGGTGATGCATTCATAACAAAACATAACAGTTGTTTTGTCACAAATGAAGTATGATTGGAACAATGATAGCTATTTACAAATCTAAGCGTCGAATAACACAAAAAGTAGGTAATTAACACCAAAGGCAAAGCTAAAGACAATGCTTCCAAATGCTCCACAATATAATGACAGGTTATATATAAATAAACAAGGAGGAGAAGTACAATTATAGAGCTAGTGAGGGAAAAAATAAAATAAAACCAAGAAATTACAGCCTTGAGTTTATCCATTCAAAGAGATGATCAGTGTACTCTTGTTTGATCCTATGAGTGACCAATCTTAACTCATGGAAAATTTGTTTTTGCATAATTATTGGGTCAACATTACTGAAGAGCCAATCTTGGGAAGTCCAAATACTCCAACACACATGGACTATTATTTTCATGTAGAATGGTTCTTGAATTGTCCTTTTCAATTAGTGTCATATTCTATCAAGTTGAATTTGCTGAGGAATATGCCAATAGAAAGTCAGCATGCCTTTGCAAAATTACACCTAAGGAAGATATGAGAGGTCGTCTCTTCTCTTTGCCAAATGCACAGTTCATAATTATAATCCTCTAAAATCATATTCCTTCTACGTAGCATACCTCTTGAATTTAATCTGTCTTTGAGAAGCAGCTAGAAAAAACACTTTGTGTTTCTTTTGATAGGAGGATCTCTAGAGCCATCTGAGGGTATGGTGGACATGAGTATGACCCATTAGAATGGTATAAATTCTTTTTTATGAAAAAAACACCATTGCCCCAAATATATGTCCAAGAATCTATATTTGTTGATAACTGAATTCTCTCGACTCTGTTGTGGAGCATTTGGAACTGAGAAAAAGCTTGTGCCGAAAGAGGAAGGTGGAATAGGTCCAGAAGGGTATGTCTATTGACAGTTGAGTTTAAAGAGATATTATTGAGCTTAATGAAGGAGTAAAGTTCAAGAAAAGAGTGAAGAGGGACCAAACTATCTCACATATCCTTCCAGAAATGAACAGAAGTTCCATTATCTATTTGAGCCACTGCCAGACCCTTGAAAACATCTAGCAACTTGATTATGCTCCTCCACCAGAATGACCCCTTTTTACTAACACGAGGAATCTTAGCATTTGCATAATAATTTTCCCAAATCATCTGTACCCAAGGAAGGTCTTGCTTATTGAATAATTTGCCTAAATTTTTCAGAAGAAGTGCTTCATTTTGGACTCTAAGCTTTATAATACCTAGTCCACCTTCACATTTAGGCCTGCACACCAGGCTCCAAGCTGCAAGAGGTTGTTTCTTAGCATTCAAATCAGAACCTCTCCACAGACAATGTTTTTTGTATTTGTCAATTTGATTGATCACTGTCAAAGGTAACTTAAGTGTGTGCATGTAATAAGTTGGGAGGGAGGTCAAGCAAGAATTGACAATTTCCAATTTTCCACTTTGAGTGAGGAAAGATGAGTAGCTAGCCAATCTTCTTTCAATTCTCTAGACCAAAGGGATGAAGTCTTCAATTTTTGCCTTTGGGAGGCCAAGGGGAAAGCAAAAATAGGTAAAAGGTAGTGAATCATTTTGCAATTGAAAGTTCTAGAGAGAAGGCCCTTTTTTTTTCTGCACTCACATTTATCGAATACATGCAAGATTTGCTATAATTGACCCAAAGGTCAGTGGAGTTTGCAAAAGTGTTGAGAAGGGCTTTTAGAACAAAAGGTTGTCTAGGATAGGCTTTCATGATAATAAAAGTATCATCAGCCTATTGGATAATAGGAAAGTCATTCCCAGCTCCTGGAATTGGAAGAGTTAAAAGCCCTTGATCCTTGGCTCTGTTGAGAATGGTTTGAAGTAAGTCGGCTGCAAGAACAAAAAGAAGAGGAGATAAGGGATATCCTTGCCTGACACCTCTGCGACAGTGGAACACTTTCGCTAGGATGCCATTGAGAAGAATAGAAGAGGTACCAGCGCTCATAATAAATTGAATCCAAAAAAAAGTCACTTGTGGCCAAAGCCTTTATGTTGAAGAATGGAATGAATCACTTGATGTTCAATGGTGTCAAAAGCTTTTTCAAAATCCAATTTGAGGATGATAAACTCTCTTCTTATGTTGTGGTAGATGTGCAGGTATTTAGAGTACCAAGAAAGATAGTCCTAGTTGGTTCTATTTTTTATGAAGCCATATTGATTTTGATGCACCAGGGATATGATCACCTTCTGAAGTCTTTGTGCAAGAATTTTAGTAAAGAGTCCTTTTTTTAGACTAGGGTAATATGAGAGCCATTAATACTTATAAGAGTGAATTGCAGAAAACTACAAGTATTATGTCATTTTTAACATAAAACTATAGATATTGTGAATAGTAACATAAAACTACAAGTATTATGTACTAATTTCACTTAAAACTTTATTTTAATTAAATTCACCCAAAAAATAGTCTTCTGTTTCTTCAAAAATTCTAGAACTTTGTGTAAATGTTCCATAATCCATGTGCAACCCATTTTAATTGGAATCACCCAAAAACATGTGTAGAATTTAAACTAAAATTCTCCAAAAAGGCTACTTTATAACACCTAACAATTGTTAGGGCCTCAAATAAAATCCAAAAATATAGGAAAATTCACTTATATTCTTATATATGATGCACTAATTTCAAAAATTATTTCTAGCCCTAGGTTTTATGGTGAAAAGGTGAGTTCCTTTGTAAGTATATAAATGGAGCATTACACAGTAACTCACTTTTTCACCATGTAACCTAGGGCGAAAAATAATTTTAGAAATTAGTAAATCATATAAGAAGATTAGTAAATTTTACTATATTTTTGGAGATTTTATTTGAGGTCCTAACAATTTTTAAGACTTATAAAAGTAGCATTTTTGGAGAATTTTATTTTAAATTCTACACTAGCTTTTTTGGGTGAATCTAATTAAAATGGGTTTCACATGGATTATGGAATACATACAAAAAGTTCTAGGATTTGTGGAGATATATAAGACTATTTTTGAGTAAATCTAATTAAAATCAGATTTTATGTGAAATTAGTGCACAATACTTTTAGTTTTGTGTTACTAGGCATAATACCATGGCCTCGCACGATCACCTATAGATTAACATGGCCTCGCACGATCACCTATAGATTAACATGGCCTCACACAGTCCATTAGCGCAAAGCCTTCATAAGCGCTTCACCACTGCATTGGTTCTTCAGCGTCAAGCTCTTTGCTTACCCTTCACATCGAATGGTCCATCATAGCTGAGCATCGTTTGCACTTCAATGTCTTGTCATAGAAAGCCACTTTGTATCCGGCATCTTCAATGAATTTACTTTGTCGTATGTGAAATCCAAACTTTGTTTTTCACTCTTGGTATATTTGACTTCTCAATTAAACTCATGCCTTCTTACAGATTCTAACCCCAACTCACTCTCAAGAACAAAGAACATAGTTTACTCCATACAACTTTATGGACGACTTTATACCTTAAGTCACTTAATCTCCATAAGTGACTTAGCCTTCACGTTTATTGTCAACCTTCTTGAGCTTATTCTTTTTCTCATGAGCAGCACCTAGAGCTCATTTATCTTGATGCACATCTTTGATCTTCATGACATTCCTCAATGAATTCATGTCTTATCAATTATGCATCTCCTATGGAATAACTTACTAACAATTCTCAACAATATTGTTAATCCATATGTATTATCATTAAAATACCTGAGCATCACCTAGAGCTTATTTATCTTGATGCATGTCTCTTCTCCATACATCTATGGAACAACCTACTATCAATTCTCAATAATATTGTTAGTCCATAGATATTGTTATTAATTACCAAAACCACACTTGGAAGCTAGATGCACTTTCATGTGTGCCACTAACGCAAAGCAAACCTTGGTCCTGATCTCCTCACAATAGTCTCAGAAAGCACTACTGACGAACTAAGTCTCGTTGTCTGTAATTATGCGGTTTGAACTGCCAAACTGCAGTACCAACCCTCGTATAAACTTGATCGTTGTTGCGACAGTGATCTTCTTGACGTGTTCGGCTTCGATCTACTTAGTAAATTTGTCGACTGCCACGAACATGAATTCAAAAACATCTTGGGCTTTAGGGCATGGTCCCACGATATCAAACCCCCCTACAGAAAAAGGCCTAGAGAGTGGTATGATTTGTAGTGCTTTGGCTAGTAGGTTGGTATGTCGGCTATGTTACTGATATGACTTGCACCATTTCACCAGCTCGCAAGCATCATGTAGGGCAGTGAGCTAATAGAATCCTTATCGGAACACTTTTTCGACCAGAGTCCGGTGTGAAGCGTGGTTACTACATATGCCTCTATGAATATCAGAGAGCATTGTGCTCCCCTCTTCTTGAGTGATGTATTTCTGTAAAAGGCCATTGCTCCCCTTACGATAAAGGTGTCCCTCTACCATGGAGTTTCTACGGGCTTGTTGTGTGAACTTTTCTGTTGATGCATCATCATCAGTGACAGCTTGATTCTCAAGTTGGTTCGAGATATGATCCATCCAGGTCATACCCGAATCAAAAAGGACGACCACATGATGGCCACCCAAGGTTGACTGCACCAAAAGAGGCATTGCCTCAAAAGATGTTGCCTCTGGTGTTCTGTTTCCAAGCGGAGTATCCCCATCATCATGGCTCGAGACCGCGGTGGATGGTTGTGTGGGTTTTTCTTCAAAGACTCCACTTAGGATAGGTTCGCGAGAAGAAACTAGACGGGTCAGCTCATCGGCTGGGAAGTTGTCCTCACGAGAGACATGCTTGACTTCAAAACCGATAAAGCGTCACTCCAACCTTCTCACTTCAGTGAGGTATGCCATCGTTTTTGGATCAGAGTACTGAAACTTCTTTTGTACTTGGTTTATGAACACTAGTGAGTTCCCTATCGCTAGCAAATAGTTTATCCTGAGTGCGGAGGCTGCTCGCATTCCGGACAAGAGGCCCTCGTACTCTGCAATATTGTTACTAGTCGGAAAACATAATTGAACTATGTGCCTGACGATGTCACTGGTCGGTGAAGTCAGGACCACCCCAACCCCCGCTACCTTCAGTGTGAATGATCCATCAAAGTGCATGGTCTAGTGCTCATAAACCTCTGGCCATTGTTCCTGCTCGGTCTCAACAGGCAACCACTTGGCCACAAAATCGACTAGTGTCTGGGACTTGATAGCCGTTCAGGGGATGAAATGAATATCAAACTCCCTGATCTCTACTATCTACTTTGCTATTCTTCCGGTCACATCCTTGCTATGTAGAATTTTTCTAATGGGGGGCGATGAGATTACCTTGATTTTGTGGGTCTAGAAGTAGTTTGTGATTTTGCGAGAGGAGTTTGTGATTTTGCGAGAGGCCATCAGTATAGCATATAGGAACTTCTGAGCATGTGGGTATCGAGGCTTCGCATCGTGTAAGACCTAACTGACGTAGTACACTAGTCGCTGAAGACTTTCTCGTTTGACGACCAGGACCGTGCTCGCGACCTAGGGGTAGCTGCAACATAGAGCAAGAGCTCCTCGTCTGATTGAGAAGCGGCCATTACTGGAGGTGACGAGAGGTACCTATTGATATCTTGGAAAGCGGCATACACTGGAAGTGGTCGTTTTTATTCAGAAGTTTGAAGAGCGGCAACCCCCTTTCTACCAGCCTTGAGACGAACCTACTCAAAGTTGCCACACAACCTGTTAGTTTCTGAACTTCCTCTAACCTAGTTGGGGATCTCATCTGGTCGACGGCCCTGGTCTTCTCGAGGTTCACTTCTATTCCTTAGCTAGATATGAGGAAGCCAAGCAACTTCCCTGATGATACTCCAAATGTTTATTTCTCTGGGTTCAGCTTCATGCAATACTTTTGAAGGTTGTCAAATGTTTCTTGGAGGTCCACGACTAAGTCGTCCTTGGCCCTACTTTTCACGATCACATCATCAACATATGTCTCGATGTTTCTACCGAACTGTGGTCGAAGAATACGCTGAATACACCGCTAGTAATTGGCACCGGAGCTCTTCAAACCAAAAGACATTTTTACATAACAAAAGACCCCGAAGGGTGTTACAAAAGCAGTCTTTTCCTCATCTTCCCTACACATGCTAATCTGATGGTACCCCACGTGAGCATCTCAGAAACTTAATAGATCACTACCGGCAGTTGAGTCAACAAGCTGGTCTATTCGAGGGAGAGGGAAGAGATCTTTTGGGCATGCCTTGTTGAGGTCAGTAAGTCAACACACATCCTAAACTTACCATTGGGTTTACGGACCATGACTGGGTAAGCCAGTCACTCTGGTACTGCACTTTTCGGATGAAGCTTGCTTCCATTAGCTTGTCAATATCCTCATGAAGTGCTTCCTTTCGGTAGGTCGTGAACCGATGCGCCTTTTGCCATACCGGTCATGCGTCTAGTCGCATAGATAATTTATGCTCGATCACATCCCTATGGACTCCAGACATATCAGACGGACTCCAAGAAAAGACATACGTGTTTTTCCGGAGGAAAATGATGGGTGTGAGTTCCTATTTGGGGTCCAAACTGGCCCTTATATAGACTGTCCTGGATGGGTCAGAATCGTCTAGGCTAACCGCCTTGAGCCGATCATCTAGACTAGCAATGATGTGGACCTTCACTGGACGACCACTAGGCCTAACATTCTCGGGCTGCGACCCGAGAGTCAGCTCGACCATGTTGAGGCTTCTCTTGTTGTAGTGCAGGGCCATCTTTGCGTTACAAAAACGGTAATGGTCCCTGCCAGGCCAGGGATCTTGATTGTCTGGTAAGCGTAGTGGGCGATAGCCATGAATTGGGTCATCGCCGATCATCCTAGGATTACGTTGTAAGCAGTACCAAAGTCCACCACATTGAACAGGACCTTCTCGGTCCTGAAGTTACTCGACGAGACGAAGGTGACGGGTAGCTCATTATGCCCCAATGGCTTAGCCGAGGAGCCAGGGGTAATTCTGAAGAATGGAGGAGATGGTTTCAACGCGCTCCTCAGAATCTGTAGGGCATCCAGCGCGTTGGCAAAGAGGAGTTTGATGGAACTCTCTCCATCGACCAGTACACGACCAAGTCAGGTGTTCTGAACCGTGGGTTTGACCACGATAGGATAGATACCGGGACGCCTGACACATGCGGGGTGGTCTGCCTAGATGAAGGTGAGGGGTACCTCCGACCACTTCAGACGCGGGTTCGGGCTCGGTGTGATTGCCCACACCTCACAAACCACTGACTTGTATTCCCTGTTCGAGGAATATGTTGTGGCTCCCCCAAATATATAGTGGACCATGTGATTGACTTGCTGGTAACCTAGTGCCGACTAGTTGGGGTCGACCCCATCCTCACCATTGTTGTCATGTAGGGGTTTATGTTCCACAAGCTCCTTATCGATGGTGCCCTGCACGACCTTGCATTTGGTCAGGTCGTGGGTCTCTATGCGGTGGATCAGGTAGCAGCCTCAGCCCTTCTTTCCGTCCTTTTCTCGAAGCGCCGGTGCGGTTAGTCGGTCTGTTCGACCGCCATGACATCGGAGGGTCATGCCATGCGTTTGCTCCTTTTCTCCTTCCGACCGACCCCTTTGAAAGAGGTGGGCTAGTCAGAGGTGGGCTATGGCTTTGGGCTGCTCTGGAGCTCTCAGGCCTCACTGGCATGCACGCACTAGTCTGCAAGCTAGAAGAGCTTGGTGTTGTTCCAGACTTCTTTGGTGGCCAGCTTTTCGACCATCTTTTTGTCTCTTACCCCTCTTCGGACTCACCCATGATCTTTGGAATGGTATTTTGTTGTTTGGTGAAACGTTAGATGTAGTCTCACAGTGACTCATGCTATCGCAACCTGACCTGCTACAGGTCATCTTTGACCCCTGGTCGGGTGTAGGTCCTCTGAAAATTAGTGACAAACTGGTTGCACAAGTCCTCCCAGGAGTGAACTGATTCACGAGGAGGTTCATAAGCTAGGAACATGCTGAGCTGGCCAAGGCGATCGAAAAATATTTGGCCATGACTTTCTCGTGGCCTCCCGCGAGCTGCACCGTGGTGGTGTAGATCTGCAGAATCTCCTCGGTATTAGTCGACTTGTCTTATTTTTCAGCTAGAACCAGTCGGAACTTGTACAGCCAGTGCAACTCTCGCAGCCGGGCGGACAATGCGTGCTCAGAGAGAGAGACGACAATCTCATGGCCTTGGCGATTAGGTGGAGGAGTTTGACTCCTCCTAGCGATCATGAGGTGAGTTGTAGGGCTGCTTTCCCTTTTCCTGCTCCCACCGAACACGATCTTCCTGCTCTCGGTTGGCCCTCTAGCCCTGGATCACATTGCGAAAGTAGCGTTGGTGAAGAGAGTCGCGCAGGTTAGTGGGCTGGATGTCCTGATGCGGTGAGGTCTCCAAGTACTTCATATCATAGAGGGAGCACGGGATTTTTCCTACCGTGTGGCCTACTGTGATTCTTGGTGACCACGACCTTCACTAGTCCTTGCGACGGATGTGGTACGGTTTGGCGTCGGGTGGTCTCTACCAAAAAGGTGAGGTCATGTAGCCATGGTGCTACTAGAAAACTATCGATGGATGAACACCGCAAGCGGGGATCCTGATGGACCCCTTTTGAGATTTGGTCGGGGGGCTGATTCTGGATCTACCTCATACGTGGGATTAATGCGAATGTATGAGATCTAGGTGGGACGGATGATCATCAGCTAGTAGGAGTAAATGCACATCAGCACTAGCTGTCGGTGGATGAACACCGCAAGCGGGGATCCTGAGGGACCCCCTTGAGATTCGGTCGTGTAAGGATCGGTGACGTCCTAAGAGGGGGGGTGAATTAGGACACTTAGAGCTAAACCGGCTCAAAAAATAACACAAGATAAACCTATATCAATTTCTATCTAAATGTGCTCTAGGTTTATCTAGCGTGTCTACTCTACCGATTAAGGAAACTTACAACCTATCTAGTAAGGTAAATTGCAAGAATGTAAATGCGGAAGTGTAAAGAGGGTAGAGAGAACAAACTCGGCACAAGGATTTTTATCCCGTGGTTTCGATGGCATGAATGCCACCCTTAGTCCACGTTGGAGCTCCACAAAGGATATGCTCCCGGTCGGCACCCGGTCACGGCCTTTGAGCCACCAAGTCACAAAGACAAGGCCTCTATCCGGATGAGCCACCAAACCACCAAGGCAAGGTCTCACCACTAGCCTCTCTTCCGGTTCCTCGCCGCCGTGATCACTTCGGAGCTTGAGCCACAAAGGCAAGGGTCTCCGCGTCCCCGCACAAATACCTTGCCGCCTCTCCACACCAAGTCGGAGGGTCAACAAGCTTACCGGCGAGTCACCAAGACTCCAAGGTGCCGGCGTACCAATTGGTACAAGTTAGGATCACTCCTTGATCCACTCTCTATGCAGCTATCAACTAGCTACACTCTCTCTAGGCCTACAAGCACTAATCACTCTCTAATGGTGTGCTTAATCGCCTTGGATTTGATCACTTAAGCACTTTGGTGGCTTGGATGTCTTCTCAAGTGTACATGAACTTCTCTAGACTCCAGCTACTTCAAATGACTGAGTGGAGGAGTATTTATAGCCTCAAACCCGCCAACTAGTCGTTGCCCCAACGGCTCAGAAAATTGTGAGCACCGGATAATCCTGTGATGATAGTAGTACAAGCACCGGATTATCCTCTGAGTACATCAGAGAAACTAGCCGTTGGAACCCACTCAAACTCAACTGTGAGCACCGAATTATCCTGTGATGAGTTAGTTAACACCGGACAAAAGCACCGGATTATCCTATGCCCATAAGTTCATTTTGGAGCTCTCTGCAAAAATTAGTCCGGTGAGTTCATTTTGTGAGCACCGGATTATCCTGTGAGGCACCGGACTTATGCTGATTTGAGCACCGGAGTTATGTTGATTTGAGCACCGGATATTCCTCTGAAGCACCGGAGTTATGTTGATTTTGAGCACCGGATTATCCTGTGAGGCAAATTTCAGCACAACTGTATTTTGGGTATAACTTTTCGCTCCGAACTCCGATTTTGATGATCTTGGGCTCTATTGAAAGCTTATGAATAGATCTACAAGATTATACAAAAATCCATCCCATTTGATCACATCAAAATTCATTATGAGCACCGGATAATCCGGTGAGGCAAATTTCAGCACAACTGCGTTTTGTATTTTGGACATAACTTTTCGCTCCGAACTCCGATTTTGATGATCTTGGGCTCTATTGAAAGCTTGTGAAGAACTCTATAAAATTATACAGAAATCCAACTCATTTGATCACATCAAAATTCATGGAACAAGTCCAATTCATTCCTTTCTTTGTTCCGGCTTCGGCGACTTCTCTTTTGTTGCATCCATGAGACCTACTAAAGCATATACTTGACAAACATGTTAGTCTTATTGACTATGTTGTCATTAATCACCAAAATCACATACATGCCCTTATGTAATTTAGGCAATCAACCTAATGGCATGTTTTCTACAGGTCGGGGGGCTGATTCTGGATCTACCTCGTACGTGGGGTTAATGCGAATGTATGGGATCTAGGCGGGACGGATGATCGTCGGCTAGTAGGTGTAAATGCACAAGGGATTTAGACAGGTTCGGGTCGTACGGAGCGTAATACCCTACTTCTTTGTGTCTGATGTGCTATTAATGCTCTTGGAATGACTTTCTCTGGATCTCTGTGTTACAAGGTTTTTGGTCTAAGTCTTGAGCTTCGGTCTTGCTCCTCCACTTCTCTTCGCCTTGCTTCTAGCCTATTGGACCTCTGACTTCCTAAAAACTTGTCTTTCTACAAAGTGTCCCCCCCCCCTTTATCCTACCGGGAGGGAGGCTCGGTGTGCCCAAAACGGGGGCACAAGTTTCCGTAAGCCATAAATGGAAAGCAACCATTATGGGTCTACAGTTTGATGTTACAGGGGTTGAAAATGCGCCCTTCGGTCGGTCCCGTCGGTTATTACGCCCCAACTTTAGCAGGTGCAGGGGGCCCACCAGTCAGCCGCTGAATTTCCCCGCATGCCCGTACGGTCAGAGCAGATCTGACACGGTCTGACATGGCAGGGTGACAGGCGATACGCTTCGAGCCCATCGACGATATCTCCAAGCCGTCTTCCTTTATAGGCCCCGCAGGGTGACGCGCGATGGGACCCGTCGCATTAATTATCCCCACGCCTCCCTGCCAGGCGGTTGGCAGGGACTAACGTACTTAGTACGACAAGCGTGGGGGGGAGTGGTTGGATGTGACCGGTCACGCTTCCTCTTAAATGCAGCATCGGGCTTCCCACCAATTGACACCTCACCATGGAGCCCATGCGAGGTCCACCGGCAAGGGGCTTCTCAGGTCCTCGGGGAACTCTGGGTACTCGGGGACCAACTGTTCTTGGCCCCGAGCACCCCCTCTTGGGCCTGGTTCTTCTTGGATCCTCGGGGAACTCTGGGGTACTCGGGGACCAACTGTTCATGGCCCCGAGCACCCCTCCTAGACTTGGCTCTTCTCAGGTCCTCAGGGAACTCTGGGGTACTCGGGGACCAACTGTTTTTGGCCCCGAGCACCCCTCCCGGAACTGTCTTTTCTCGGGCCCTCAGGGAGATGGTCCCCAAGGGATGACGCCACGTGGCATTGTGTTGTCCTGGCCTCGGGACTCGAAAACCCCTGGTTCCCATATCACCGACAAAAACCCTCTAGCACAACCATCGATGGGTGGCTGAGAAGCATTCGCACGGCCTGCATATTCTGTGCGAACGTCATAGCCTCGTAGTCGAGCTGCTGAGCGTGGAGCGGTGACATATCGCAAAGAGGGGAGCCCCCAGTGCTCGCGTGGTGTGATGACTTAGACGACGACGCCACCAAGGACTGTGCCCTAAGCGAGGGTCCCTCTGGGAGGCACTACGATGGAGGGGGATGTATCAGAGTGCCTCCCTATTCGGTACCAGACCAGTTTTTCTCTGGGCGTAAGTCCTAGGGCTCACTGACAGTGCCCAGGACACGAAGGCCTCCACTGCCCCCTACTGCATGGTCTGCCATGCAAACTTCATGTTGAGTCTCGGAGCATTCGAACTCTGGTTTGGTGTCCCAAACCTGGAGCACACCAGGCTCATCTAGGTCATACCCTGATGAACACTTTGCGGCGTTCGAGGTCCTTAGAACAGAACTCAACGGTTGTTGTGGATCCGACCATGGGTAGCCCAATCGAGTTACCAATACTTACCGAAATGTGAAAACATGCCCCCTACCTGGCACGCCAACTGTTGAGGGTTAATCCCTAACAATGTATCCGGGATATACCGGACGATGGGTGTGTGATCAACATTTTCAGTGGTTGTTGGTGTGTGTGTCGAAGGAACTCAAGAAGACCAGGGATTATTCAGGTTCAGGTCTCCTGTAAAATAACAACCCTACGTCCTGTGTATATTTTATAAGTTAGATGAACTTATTCAGAGTGTCCTCTACAAGCCGGCCCTCCCCCTTTATATAGCAGGAGGCCTGATGTACATACAAACAGACCGCGCCAAAGACTATGATTGCCATATACCTGACGAATACAACTATTCATCGATCATCATTACAAGGAGTGGGCCCACCCGACCCGCCCTAGTCATCCTGCACCCCCTGTCACATCTGTCAAACGCTGTCATGCCTATCTTCTTGTCCGTCATGGTCACCTGCCAGACCGTCTCGTAGCATCAAATGCTACAGGACAGGTCACTCCACCTCCGCACCAGCCCACAACTTCATCCACCGAAAGGGTGTCAGAGGAAGAAAAACGCATGACTGGATGATATTAAATGTGATTAGACTAGTTAGGTGCGTACCTGTCCCGCGACCAGCAAGGACTGGTCACGGGGTTTTCATCTGCGATCAGGGGACTGATCGCGCGAGCCCCGCTGATCACGCGGTGGAGCTATGGTTTTGAAAATATCAACTATCAGCTGACATCTGCCAGTACGAACCTTCCTGACAAAAGATCTCTTATTCTTTACATCGACAAATCAGTTGTTAGATCTTAATTTCGTTGAATCATTATTCATTTGGTAGGATCAAGTAGGATCACATTGGATTCCATAGGATCAGTAGGATCGTATCAAAGATCCTGATCCTAACAACAAACTTTGTCAGCACTTAAGATTTAATAACTCTATCATAAATTTAGGCTTTGTATTTATAATTTGCCATACTTTTACTATTTACGCGCTATTCAATGTTAAAAGACATTAAAATTCATGTATGGGATGTTTAAATGATTGGATTGCAGAACAATTGAATTAAATAGTGTTCAAAATTAAATTTGATTGGACTTGATGTGAAGAAGTGCACTCAAATTAATAAAATAAATACATATATCAAAATAAACATTGTAGACCTCCAATTTTTATATAAATCTTTCAATTTCAAATAAAATATATGTATTTTTTTAAATCTGATAGAGCCATGATTTAAAATCCTGACAACCTGCCACTGCTAGTCCCCAACCATCGTCTCTGGTCCCGTCGTCGCGTCGTGCCATCGCTCATCGGCCGTGCTCCCACACAGGCACACACAAGCGAACACCGAGCCCTTAGCGCTCGCCCCACATTGCCCGCGCCCCGCGCGCCCGCGGTGATCGGGCGTCCACTGCCCCACGCGCGCTCCCCCGCTGCTCCCCCGCCGTACGTATAATGGCCCCGGCCCCAACTCCTGTTCCTCCTCTCTCACCGCCACCGCACCCCCAACAGACACAACCGGCAGCGGCCGAGGAGCCCTAGGGCGTGGTGAAGTGCGACGCGGAGTGGTACTGCGTCACGCCGGAGGTAGCACAGGGGCGACACGCGCGGCGCTATGGATGCGAAGAAGGTGCGGGCTGGCTTTGAAACCCCCCGTTGCGATTTGTGCTTCGGCTGATGCGTATTACGGATTCCGGAGTGTGGATTGATGGGCTCGGCCCCGTCGTCGCGTGTCCAGGGCTCGGGGGAGGCGCCGTTCTTCACGGAGTACGGCGAGGCGAGCCGGTACGAGGTCAGCGAGGTGGTCGGCAAGGGCAGCTACGGCGTGGTGGCCGCCGCCGTCGACACCCGCACCGGCGAGCGCGTCGCCATCAAGAAGATCAACGACGTCTTCGAGCACATCTCCGACGCCACCCGCATCCTCCGCGAGATCAAGCTGCTCCGCCTCCTGCGCCACCCGGACATCGTCCAGATCAAGCACATCATGCTGCCGCCCTCCCGCCGCGAGTTTCGCGACATCTACGTCGTCTTCGAGCTCATGGAGTCCGACCTCCACCAGGTCATCAAGGCCAACGACGACCTCACACCCGAGCACCACCAGTTCTTCCTCTACCAGCTGCTCCGCGGCATGAAGTACATCCACGCTGCCAATGTCTTCCACCGGGACCTCAAGCCCAAGAACATCCTCGCCAACGGCGATTGCAAGCTCAAGATTTGCGACTTCGGCCTTGCTCGGGTGTCTTTCAACGATACCCCTTCCGCGATATTCTGGACGGTAACCAACAATTCTAGTAAAGCTGGCCACATATGTTGTCAATTACGGTTAGCAGTCCCAGAAAACATGATTTTTATGCTTTCTCTCTTAAATAATAGGATTATGTGGCAACAAGATGGTATCGTGCTCCAGAATTATGTGGCTCCTTCTTTTCAAAGGTCAGATAAGTTTCGTCCTAACAAAACTTGAACTTCACCCCAAGTCATAGACAGATAGCTCGTTTAGGAGCACCTCTATCTGAATGCAATCGAGTTCACAGAATAAATCAAAGGTTTTCATGTACATTTTTGTTGTTACAACGCAATGACATGCCTAAAATTTTAACTTAAAATTTGATTTTGCAGTATACTCCCGCGATTGATATTTGGAGCGTAGGTTGCATATTTGCTGAAATGCTTACAGGGAAGCCTCTCTTTCCTGGCAAGAATGTGGTACATCAATTGGATCTCATGACTGATCTACTAGGCACTCCTTCAGCAGAAACAATGTCCAGGGTTAGTTCACTTGTCCTGCTTCTAAATTAAGAAAGTCAGTTGGAGCCTTGTCTTCCGTGCATTTTCCTTTTACAAACTTCTTTCGGGACCTAGTCATTATTTCCTTGTATAAAGACAAAGTTCCGGCCATAACAGCAAGAACTAAGCTTTCCTCATATTAATGCTAGAAAGCTCTGGGCTTACCTTTTGCATTATACTCCGGACTGAAGGTGTACTAATAAGGCTGTGTAAGTAGTTCCAGAATTATAGTTCAATGCTGAGAGTGACTTGACTACTGGATAGTTAAGTGATATAGTGGGCTCGCAGTGTAGTTAGGACACATAAATTATCTGCTCCTGAATCAGTTTGAATTTTCATCAAGTGTAAAGGTTAAGTGCTTACTTAGGTTATAATAGGTTGCCTACAAGCATTTGTCTTAGTAGTAGTTTTTACTGCTACAGCCTACAGATTGTTTCTTCGATTGCTCCAAGTTTATATTACATTTGCATTTTGAACATATTGATTCTGAAGCTTTTTCTCAATGCGTTAGCTTATTAATTAATTACAGCATTATTATATAATAGCAAATTAGCAATACAAGTACTGGGTGCGTTCTTCAAGCATTGGTGCTTACCATTCCTACAGACAGTTGACGCACAAGGCCACCATGTAACATCCCATTCAATGTGGGTTTTATTGATAATTTTCTTCACTAATAAGTAGTTTTGTGAAATCTAATTTTAAGTATGTATCCTTATAATAGTTTTACTGTCAAATATTTAGTTTTACCAAATAACCATAAACTCCTAATGCTATTAATAATTAGTACATTTGCCTTGAACCGAAGCATTGGCAGTAGCTTGATTAACTGAAGACACACATCCTTGTATGTTGAACACATGGAAAAAAATGTTCACATTCTGGAAGAGGTAGAAAATGGTACAGAGGCATCCATTTTCGTCCCAAACTGTAAGACCAAACCAGATTTACTAAACCAAAATGATTTTTTTTGGTATATATGTTATATGATACTACACAATATGGTTACTAATTTTTTTTCCCAGTTTTAACTAAATTTCTTTGCTCTTAGTTATGTGTGTAGTGATATTTTATCAATGCTAATTTTACTGATTTTCTCTGTTTGCTTGACTTGTGTATAACTTGAACTTAACTTAATTTTGAAGTTCTCAAAAAGTCTGAATTAAATTTCGGAATGGTAATATGAGTCTATCTATAACTGCTGTCAGTTCAGTTGATTAGCATGGTTCTATTTGTTAGAAATACAAGTTGTTATTTTAGGTCCAACAGTGATAGTGCACCTTTTGCTCGACTAAGCAATTTTCTTCCATTCATTGTTGTAGATTCGAAATGAAAAAGCTCAACGATACTTAGGTAACATGAGAAAAAAGCCTCCAGTTCCTTTCACCCAGAAGTTTCCTGGTATAGACCCAATGGCTCTTCATTTGCTTGAGCGTCTACTTGCTTTTGATCCAAAGGATCGACCAACTGCTGCAGAGGTAGTAACAAAGTCAGCAATAAGCAATAGTTTCAAAATGTTGTATCATTTGTTATGCTCAATACTGATATCCTATATTAATGTAATTCAAGGCCTTGACAGATCCATACTTCACTGGATTAGCAAATTCTCAACGTGAACCCATAACACAACCCATCTCGAAACTTGAGTTTGAGTTTGAAAGAAGGAAGCTGGCCAGAGATGACGTCCGGGAATTAATATACAGAGAGGTAATGCTAGTTAATTCTGTTGAGATGATTATGGTAATACGTTTATTAATTCTTTATTTATCTCTTTAGATTTTAGAGTACCATCCTCAGATGCTGCAGGAGTATCTTTGTGGTGGGGATAAGGCAAACTTTGTGTACCCAAGGTGCGTGCATTTTTCCCTTGTTACATGCAAATTATATTGCCCTTGAAAATTGTATGTGATTATACTTCATATATTCAATTATGGTTGCTAGGATCGAAAATAACTACAAGGAAGAAAAACATAATCGTGTGTTTTCTCCCCTGAGAAAAGCATAATCGTGTGTTCTCTGTCTAAAAGTTTTGTTTTGTTGGTAAAGTTTGCTTTCTACAGTAGCTTAGCCAGCGAAATGTTCGTTTTTTGTTGGTGTTTCTTCAAATTCTCTACTCTGAACTTTAACATGTTATAATGGTAGTATAGTTGTACTGTTTAGGAAAACTTTAACATGTTACGTGAATTGAAAAAGGTTGGATAGTTGTACTGTTTAGGAAAACTTTAACATGTTACGTGAATTGAAAAAGGTTGGTGTAGATCATCGCTCTTACAGTTGCAGAATGAGACAAGCAAACTTTATTGACACAGTACCTGTAGTGTCATGATGTTTGGTTTAGGATATTCTATTAAATTATTTACATTAGAAAACGGCATGTTGAAACTTTTCGAAGCTAAAATGTTTGTTTTTCTATCGAAGTTGTCTTCTGTTAAATATGACCGATTTGAAATGTAATAAACATGTATTCTCTTCATGCACTGTATATTGAAACTAAACTTTACTTCTTGCCGATCATGATAAAGGGTATTGCTGCCTACTGCAAAGTTCATTTATGTGCAATCATGTAACAACTCATCACACTTCATTTATTCAACTACGTGAACTTTCAAAAATTTATTCAACCGCATTGTGGTTGGTTAAGGGGATGTTGTAAGTGAGCTAATGGTAATGAATGTACTATTGACAGTGGGGTGGATCGTTTCAAGAGGCAATTTGCTCATCTCGAAGAAGGTGCTGCTAAGGGTGAGAAGACTAGCCCACAGCTGCGGCAGCATGCTTCCTTACCAAGGCAATACTTCTGTCAAATTTTTTTAAAGGACATTTTTTGTATTTTGCGCAGTGGAGGCCTACATCTTTTTTCCATTTCACTGGAGCGATAATTCAATGGTTTTAGTTTTTTTTGTGTGACCATGAGTTGAGTGTGCATATCCTATGAGGTGGGTAAGACAGTGTTGTTCCTCTTGTGGGGACGTATATCAAAGTTCAAAGGGTGAAGATATTCCTTGTATAGATGCCTATTAAGACTTATTGCCTGTTAGTTTCTATTGAACTAATGGTTCTTGCATCTTGTCTCAGGGAAAAAGTAAATGGCAACGGGAATGAGCTTGAGAAGCCAAATGCAGATTACTTCATAAAATTGCATGTATGTGAGCAACCAGCACAAGCATCAGTGACAGATGGCCTGAGCAAGCCACTCTTAAATGCCCGTAACTTTTTGAAGAGTGAAAGCATCGGTGCTTCCCAGTGCGTTGTCATCAAACAAAAGCGAGACAAAGATGTAAGTGCGATAACGATATCTCTATACTTTGTAATCCTATTGATTAAAGTACAGTCTATCAATATGACCCTGCTGGCACCTGGCAGTTAATTTTCAACCGATACCGATGTGAAAGAAAACCTGAGAAATGTCTATATGCAAGTATAGTGAGGAACTCAAAATGAGTTCATGTTGATTGTAAGACAGGAAAGGTCTCTACTTTCGTAAATCACCTGATTACGAAAATACTGGGGTGTGATTTTTGACTCCTAATGCTAGCATAACCAGCTAGCTATTGCCAAAATCAGCAATGCTGATTAGTTGCAACAATACCATAAGAGAGATGCTTATGTAGGTAAGGAAAAGTGGATAGTTGACTCTATTAGAACTAAGACTCCACTTTTATTATATATAGATATAGAATAATATCTTGTGTATAGATTTGCTGTTTTGTACACTTGTTCCTGTTGCCTTTTCTGGTTTTCCTTTTCGTAGGACATTGTGCTGGCCAAGCAACGTACTACCACAACACATTGCAGAAAATCCTTCTTCATCTGTAGAATCTAATTGTCACTCAGCAAATGCACTGAAGTTACATTCATTATGAGTTGATATCCTAACTTTGTTAACAGTTGTGGTAAATACTCTTTAACGGCAGGCTAGAATGGTGTATAATATATGTATTTTGCAGGAGGAATCTGAGGATATGAACGCTGTCGATGGTGTGCCACAGAAGATTGCTCAACTCAGAACCTGACAATCTTAAGGTACACGCAAGATCGATCTGTACAGCGACGTGTGCATGCATAGGGGAACTTCAGAAGGCGGATGCTACGATCTGTAGATTAAGTAGCTACATTTTTTTTTATGAAAAGTGCGTCGTGCTGTAGTACTTCCCCTTCATCCTTTTCTAGGAGCTAAGATATATTTGACTTCAGCTCCAGATTTTCCTCGACAGAATTTCTGTGTCTGTGATCTCATTAGCTAGTGAATTGAAGTACGTATTAGACTAGTTGTTTTGATCGCAACGTCTGTAATGTTATTTCATACATGTCACTAGTGATTACAATGTACTCAACATATACATGTAATTCGCCTGTTTCTCAGTCCCTAGTCTCAACCAATATCGGCACTGAAGTGCGAGAAACCTCAAAGAATCATGTACCATACCTGTTTTTCTCATCTTGATACGTACCAAGGTGCCTTTGCTGATGGGTGATGATACTTAGTGCGTAAAAGAACAGAGCACAGGTGATGGCATTGTTCACGTGCAGCGCACACATGCTTGCAATTCAGGCAAAGAACTAGCACCACCATCATCACCATCATCATAGTGTTAACGACACATGCACTCGATTTTCATGGTCCATCCTCGACCATGAAAGCCTGCATTCATGCAACACCTGTGCTCTTTTTGACCAATAAGGAACGTGCCCAGTAGTACAAGGCTGGTTAATAGCTTGCCTTGAGGGTATTGGAGATCGGGGGAAGAACCAGAAGAAAGCGGCGGCGGCTCTTCAGTTGAGGTCCTCCTGAAACCGGCATACACGCGCCAAAGGATCGAGCCCCCCAGGATCGATCGTTCAGGTGGTTTTGTTTCAGACGGCTACTTGTATCGGATTGTCTTCCTGATTACTCGGATAGATGCGAACCACATGCCGAGTAGTACACATGAAATTGGTTTATTTAAACACGTCTCATAACGACCAGATCGAGGTGATGAAGAATGCTGGGGTTAGGGAAGAGGTTTGATTTTTTTTTTAAGAGTGGGGAGCTTCTTTCATCGCTAGGCTTAGAAGAGCTCTTGAGAGGGAGGCTGACCTAGCGGAGGAGGCGAGCGCAGGCGTAGAGCGGTGGGGGCGTCGCTGGATGAGCTGGTACCGGGGCAGGGGAGCTCCAAAACAAAGAGGTTAGCCTGGCTGCAGGCTGTGGATATAGATCTAGTTGCAGGGCACCGCCAGAGACGGAGTGAGGAGGGGCGGGCGGGGGAGTGAGGCTCGACGTTAGCGCGGTCGGTGGAAGAAGAAATGTGTTGCTGCAGGAGAAAGGAAGAAGAAAGGTGGCCGTTGGTTGAAATCAAATAGTTGAAAGTTATGGCTGGAGAGATCCATTTTTTTAAGACATATGATAAAAGAATAAGTCCAAATTACCCCTGTGAACTATACTTGTTGTCCGGATAACCCTCTAAACTTTAAAACCCGTATTTAATCCCTCACGATTTTTGTTTTGGATCACTTTTGACCCTAGACTATTTTGAACTCTGGTTTTGCTGACGTGGAAAGTGGTTTTTGCCCTACTGTCCAGATCAGCGCATCGATGTGGTCAATGAGTTGTGGGGCTCGCTTGTCGGCCGCACAGAACAAGAGCACAGCTATCATCTCCTCCCTCTGATCCGGTGAAAAGCGTCGCTGCTACACGCGCTCGTCCTAGTAGCTCGGTGAGCAACTCAGTGCCTCCTTTCGCCATGAGCTCCTCCTCTACCTTCCTCACGTTTTGCCTCACTCAATCGCAGGGGCAACACCCCTTCTTCCTCCTTGTTGACGCGCTGCTTCTGTCGTTGGCCCTCACCGGTGCCCTGTCGACCTGAGGCATCACCGGTCAATCCGTCGTGCATCCACGATCTTTAGCATCGCAGAAGCTCCCCGAAGTCCCGATGGTGATCGCGAGTCACCAAGGTGAGCCCTCGTCGTGCACTTGCTTCGTTCACCGGAGGGGAAAGAGGAGGTAGGGGCTCCTCGGGCCAATTGGCTCCGGTTGGGGCATCTACGTGCTATTGTGGGGCTATCCTAGAGGTTCGATGAGCGCAAGTCGTCTCTTACATGTCCAGCGATAACGAGTAGAGGCGGGGAGAGGGGCGGCTCGGTGTAGGCAAGAAGGGAGGGGCTAGAAGATAAATTGGGGCTTTAGCTAGCTATCATATCTGGTCTAGAAGGCAGAGGAAGAAGGAATTGGAGGAAGAGAGTACCAGTGGCGAATACTTGGCAATGGCGGCTGTGGCGGCCCGATTTGGGTCTTCCCGCCTCGATCGGAATCAAGCTCAGGAAAAGGCAAAAATGAAACCACAAAGACGCAGGGAGCACGTTGGTGTTCTCGCCTTGCGAAATGGTGAAGAGACTTGGGCAGGCGGCATTGGCTGGAGGGGAAAAAGAAGGCGGCAGCTATTCTGTTTGGGGGCTGAAGATTCGTCGCCACCAATGATGGCTAGGCCGGCCTGCAGCCCCAGCGACCATCGACAACGATGATGACCAGAGAGCCATGTTGCCCTGCCGCTCCAAGTCCTGCGGTCACCACCCACCGAGCACATTAGCCGCGAGCACCCCCAGTGCTAATGGCACCGTCCATGGAAGATCAGTGGGTGCAGACCCTAAAACCTTATTTAAATCTCGATGGATGGATCGAGTCCATAGTTGAGCACATTGGTCCCACCTAATCCAGACAAGCTTGCACACGTCCAGCAACAATTTCAGCAATTCGCAGGGACCCACGAGTGGCTCGTGCAGTACATGATATGATTGACCCTGTCACGATGATCAACATGTGCGTACTCCTATAAGTCTCCCTGCGTGCTCTCCTTACGCCGATGCGCAATGATTTCTGAAGGTACGCCTAGCTATTGCGCGGTTGCGCCTCTCAAGTTTGAAGAGGCCTCAAATTCAGTAGTGTTGGAACAAACAAAAAAAACACATGAAGTAGGGGTCACCCGGCTGCCATCGGCATGCATGCATGCATGCAGAACAAACTGTTGGCCACGACGTTGCCATGCTTCTTTTTCTCTCTTTTTGACTGAGAACAGTGGCGAAAGGTCAGTTTGGGTAGTTCAAAATTATATACTCCAGGTGGCCATCAGGCCATGGGAACAAGAAATCAGGTTGGGTACAAAAGCTGAAAATACCCGTGAGCTCTTTTTATGTTATAGCCTGTCCCTAAAGCCCTATACACGCAGCAGTAACATGGCCATATATAGACTAATACTAGCATACTGAATACTATGTTCTTTCTCGTCGTATGCTACGAGTCAAAGCATAGATTTGGATGATGAAGGTTATGGAAGGCCTATATTGTTTTCTTCTTGTTGTTGTTTCTGCACCGATCTGCACTGATCCACTCCCCCCTGATTCAAATGCATCTGCACTGCACTATCGTTCACCGTTACTGAGGTGCAAAAGATATATGCACCTCCTTTTGCCAACATTTGCTCTTCTACCAGGACATAGAGAACGTTAAAATTCCTGAAAGAGTCATCCAGCAAGGTTCATTTCTTCACTTCCTTTTCAAAAAGGCTACCCGTGCTTCTTCGCCAAGAGTCCCAGTCCTACGAAAAGAGCAAGACCGGTCATCTTCTGCACCAGTCAAGAGACCGGACCGAACTCTTTAATTGTCGACAGGATGAGAGAGACAGAGAGGGACGTACGTGACCGGTAACATCGATCAGAGGATTATGTGTAGGCAAGGGGGGCATTCAATCGAGTGGAGGCAAGCGCATGCATGCATGCGCATCGCGGTGGTGGTGGTGGTGGTGTACCCTCGCGGCAGCAGCTGCAGGAGGAGGCAGACATTATTGTGCAAGCAGAAGCAGTGAAATAGCACTTCATCTTCATGGCAGAGGGACGAAAGCAACAAGCAGCATGGAAGGGAAGTGGCCAGGCCAGGGCGGGCAGGGGTGGCACTTGCAGATCGAGCGAGATGATGGCGTGGAAGTGGACTGAGTACGTACAGAAACCGCAAACAGCGGCGCGAGAAGTCATGCATGGACGCTGCTGCAGGAGCCAGAGCCGGAACCAGGCGGAGCGCGACAGCGCCTGGCAGTGGCAGATCGATGGAGATTGGAGAACCAGCCGACCACGGCCAGAGCATGAGCAAGCACCACTTGTCTAGCTTCGTAGGTGGCTACGCCGGAGGCGGAGTAGGCCTGCCTTTCCGGCCGGTCCATGTACGTAGGTGCGCGTGCAAGCAATCCAAACCTGCTTGCTGGGTCAGTCGAGTTGATGGAATGGTGCTAGCCCTGATGAGTGCTGCTAGCTGCCTGCTATGCAACGGCTACTATATACGTGGTACCATGTCCTTCCCTTTCAAGAGTTGGAGATCTGGTTTTCCCTTATTCTTATTATGGACTTAACTTGTAAGATCTCCCACACAGTAACGATGGTCATGGAGAGAATGACTTTTTTTTATATATATAAGTCCCGTCGTTAAAAGTTTTACTGACCGACATGTATTTTACGTCGTAGGTAAGAATTGTTGACCGACCTATTTTCAACGACGAACAATTAAAAAGGTGTGTTTATGATTTCACTACATGTTTGAGTTCATGTTTTTATCTAGTATTCTTGTTAAAGCCTATATAAATTGCCTCACCAAAAGAATGATAATTTACACAAACTATTAATCTCATAGATGTTAGACACATTTGCCTATGTATGGCAAAATTTCATCTACTCCCTTCGACCTTCGATCCCAAATATAAGGTCATATACTCTTCTCTAAATGTATCAAATATAAGTCCATTATAACTCTAATGCATTTTTTTTTCATTCTTCGATATGTATGATCCTACTTAAATGCATCCTAATCTCAATGCAGTAATCTTGATAATCACCTTAACTTTAACAGTACTTGATAGACAATAAGATTATTGTACCCATTATCTTAATTCTTGAGCCAAGTTCATAGACTTATATTTTGAATCAGAGGGTTCAAATGGAGTAGTAGTTAGTAGTAACAAACCCAAACTGACACCCCAGCAAACGAAAGTTGGCATGTTACTACTGTTGATCTACGACTGGCAAGTACATGAATTGTTGTCATGCGTGTTCATACCATCCTTTAGGTAGCTCGGACAGGCAACACCGGCGAGACCCGGGAAGGTAACCCCATGCTCGTCAAGTCACGCACCTCGAAACACGCAGCAGGCGTGCACTGCTTAAGGATGCTCAAAGAAGCTAACCTTCAGGTGGAAATCGAATCTTAGACTGGCAAAAGGCTTGCCCCTTTCTAGGGATCAGACGGACGCGATGTGGCCAGATTCTGAGCCAGGCAAGCACTCCCGGTCCCGGTCCCGGTCCCGGTCCCGGCCCCGGCTCTTGCCAGGGGAAAGAAAGAAGAAAGCAAAGCAAGAAAGAGACAAGGGAAAGGGTGCCGGTGCATGTGTCGCCGGGCAGCAAAAAATGACAAACGACATGATTCGCTGCGTACACCAGCCGCGACAGAACGCGGCCTCTCCTGCACGTCTCCTCCTCCTCCGTCCGCTGGCCACGCTGCACCCCATCCGTACCATCCATACGGAACTGGCTAAAAACCCTAGTAAAATCTTATTCATATTATCTATCCTATAATATAATTGTTGGATTGAAGAGCTGAGAAAAAGTAGATACGTATTATCATATAAAAGAACAAATTTTTAAAGATTAGATCCTATAAAATTTATTTTCCCGGGACAAGTAAACTTACCGCACAACCCACCTCACTCTCGCCTGCACTGTGCTGCCTTCCAGCTCTCCGTTGGAAGGTGTTGATGGTCAAATTTGATATTATATTAATTAAGTGATTGACCGAATAAAGATTTTTGTTAGTTCAATTTTTTTTATTAATTCGGCTGTTAATCAATCTATCAGGATGCTGGTGATTTGATCAAGTATTGGGCGAAAGAAAGAACAAAGCAGAGAAGAAAAGAAATAGCCGACAAAGTGCATGCAGTACTGGCTTAACCATTGCCTAATGGTGACCTGATCATTGGCTGTTTGGATTTTGCTGCATGCTGGCGCGAGATGCGGAGAGGGCCCATCTGACAGCCTGCATGGCGGTGACACAAGCTTCAGGATTTTTTTTATTTTTTATTTTGGCGTGAGATGGAGATCGATGACAACGGCCTCGCTGAGATAAAAGTCTTGTCTTCCGATTTGCAAGCTGTTTTATTCTATCGCTTGGAGATTTTGTTCCGGTGTATTTCTCTGGTCATCGAAGACTACAACCGTCAGATCAATATTATATGTTTCGGCTGAGGGTGTAGATGGCGCTAAGATTTTTTATTTTTGGACAAAAGTGAAGCAATATAATTATTTACAACCTCATGTGTTAATTTTTGGCGTTAATAGTAGGTGGGGGGATTGCATTCTGTCACGCTCGGACGTAATGATAGGCGGATGTAACAAGAAATAAATTCTATAGGATCCTATCTAGAAGGATCTTTGTGAGGTCATATCCATCTCATCTATCTTGACTGAGCTAAAGATAAGAGAAATAATAGACACATGTCACACACAAGAGATACTTTTTAGGACTTGTTTGT
The DNA here is from genome assembly GCF_958298935.1 of Phragmites australis. Classification (NCBI taxonomy): domain Eukaryota; kingdom Viridiplantae; phylum Streptophyta; class Magnoliopsida; order Poales; family Poaceae; genus Phragmites; species Phragmites australis. Next base: position 35,366,398 of record NC_084921.1, read on the forward strand.
TTGAGTTTTTGCTTTTGGGTTTTTCTAAAAAGTTGTACTTTTGGCTTGTCTGAAAAACTGCTTTTAGAAATAGCATGTTGACTTTTACAATAAATTTTTAGCTTCTCAGCACATAGCTTCTCAGAAAAGCGTATCTCAGCGAGCTTCTCAGGTTTAGTTTATTTTCTTCAGAAGCAAGCTTCTGGCTTCTCAAAAACCACTTATTCAGAACCTCGTTTATTCTGACTTCTGATTTCTGATTTTTGCTAATAGTAGAAATAGAAATAGAAGTAAAAAATAAATAGGACCTTAGTATAAAAATTTGCTTCCGACGCGACGGACTTGACCACGCAGGCTAATGTGACGTGATGCTAATAGGATGGTGCAGCGGGGGATTGCGCGGAACAGGGGGACATTTGCGCAGTGTAGTAGCATCACTATCATTTCGTGGGCACGCCTGTTCGTACGTATGTATGTACGTACGCACGTACCTGCGCCCGCGTGGTCATGTTTGCTTGCAAGTACGGGAACGTGACGTTACACATCAGGATTCTTTTTCTTTCTTCTTTTTGCCATACGTGTCAGGGTTCGGAACGGCCGGCATGATTGAACACCAAGTTTGTGGTAGATTGAAAAAAAAAATCTTATATGCAGAATTGATCATGTAAAAGTAAACAAATAAACTAGTACGCATAGAAGTTATTCATGGCCGTCTCCACTTTATTATCTATGTGTGTGTGAGAGGTTATATGTGCGCAATAGCTTTATGTTAGCCTGCTGTGGACCCATAAAATTAATTATGTAAATACTTATTTAAAAGAGAGATATCTAATCATCAATGGTACGTATCGAGAAAGAAGACATAAAATTTTATACAGATCCAGATATCTCTTAGGCTAATAATCATACGTCATGTTCAATCTTTATTAATTTTAGAGAAGACAATTAAAATAGAGGTGTGTCTAGATCTAAACGAGCTCGGTGAGTTTTCTCGTGTTCTAAATTTTAAAACTATTGTTACTCGAATATGCTGTGGATCACAATAGGTTATTTATACTTCTATTCAAATATGTTTGCTTCACATTGTTTATCTAGGCTTTCAATCTTGTTTATCTTTATCTACTCCCTCCTTTTACGTACCCTCTCCTCTCTTTATATAGTCGAGTCGGGGAGGTGTACCATAGTTAGAGCCTCTTAGTGTTATCTTTTTAGATTGTATTATTTTCAAATATATATATATAGGACTACTTTCTAATCCGGTGATGGTTTTTGTATAAAACACGATAGGTTGTCTAGAATATTAGCAGATGTTTTATTTACATCACAGTGGTTATTAAATCTACCATATCCTCAAGATACACATACGATAGTGATCCATCTTCATACTATATAATATTTATAGAAATTTCTTAATTATTAAATCCTCATAACATGTATTTTTAAGTGGAAAAGTGATTCTATGCGAGATCAAGGCTCCATTTGGTATTGCAGTGGTTTTTCTAAAGCACTTTTTTTTTATCTCGATGACATAGTTAGAAACATCCTTTATCATCTATAACTGCAATATATTACTCAAATAGTAAAGATCTTCAGGAACGGACTAGATTTCACAGCTTAGCACTGCAACCACAAATTAATCATATTTAGACAGCGTGGAACTTAAGGGTACTCAAGCGCGGACCCACATTTAAGATTGGGAGTGCATAGAATACTAAATAATTTTTTATTTTTAAGTGATCTATCATATACACTAAACCTATAGAACACCCTTAACTTTAACAAGTGGGACACTCGGATTTTTAATTTAATAAGTGAAACACCTAATCATTTTTATTCTGAGTCCGTTACTGAGGGTACTGATGGTTTTTCTGTGCCCGTAAAAATAATGCTTAGCTAAGTATACGCACCAAAAAATCATTTGACAAATTAAGTTTCTTACCGTTTTTCTCAATCTTCCCATGCGAATCATAATTTGGGTTGTCATCTCTTTTTTTTTTTTTTCAAGAAAAAAAGAACTGGGAGTATGAATGATAGGAGTACTAAGGCTTACGTGCACACAGACAATTATTTCGTCGTCGTCCTTGATGGAAAAAGATACCCGTGCAGCGCTTTATCCGTTGTGTGATGCGCTGTTGTCACTATAGTCGCCTTCATCATCGAGGTGGTTCCCTGAATTTAACACAAAACCATTGGAGTAAACGGTCAGTTCGTCTGCAGTGCACGCATGTCACATCCATCTCTGAATCAAAGCTGGACACGGCTAATTTCTTGGAATGCAAGCATCCTGTAACAAGAAAGTTAGGTGATATGACTCCCAACAACTCCATTTCGCATCGATGGCACGCCTGCCGATTGGGCACGGTTTCTTGGGGGCACTGCTTTACTCGGACTACGACTTGGGGTTGGGCTAGGGCTAGGGCTATGCATGTAGCCTCATAATCTTTCAGTTTTACGAGAAAAATGAACAGTGCTGCTCTCGGGAACAACGTTGCAGAAATCTTATCATGATCAACATCTACTCCCCATCAAGTGATGAGCCTGGCTCACTATTCTTATCAAGAAAATAGATTGATCTCCCAGAATACATTATGTAGTATACGAAGGGTCGGCAGAGAACCTTAAGAGGCTATTTGGAACTTAGGAATTCGAGATCATAGAAACAAGAAATACACATAGATTGCAATAATTGTTGCCGTTACAACTTACTCTAAAATTAGTTGTTTTCGATGCTTCACCGAGAAAGAAAAGTACATAAATTTGGAAACAGGATGACGGAAGCAAATTTCCTCCAAAATTTATATGAATTGAATGGAGTATCTTGTAGAAACTTATATGGTTCTAAGGGTTAATTCTTTCGTTGTAAAGAGCCATATATATGAAAAGTATGTTGCAAACATGCTAAACAACTATATTTCATTGAAGAAGAAAAACAATAATTTTGTGGCAATAATGACATGTGTTGCCAACTCAATCATTTTTTCTCTAGCTTGGTCCCACACCTTCTAATTCAAGGCGACACAACCATAACGAGCATTAGGCCCCCTTTGACACCTGGAATCGGTTCCAATTCTCCCTCGATTCGAGAGATTCGGTTGCCAAACGGGGCAAAAGGGGCAACATGAAACATTTCGAAGAATCAGAGTGAATCCCCGAAACAGGTGGAAAGGTGTTTCACCTTATTCTTGCCTACCTTGCCCTCATCGTCCAACCGGTCACTGCCCGCCATCCGCTTGGGAGAGAGATGAATGGATAAGGGAGAGATGAGGGAAGGAGATAAAGAGAGAGATATTGTTTGTGTTAAAAGAAAAGTGAAATAAATATTATTTATATTAAAAGAAAAGTTAAATAAAAATAAAAATAGTATATCAACAAATGGTAAAATGGTTAATTACACAACTATTCTGTCTGAGAGCAGACATCTAGCTACACGATTTCCTTTGATGATTCTGATTCATCAGAAAAATATTTTTAAAGAGAATCAAAAATCGAAATGTTTACAGGATAATCTAGATTTCTACCAAATCACACCATTAGCGTCAGGTAACGTTGAACAACAAGACATTACAAGGACTGGAGGTAGGCAATGAGTTAGATTTGGATACCGCCAGCTCAAATTTAGCTACCAATGGCATGCGATCTACATGATGCATGGGCGGTGGAAAATGACCATCTATAACTATAATATAATGGCGTGAACGAATCACGCAAAGTTTAAACCACAATGAAACGTACTCCAAACTAACCAAGGGTCAGTTACCATTAATCGTGTTAGTACAGATTGGTTTCAGCCCTAGACCGCATGCATGCGCCCCTACGCATTTTACTCCCTAGTCAAAAGGCCGTGTCAATCATGTGGGCATGATTCCACTTTCTTGAGCCGCGAATTCCGAGCTTCGACTAACCTGGCGCTGCAAAAACGAGTCACATCCCCATCCGAAGAAAATCTCGTGATTACCTGAGATTACTGATGAGACGCCGGGCAATTAAGCCCTTGCGTCCAACCACGGCCACGCGGAAGGCGAGAGCGGAGCTGGGCGTAGGTAGGGGGCGGTGCAATGATTACGGCGGCCTACCTGCGGCCCGACAGGCCGACTCGCCCACCCCGGGACCTGCCGGCGGTTCCCCTGCACCCGCCCCGCCCATGCGCCGCTACACGTGCCGTCCACCCGGCCCCCCCTCTCCCCCTGCCTCGTGGGCCACCCTCACCACGCGGCCGAGTCGGGGCGAGTAGCCCAGGGCCCAGCCCGCGAGCCAGCCTAGTCAGTCTGACATGACGAGTCGGGTCAATGACCGCAGGGCCCACGCCCCGCGAGCGAGCTCCCATGCAAGCATGCAACGCTGAACGCCCACCTCTGTGCGCTGCTGGGCAGCATCTCGCATCTGGAAGCACTTGGGACTGCAGTGAAATGGTATGGCTACATGCCGATGCACAAGCAAATCTGCTTTTGCGCTTTATGTCGCTGCTACTAGCATCCCGTTTCTTCTTCCTCTAGAAAAGGTCAAGTGCTACTACGGAAATGGCATTTTGGAAGGAAGGAAGGAAGCTCACATCATCGTAATGAAATAACCCGCACTTATGGGTCTCGAACTATAGAGAGTCCGATATGACCATGTCTCATTTTCCTTCCATTTTAGTAGTTTTGATACGTTCTGAATCCGATTACACTAAAAATGTAAAGTTAATTATGGCACTGAAAATACATATAAGATACTTTACATCATTTGTTCCGGTCTTACTTTTTCTTAGTTCTATCGTTAACTGATTTCGTTTCTCATTTCCTAGTTCAACCCACCTACCTATAATTAATAGTCCAGTGGCCCATGGGAGAAATGAGAGAGAGTGCGTGTGTGTTTTAGCAACATCAATGTGCAATTTAGATGCTATTAATTAAGAGCAAGATGACCATGTCACCTGGAGTACCTCTTAAGTTTTTATACTTAACTCTAAAACGTCATGAATTTGTGGTTGTGGTAGGAGGGAGTACCGCTAATGGTACCACACAAAATCCGATTAGTCAATATAAGACTATAAGCAACTGTGAGGCACTCAATTTGACTAGAGGGGAGTAAAAAAACCATCATTACCAAATAACCCTCTTCGTGCATAATCGTTGCTAACAAATAAAATCATCAAATACAATCAAGGATCAACCATTCCCAATGTGTTGTAATCTTAGTCAAAGAACAAGAAATCCACATCATAGCTCCAACAGTGTGAACCTAATAATTTCTCGGCAGACAAAGTACATTACACCTGCTAGCAGTATTACTTCCACATTTTGTTTTCCAACATTATTATTTTTATCCATTGGTACTGCCACTGTTAAAAGTTCCAACGTATCCATTCCTCTCTGCCCGGCCCCTATATAACGCCTCCCCAGGCTTCTCCTCCTTTCCAATCTGTGTTTGTCTTTGCTTGCTCCCCTTCTCCCCTTTTCTTGCTCTCGTGCTTGCATTGGCGAGTGATGGGGGCCACTTCCCCTTCAGGCCTAGAGCTCACCATGGCTGTCCCAGGCCTCAGCTCCTCCTCTGGCTCAGGTAAGCTCAGCATATCTATCACCTGCTAGCTTCTCGAAGAAGCGAAGAGCACAAGGAACAGCATTCTTCCTCTAGCTACCATCTTTGGCGGGGTACACATTTTACAAGAGCTAATATTTCTGTTGTTTGGCAGAGGGGTTTGGATGCAACAACAGCAACGGCAACGGGAACAACATGAGGGACCTGGACATTAACCAGCCGGCGAGCGGCGGCGAGGAGGAGGAGTTCCCGATGGGCAGCGTGGAAGAGGACGAGGAGGAGCGCGGCGCCGGCGCCGGCGGACCGCACCGCCCCAAGAAGCTCCGCCTGTCCAAGGAGCAGTCCCGCCTCCTGGAGGAGAGCTTCCGCCTCAACCACACCCTCACACCGGTCAGTGCTAGCAGATCCAGCAATACTGCACCTGTCCACTCTCTTACTCCACTGCGCCCATGAATCTTGCTAGCTAGTTTCCTGTGTCTTGCCACCGGCATGTGTCTTCACTGCTGCAAAAAAAGATTGGCACCTACTACATCTCTACATCTCTACGTGTCGTAGTAGTGTAGCAGTAGTCCACATGTACCTCCGCAAGAATCTCGCGGCGGATCGATTCTGAGAATGGATTCGCATAACCGTTGATCATTTAATGGCGTTTGATGATATATATGGTCCATGCATGGGGAGAATCAAGATGTGGAGGACTACTTCCTGTACTTGGTGCCTTGGTGGTGTGAGCAGCGTTAGGAATAGTAATGAAGCAGACGGATGTATCGATAGCTTTCTCACATTTCTGATTGCGTCTTGTGGTACATGCTGCATATTCGTACACCAGAAATTGAAATCTACGGAGTGCACTAGTTATACCTGTGTTCTTATGCAGTGGTACTGTAAATACAGTAGAACGAACACGAACCCGGCCAGTGCCAGGAAAAGCAGTTAATACTAGCTAGGCTTTGACTAGCAGGAGTGTTGCTGCTCCAATTCACTCTCCTGCCATGCCATTGCAATATGGTGTAGTAGAGTATACTGTCATACTGATGCCGCTACTATAGTATGAAGGCCTGTGCAATGGCAAAGCAATTTAATGCGTTGGAAAATGCGACGTTTGCAGAAGCAAAAGGAGGCCCTGGCTGTCAAGCTCAAGCTGCGGCCCAGGCAGGTGGAGGTCTGGTTCCAGAACCGCAGGGCAAGGTACGTACGTACTCTATTAAACATCCCTTCCCTTCTTGACCCTTCCATATATATCGATTATCTGCAATATACGTATGGCTTGTCAGTACCCAGTTACCGTAGCATATTAGCATCTGGTTATTTATGAACATGCATCACGACGGTACTGTGCGCGGGAGCTATATATGTTTTTCATATGGATACTTCACAAGGGGCCATTTAGTTGTTGAAAGCCAAATTTTATCACAGCTCTCATAGAAAATTTTGATGGTCAAACAACTGTTTGGTAGTTAAAAGCCAAATTATATCAAAGGCTAGATGCAAAACTTGAGTTGCAGCCATCTGTCCATGCTAAATGACAAATCTTGAACACAACCCCCTCTATGTTGTATTCAAAGTTCGCATTGGAATCTGCTCCTATACGAATGTTATACTGATAGTATAATGCTACGACGAGCCCACTTCCTTCCAACAAAATCATGGACCCTTCCCTCAGTTAAGGTGACAAGGATCATTAGGTATCCATCTTGAAACTTGTACTGTATCACAGATGTGGGGCAACAACAGTTCGCTAGATTCTCTAGCCCAATAAAGCACGGCAGCTTCAACTTGATGGAGAATAGCTAGATTACTCTCCATAAGACTCGTAGAATCAGATTGTCTAGACACTCAAAAGGTTGATTTGATTGCCCAAAAGTACGGGCACGTGGACTAATCGGCACGTGCTAGCTATGAGCAAGGAAACGGCTATCGGTTGGCTCAGCAAGCCTCGTGAGGACGAAGTAACTGAAATTCTAATCCATCTTAACTCTACTCAGTCATTGGCCTCCACTCTTAGTCGAGAGTGATAATGGTCTCGGAATGGGGACCTAAGGTCAAATTAAGTCGCCTATATAGTACTCGACTTGACGCTACTGCAAACTTCATATAATACTCCACTATGTCAGTAGAAACTTCTACTAGCCTTCAGGGACGTGTCGTGTCAGGAAACAGAGCTTACTCTTAACAATCGTGTCATGAACTCGTGATTAAACATGTGACAGTGAGCTTCAGCGAGTTGTGATCCGTTTGCGAATGACTCACTACTTGTTGATTCAGTTTTTTGTTTCTTCCTGCTGATTTTCACGGCACGTGTATGTAACCTGAAGACTGCATGCATGGGCGTTGCTGCAGGACCAAGCTGAAGCAGACGGAGATGGAGTGCGAGTACCTGAAGCGCTGCTTCGGCTCGCTGACCGAGGAGAACCGGCGCCTCCAGCGGGAGGTGGAGGAGCTGCGCGCGATGCGTGTGGCCCCGCCCACGATGATCTCCCCGCACACCCGGCAGCCGCTCCCGGCGTCCGCGCTCACCATGTGCCCGCGCTGCGAGCGCATCACCGCGGCCACGGGCGCCCCCGCCGCCCGCCCGCCAGCAGCGTCCCCGTTCCACCCGCGCCGCCCCTCCGCGGCGTTCTAGGGATCAGGGTGGAAATCTTGACGGGCTATTGGCAATGTAGTGCGATCGGTCGGTAAAATGCTGTGTAAATTGGTGGACGAACAGCTTGAGAAAGCGTGGCGTCTCCCTGTGCCATGCATGGGCGAAAGTTATGTAATCTGATGCCTGTTTGCGTCGGCTCTCGAGGGATCGTCGTGTAGCAGATATCTGATGGGCTGCTTCTATCTGTTTGGTTGTTTAATTTGAGATATCAACTATTTCTACGCTTGCTGGCCCACCTTTTTGGGCCTTGCGGATCCTGCGACGGAGCTGCATTTGCTTCTTTCGGCTACAAGTTACAAACCGGCCTAACAGTGCAGTAGGCGATTGATGTGCTGCATCTGCATTCGGCCAGGGCCCAACAACGGGAAGCACCGATTCCCTCTCTTTTCCAGAGACGAGGTTCCATTTGGGTTTTTATTTTACTAGTTAAGGACTCGTAAGTTATTGTAAAAATATAAATATTAGATATAATATAATATTAAATACTAACTTAATATGTTATAGTAATGTCGCCGAACGAATACGTCAGAAATGATATATTTAATTTTTCTTCTAATTTTTTTATTTATTTATATTAGTAAAATGTGTTTATATTCGTAGCCGGTAATAGGAAAGGAGGTTGAAGGAAGAGAGTGAATAATAAAACTGAGTAAATTATTTAAATTTGAAGGGTTTTATTAGATGGATGAGGGTAAAGGAAAAGATGATGTAACAACTGACTTATATTTTATATAGTAGAGACTGTTGCTAATGACGTGAAAATTTCCTGTGCAAATAGGCTGTTTGGTGCAAAAGTGCAACCACCTAACCTGAGAAAATTTCCTCATGTCTCATCATCTCATCTCATGCATTTATTTTAAGGCGTGTTTGGTTATCTAAATTTTTCTTAATCTGATTCAGTGGATACATATAATTTTATTGTAAGAAATTGTACAAACAATATTCTAATTAATCACTAAATCGATCATTTATCTAGTCATGACTTCAATGATTAATCAGAATACCGTTCTGGTAGTCTCGGCACGTGTTTTATGCATAAAATCGGAACACATGACTTTTCAACATTTAACATCACAACACAGCTTAATAAAGAGTGAGTAATTAACATCAAATTATAAGTTCTTAAACATTTACCAAGTTATTATAATTTACAGCAAAAGAGAGCTAGTATGAGACAAAAACCGACTCAACTTCTAACCAACAAAAGAAACTACGCAGTGAAATACTAAAAACTATACAATAAAAGGAGGATAAATCCATATGCACTTAGGCTCCATCACAAAAAGCATGACTTCAGAGTAGGATGCACTACTCATGCCCGTCACCACCCTCGACAGGCGCAAAGTAGCCAAAAATAAACTTCTCCTCACCTGCAAAACTTGTAGAGCAGCTGAGTACAAAGGTACTCGCAAGATTTAATCCATAGTGGGCACTTATAAATAACCCAACTCCAAGGATTATGCATTTGGATTTTACCAAGAAAACAGCTACAATGTTAAGTAAATTTACATGCGAAAGCGAAATTTGACATAAACATATGCAAACAACTATACACGACCATTTAAACATACATCGATAGGTACGGGGGTCATCCAGAATTATTCCCAGAGCAAACTGGATACCCCAACCGGCCTCATGCTGACACCATTGACCTGCATACCCAAAAAGCCACAGCTATAAAGGTAATCTACTTATCGTTCCCATATGCAACATGTAGTAAGCACGGATCATAAAAAGTAGGATTTATAATGCATGAATATTTTTCCTAGCTATAACATGTCATAAGAGGACTAGCAAAATTGGATTTATAAATTTTGGACTTGTAAAGAATTAACGGTGAATTAATGAAGTCTTAACCTAATTAATTTATCTTAGAAAGTTAATTTACTATTTCATGGCTGGGGATATTTTTAATAGGTAGAGGAAGTTATTATGAAACCAACAAAATTAGTTTCATAATTTTTGAAGCTACAGAGGATTTATTATGAATTTCACAAGCTATCAGCACAAAAGAAAAGCCGGATAAACAGCAACTGCGGAGTCTCCGCGAATTTTTGTGAAATCTCCGAACTGCGGAGTCTCTGCAGTTCTGCAGAAGGCATTTCTTTGCAGAGAAAATGACTGATTTAATTTTGCGAGCTTCTCCAAAGCGAAGAGAGACATGTTTGAGATCATTCATAGAGTACAGAACTTACTCACCAACCTAGCACATTCGATTACTATCTCAAATCTCATCTAAATTCACATTTTGCTCCAAAGCTCAAGAACCCTAGAACTTCACTCTAACTTAAAATCGACCAACCAAATCACGCATTCTCGTAAGGAAAAGCCTAAGAGACTTACCTACGATGCTTGTGGTGGTTGGTGATCGTCGGGTGATGAAGGAAACGGAGGAATCCATCTGGGAGATGAAGAAATCTAGTGTTCCTCGTGCTTCAACCAAAACACCAAGAATTGTCAAAACCGAGTTGAATCCTTTAGGAATGATCAAACAATTTGGAGGGATGCGTAGCTTAGGAGCTAGTGATCACGTTGATACCACATGCGTACCTCGGCTTCGCTTCTAGAGGGAGAAATCTGAGAAAGGAGTGAGAGAGCTTGAGAGGGGAGAGAGGAGCTACTACCTTGCTACCGTAAGGGAGAGGCAGCACAGGTGAGGGGGCAGGTGGGAGAGTGAGGGAGAGATAGAGGAGTGGTTGGCCCACATGTGGGCCCCACATGTTAGAGAAAGGAGTCCATTTTAACTGCGAATTATATTCTTTTCTTTCCCAATTTTCTTTCTCTCATTTGAGTGACTTTAAATGAACTGCACTAGCATTCCAAAATAAATTGACTCAAAACTAATTATGGTGCTAATGACGCATAATTAGACTTAATTACTTGATTACAGTTTTAGGACGTGAGAAACCTCCCCCTTAAAAGAATCTTGTCTCGAGATTCGGTACGAGTCGGGGAAGAGTAAGGTGACTCTAGGAACTCCATGGTTTCCGTAGTAACGAAAAGATTCGAGGAATGTCAACTTGCCACCTTGCGAGGAATAATACTAAAGTAACACTCACAAATTGGAGAAAGAACTCAGGATAATCGGCACGAAGCCGATCTTCACGCTCCCACTTGGATTCATCATCGGAGTGATTACTCCATTGAACCTTGAGGAACTTAATTGATTTGCGTCGTGTCTTCCGTTTGGCTTCATCAAGACTGCGAACTGGATGCTCACAGTAAGATAGGTCCGATTACAACTCTTGAATTGCCACATCAATGACTTCGGTCGGGACTCAAAGACATTTCTTCAGTTGCGACACGTGGAAGACATTGTGAATGGTGGAGAGGGATGAAGGCAAGTCCAACTGATATGCTACCTCTCCAAGCCGAGCAACAATTTGAAATGGTCCCATGTAACGAGGCACTAGCTTCCATCTGACTTAAAAGCGGTGAACCCCTTTGAGTGGAGACACCTTGAGATACATAAAGTCTCCGATGGCGAATTCAAGATCTCAGCGGCGATCTACATAGTTCTTCTGTCGTGATTGTGCCATGAGAAGGCACTTCCGAGCTATCAAAACATGCTCTTCTACCTCTTTGACCAAACCCAGGCCTAGAAAAGCTCTTTCGCCGAATTCGGACCAATTCAAGGGTGTTTAGCATCTTCGGCCACAGAGAGCTTCAAATGGTGACATCTTAATACTTGATTGATAGCTATTGTTGTATGAGAACTCGGCGAGCGGTAAGCTGATTTCCCACTTCTTCCCATATGTGAGCACACAAGCTCAGAGCATATCTTCTAGGATTTGATTCACCCATTCAGTTTGACCATCGGTCTAAGGGTGGTATGCGGTGTCGTGAAGAGCTATGTTCTCATTGCCTCATGAAGACTCCTCAAGAAATGAAAAGTGAACTGAGTACCTCGATCAGAGATGATTTTTTTTGAAATCCCATGGAGGCAAACAATCCGAGTGAGATACAACTCTGCATATTGTTTGACTGAGTATGTAGTCTTGACGGGTAAGAAATGAGCTGACTTGGTCAACCGGTCTATAATGACCCAAATCGAGTCATAGCCTTTAGAAGTCTTCGGCAATCCGATAATGAAATCTATGGCGATTTCTTCACAATTCCAGGAGGAAATAGGTAAAAGCTGGAGCGTACCGGCTAGCTTGAGATGTTCGGCCCTCACCCTCCGGCAAACATCACGTGCAGCAACATATCGGGTGATTTCACGCTTTATGCGAGTTCACCAAAATCTGGACTTGAGGTCCTGGTACATCTTAGTACTCCCGGGATGGATGGATAGAAAAGAATCATGATACTCATCCAGAATCTTCTGCCTCAATGACTCAACTTTCGGAACCACTATCCGGTTCCCAAACCATAGGACACCTTGATTGTCCTAAAAAAACATGTGACCTTACCTTCCTTTATCTTATCTCTAATTCGGGCTATGCCCTTATCACCTTTCTGAGTTTGCTTGATTTCATCCAGAAGGATGGATTTGATCTCTAGGTTAGCAAAAAAACCATCCGGAACCATTTCAAGTCCAAGCCGACGGAATTCATCACAAAGTGTGACATTTTCAGACTCGACCACAAGGCAATTGCATCGAGCCTTTCGGCTTAAGGCATCAGCGACCACATTTGCCTTGCCGGGATGATAATGAACTTCTAGCTCAAAGTCTTTGATCAATTCGAACCATCTTCGCTACCTTATGTTCATATCTGCCTGAGTAAAGATATACTTGAGACTTTTGTGATATGTATAGATAAGACACAGATTCTCTAGCAGATAATGGCGCCAAATCTTCAGAGCGTACACAACTGTTGCAAGTTCTAGATCATGAGTGGGATAGTTTTCCTCATGTCGCTTCTTGCATGAGAATACATCCGAGGCCTATACGAGAAGCATCACAATAAACGTAAAAACCCTTGTTCACTTAAGGCTGAGCCAGAACGAGAGTGGTCGTGAGCAGTTTCTTTAAAGTCTAGAAAGCTAACACAATTTTTTAGAAATTCTCGATGAACCGGCGGTAATAATCCGCAAGTCCAAGAAAACTGCGATGACGATGATATTCTTGGGCTGCACAAAATTGAGCATATCCGGCACCTTGCTCGGGTCAACTGCAATGCCGTTTCCTGATAAGACATGACCCAGAAATGTGACTTCCTTGAGCCAGAACTCAAATTTGCTGGCATAGAGATGGTGATCTCGAAGTCGATCAAGAACAACACAGAGATGCTTAGAATGTTCTTCTTCAGTCTTGGAGTAGATGAGAATATCAACGATGAACACAGCGACAAACTTGTCGATTTCCTCCATGAAGACTGTGTTCATCAAATACATGAAGAATGCTGGTGCATTTGTCAAGCCGAAAGACATGACAGTGAACTCATAAAGTTCATAACAGGTCGAGAAAGCCGTCTTTGGAATATCCTCTGGTCGGATCTTGATTTGGTGGTAACCCAGAGTCAACTCAATTTTGGAGAACACTCGGGCACCGATCAATTGATCGAACAATATATCAATCGGAGGGAGTGGATACTTGTTCTTGATCATGACAGCATTGAGCAGATGATAATCAACATACATCCGCAAGGTGCAGTCCTTATTCTTCACAAAGAGTGCCGGACATCCCCAATGTGAGGAGCTCAGACGAATGAAACCCTTCACAAGCAATTATTGAATTCATTTCTTTAATTCCACCAACTCATTTGGTGGCATCCAATAAGAACTCTTTGAAATTGGGGTCATATTAGGAAATAACTCAATGGAGAACTCCACGGTTCAGTCGGGTGGCATTCCTGGCAATTCTTTCAGAAAGACATTAGGAAATTCACATATGATTGGAATATCCAGGAGATCAGTGGCTGCAACCGCTTTAAGAGCATACAAGTGGAGACCACTCTCTCCAAGGTGAAGAGAGACTCGATCCACCTTGGGACTTTTGAAAGAAACGAGTCTCTTGGCACAATCAAGATGAGCACCATATTTAGTTAACCAATTCATTTCCAATATGACGTCCATCCCTCTAGTATCCAGTAGGATTAAATTTGTAGAAAACTAAACTCCCTCAATGAGAATCTTAGACTTAGGAACAACTCGGTTGGTCCTCAACTTAGTTTCGGTTCCATCAATGATATAGGCAGAAGGCAGGGCCTCGACAGCCAATTTATGACTCAAAACATAACTATCCCTGATGAAACAGTGAGATGCCCCTGAATCGAAAAGAGCAATTGCGATGTGAGAATTCACAAATAGTGTACCAACGAGCACGTTGTTATCATCTCGAGCACCCTCGACGGTGGTGTAGCGCACTTGGGACGCTTGGGGACGTGTGTAGCTTGGCAGGACTGTAGAGTGGGTTGAGCATGTGGCAGCTTTGGAGCAGTCATCACGGCTCTTGGCTTCGGGTAAGGGTAATGACGTGCGAGTGGCCGACACGGCCACAGTTGTAACACGGGCCGCCGGGGCCACCTGTCACGCTCTCCTGTGAAACAGTGGATCTTGGAGGCTATCCTTGCGAAGCGGAGAAAGATGGGCGTCGTACTATCCACATTGGTCGTGGAGCAACTGAAGTCATCACATGCGTTGGAGGAGGTTGACTCTTCGTTCATGTGCGTTGAGAACTCCTGCCTATGGAGGGCGATGGGAGCCTCTTGTGCTTCTTCTTCTCCTCCTGGTGGTTCTTCAACTTGAACTCGACCGTGAGGGAGGTGCTCACTAGCTTGTTGAAGTCGGCAAACTCATACGTCGACAACCGATATTGCATCTTGGAGTTGAGGCCGTTCACAAAGCGGTATTGCTTCCGCTCATCGATGTTGACATCATCATGAGCGTAATGTCCAAGGTGGTTGAACACCTGCACATACTCCATCACTGATCTGCCTCCTTGCTTGAGGTCCATAAAATCCCGCATCTTGATCTCCATAAGGCCCTTAGGAATGTGGAAGTCACGGAATGCCTGGCGGAACTTCGCTCAAGACACCCGATGATTGGCAGGGTGCATGGCCAAGAAGTTGGACCACACGTGCCCGTTGTGCCTTGGAGTCGATGGGCGGCGAAGAGCGCCTTCTCGTGGTCTTCACACCTAAGGAGAGCGAGCATTTACTCGATAATTCAGAGTTAGTGGTCGGCATCCAGAGCATCTTCAACCTACGAGAATGTGGGCGACTGAGTCCGTAGAAAATCAGAGAAGTCATCTCAGCGCCCGGTCCCACCTCCTCCAAGAGGGGTCGTGTTGCGCATGAAAGCCTCGAGAAGCGCCGTCTGAGCTTGACGGTTCTGCTCAATTTTCATTAGCACATCCGCCATGCTCGGCGGTGGAGGCGGCGGGGGTTGTTCTCATTCGAGGCCTCAGGAAGCTCACCCAAACTGCCGCGGGTTCTGATCCTATTGTAAGGATACGATGAAAAAGGGAAAGGTCAAACTCTGACATAGCATACTAGCATTAGCCAGATACCATTCTCTTGGATCCCATAAAATAGCATAATTTTATATTCTGCCAGGTGCGGAGAGACCGCAAAAATCTTCAGATTGTCCGCAAAAATGCGGAGTGTCCGCAAAAATCTTCGGATTGTCTAAAAATGCGGAGTGTCCGCAAAAATCTTCGGGTTGTCCGCAAAAATGTGGAGTGTCCGCATACTTTTGCAGAGAGTCCGCAGTTTGGGCAAAAATTCAGACTTAGATCTTGACAAGGAAAAATGCATGCTCAAAAGGTATGGTGCTAAATGAACAATAGAACCATAAAATATGCTCAACCCTTATCTACACATTTCTTTCTCGAGCGCATCTCTCCCCATAACCAAAGTGCACGCTCGATGCTTGTGGGGAGTCACCAAGGTCACAAACATCACCCTTCGCGCGAGAAAGAAGAAGTTTTCGCGCAAACGTCGCTTGTGAAACTCGCCGCACAAGCGACGTTTCATACGTGGTTGCCTGCGTATTCACTTCCCGTACCATCGTTGTACGGAACACACCAGGCCCCTACTCGCACCGATTGAGCCCCCGATACTTGCCACTATCAGGATGCGTTGATGCAACATAATTAACAAATGTATCATGATGAGAAAACCACACAATACATAAACAAACAATTCAAGTGCATCACTCAAGCATATATTACACTTAGGGGAATCGTATAGCAAGTTCATACATATTAATCATGAGAAGGCATAAAAGAAAATTTAGTGGGTTGCTTTAGTGGGTTTTACACACTTGATAACCTATGTCCTAAGCATTTTTAGGCTACTTCATTAAACCAAGCACTGATACCACGCTGTAAGGAACTGTCTAAATAGTATTCTGATTAATCATTAAGTTGATCATTTATCTAATCACTACTTCAACGATTAATCAGAATATCGTTCTGGTAGTCCCAACACGTGTTTTGTGTTCAAGATCGGAACACATGCCTTTCCAACATTTAACATCACAACATAGCTTAATAAAGAGTGAGTGCATTTACCAAGTTATTACAATTTATAGCAAAAGAGAGTTAGGAGAAAACAAAAACCGACTCAACTCTTAACCAACAAAAGAAACTATGCAACGAAAGACTAAAAACTATATAATAAAAGGAGGATGAAGCCATATGCCCTTAGACTCCATCACTAAAAGCACGACCTCAGAGTAGGATGCACTACTCGTGCCTGTCACCACCCTCGATAGGCGTAAAGTAGCAAAAGATTAACTCCTCCCTACCTGCAAAACCTGTAGAGAAGCTGAATACGAAGGTACTCGCAAGACTTAATCCATAGTGGGCAGTTATAAATAGCCTGACTCTAACGATTATGCATTTGGATGTTAGCAAGGAAACGACAACATGGTTAAGTAAATTTACATGTGAAAGTGAAATTTGACATAAACATGTGTGAGCAACTATACATGACCAACATAGCTATCTAACCCAAAAACATCAACTGAATAAAAAGTACAAGGAACAATAGTAGTAACATCTGTAAAGGAACCATCTCATCACCTCCACCCTACCAAACCACATTCGTAACTCTACGACTGCTGCAAATGGACAAAAGCATGTTCATGACCGAGAGCGCGGCACTTTGACATATTTTACACCCTACAGGGGTACTCATTTACCTACACAACTTGAGGACCATACGGCTTGTATGACCACACAGGTCCATACAAGGGGTACTCATCTTAACCTTTTCCAAAAAGCTTCGACCATTTGAACATGCACCGATAGGTGTGTGGGTTGTCTAGAACTACTTCAAGAGCAAATTGGATACCCCAACTGGCCTCATGCCCGACACCATCGACCCGCATGCCCAAAAAGCCACATCTACAAAGGTAATGTGCTTATCGTTCCCATATCGACATGTAGTAAGCACGGAAAGTGCTAAAGTCAACTACAACAACGATCGGTGCTTAAACGATGCAAGCAGTCTACGGTGTCCAGGTTCCTCTCCCGACCTACCCAGGGGAACTCCATATCCGGGCAGGAGAAACACCCATAATACTGCCACATCTCGTCTCATCCTAACCACTCATCCAACCAACACCAACAACCCATCATTGTGATCATTGTGCAAGTAATTATAGCCTATGCTCACGAACGATGAAATATTTCACCGCTCGACTTCTACCGAGAACCTAAGCACTTGCTAAGCACCACGAGTAACATTTTAAGTTAGAAAATACCATATTAAACCCAGGCTACAAGGATACGGATCGACAATTAATCAAGATAGGAGAATTAGTGCATCAACATAGGTTCTACCTATCATAAATCCGACATCGACTTAAACTCATTCATAACATACATAAAGTGTAATTTATCATATTAGACACATATGATCCAAAGTACTAGAAGAAATATGCTTAGAAACTTGTCTTGCTACTCAGGTGACTACCTAATGCTAGCCACGCAACACTCGTAGAATTCCGGTAGATTAGCGTCGCCTTCAACCATGGCCAGGTCACGCGCCGGTTCTTTGTTTACTAAACAGGAACGTGTACAATGACGAACATGAATAAAGTACAACAATATATGCCACTATATGCATATAAACAAATATCATAAAAAGTAGGATTTATAATGCATGAATATTTTTCCTAGCTATAACATGTCATAAGAGGACTAGCAAAATTGGATTTATAAATTTTGGACTTGTAAAGAATTAACGGTGAATTAATGAAGTATTAACCTAATTAATTTATCTTAGAAAGTTAATTAACTATTTCATAGCTGAGGATATTTTTAATAGGTATAGGAGGTTATTATAAAACCAATAAAAATAGTTTCATAATTTTTGGATCTACAGAGGATTTATTATGAATTTTACAAGCTATCAGCACAAAAGAAAATTCTGATGAATAGTAACTGCGGAGTCTCCGCGAATTTTTACGGAGCTTCCAGACTGCAGAGTCTTCGGATAATTTTTCGAAGTCTCCGGAGTTCTGCAAAAACCATTTCTTTGTGGGGGAAACAACCGATTTGATTTTGCGAGCTTCTCTAAACCAAAAAGAGACATGTTTGAGATAGTTCATAGAGTTTAGAACTTACTCATCGACCTATCAAATTCCATTCCTAACTCAAATATCATCTAAATTCTCATTTTTCTCCAAAGCTCAAAAACCCTAGAACTTCACTCTAACTCGAAATCGAACAACCAAATCGCACATTCTCGCCAGGGAAAGTCTAAGAGACTTACCCACGTTGCTTACGGTGGTTGGTGACCGTGGGGTGATGAAGGAAACGGAGGAATCCACCCGGGAGATGAAGAAATCCGGTGTTCCTCGTTCTTCAACCAAAACACCAAGAATTGTCAAAACCGACTCGAATCTTTTAGGAATGAGCAAACATTTTGGAGGGATGCATAGCTTAGTAGCTAGTGATCGCGTGGATACCACATGTGTACATCGGCTTCGCTTCTAGAGGGAGAAATCCCAGAGAGGCGTGAGAGAGCTTGAGAGGGGATAGAGGAGCTGCTGCCCTGCTGCTGCCGTGAGGGAGAGAGAGCACGGGTGAGGGGGCAGGTGGGAGAGTGAGTGAGAGATAGAGTGGTTGGCCCACATGTTAGAGAAAAGAGTCCATTTTAACTGCGAATTATATTCTTTCTCTCGCGAATTTCTTTCTCTCATCTGAGTGATTTCAAACGAACTGCACTAGCGTTCCAAAATAAATTACCTCAAAACTAATTATAGCGCTAATGATGTATAATTAGACTTAATTATGTGATTATGATTTCGAGATGTGACACTCATGAAGAAGCATGTTTATTTGTCTGTATCAATTGTTCCCGTCTGTATGAGCGGATGCAAATATATAGTCTTATCCTGGCTAAACGGATGCAGACGAGCTCACTTATTAGTATCATGAAATCATCTTCATACAGGTAACCAATTGCAATCTCAACGTTTGCATTCGCTCATACGACCTCAAATTCAATTAACCAAACAGAAAATCAGCTCGACCTATCCAGATAGATACAATCAAACAAACACTCTTCTTATCAATATATATAATTTTACTCAATCTACTTATACGATACAGCTCTATAAAAACCGTTGAAACAATCAAACACATCCTTAATACTTTAGTTGCAATGAATAACACTAAATACTTAGTCCATCCCTGTTCTGCGTGGTACTAGACATTGCAGCATGGTGGGCGATCAGTGTAGCTTTCCTGCAACTTTATACTAGGGAGTACGTACGTGG
Source organism: Phragmites australis (assembly GCF_958298935.1). Lineage (NCBI taxonomy): Eukaryota > Viridiplantae > Streptophyta > Magnoliopsida > Poales > Poaceae > Phragmites > Phragmites australis. The sequence continues at coordinate 35,386,214 of NC_084921.1, forward strand.
TACGCCGCATCCTCTTGCTGAGGACGCATCCGCATTCCGTGGGCTCAAAAGAGGCTTGCATGAGAAAGAAAGGTTGGGCTATCTAAGATGGTCCATGACTCATGTAATTCTGAAGAGCGTCGTCACCACGGATGGGCCGGTACGGTTTGTACGGGACCAAGGTCTAGTTGGAGAAGGCTACTCCTGTAGTTCTGTGCAACTGCAACTGCAAAGACTTTGTACTACTGGAAAGCGTGGTTAAGTACTGTGACGGAAACCATCACGGCAGGGCTTCTCCTCCAGTCCTCGTGAGACGTGTCCGGCCGTGTTTCGCTAGCTCGAGACGACCCGGAAATGGTGGCACCTGATGGTGACGAGCCACGAGACGAGGGCCGTACTACGCCCAGCCATGCGACTAGTGTGCTGTGCTCCACACATGCACTGGCGCACATGAAGCTGTCCCGTGAGAAGCTGATCAGTGATCCGTGATCACGTCGGCGAACGTTTGGGCCGGCGTGGCACGTTTGAACGGTCCCCATTTCACCCAACGGGAGCATAAAAGGAACCAACTCGCACCACCCTTGAACTTTTTTCAAACTGTGTGGCCTTTAGAGAAAAAAAAATCCATACTGTGTACACGTTCTTTTTCCTGAAAAAAGTAAAGGAAAAAACGGTACACCCGTGCCCAGCTTCCAACTGTTGAAAGGCATTGAGACAATGTAGAATTCGAATAGATCGAGTAGGAAAATCGTTATGTCATTTTATTGATTGTCATTTTATACAGGACGTGAGGTACAGTTGGGGAGACCTTCCTCCCAACGGTCACCAATCATAACCGTCATTAGCGGGTTGGGAGAAGGAAATCAACTTCAACACCAACAACCATGGTGGGCCTCGTGGCCAATCTTATTTTTGACTGAACACAACCTAACTTCAACACGCAATTCTAACGAGATTTTGTAGCGACATGCATGAGATCCTGCAAGGTTAAAGTGAGAAGTTAAATTGAAATGTACATTAAATATTTATATGTGATATAGGTGATTGATAAGTTTATAGATTTGAATTGATATTTTAAAATATGCTAGTATGTCTACATATTACAAATATAATCATGTACGTCTAACTTAAAGCGAAAAGAAAATGAAGTTTATGTTTTTATCTCTGAGTCTAAAAAAATTGTACTTACCAGATGATTCGGTGTGTAGAAAATAGTACACATGAAATAGTCCGGTGATCAGAGACAGTGCATGTCGGAGTATTCTTTTTTTTACGGTAAAATTTGAATGTTGCACCGGATGATCTGGTGTTCAATGGATGTAAACACCGGATAGTTTTTCATAAAAGTCTATTTTTGGTGCCAGAAAGAAAATGCACACCGGACAGTCCGATGATGAGTTGTGTGAGCACCGACGTCTTCACCGGACCGTTTAATAGAGATGTTGCAAAATGATGCTTGATGCAGTTGTACTCATCAGATGATCCGGTGATAGAACTTATACTCACTGGAGAGGTTTTCAAAAGGTTTTCAGAGAAGAAATCATTGTTCTCACTGGATGGTCTGGTGTTCAAAGACTATACATATCGGAATATCCGGTGTTCATGTTTTTTTTACTGTATTTTTCCATAGGGAATTGATTTGAGCTAACTTGTGATAAGCTTACATGGTGTTTTGGAGATACATGTGTGCTTATCTCATGATGTGTAGGTGATAGATGCAACTTGGCGGTCGACGACAGGATGATTAGGGCTAAGTAGGGTGTTTGGTGCCAGACGATCAAAGAGGCCGAATGGAGTCGAGGGTGATCCTAGGTGTGCATATGGAGGTCAAGCAAAACTTGAAAGGAAGGATGAAGACGGTGTGTTAACAAATTCAAGTGAAAGAGATGCTAGTGTTAGTGACAAGACAGCCCGAGAGATCAGGAGTGGGAGAGACTTGCCGGCGGTCAAGATCGTAAGAGGGAGTACACGCGTTGACATCAGGATGCTTGCTTGAGGTCAAAACAAGTAGTTGTGAGTCACGTTTTGATAAGCATGCGAGGCGGTTTCGCGGTTTGGTCTCAAAACCATGGAAGGGTGAAGTGCACATGGTATCATCATGGAACTAGCGTTAAGACGAAGCTAAGTCATGAAGGTGCCACGACCGTTACATGGATGGAGCGAAAAATAGACTAAAATGCCCGTGATAGGTAGGAAATCATTGTAAGCAATGAGTATTTTAGGAACAAAGTAGTTTAAAGGCTAAGCTACACCTCTAGACCTATAAATAGAGAGGTAGGATTATAGAAAAGGCTTGAGCTAGCCATTTGAGAGCATGGTGATAGATTTTAGAGGAGAAGAGATGATAGACTTAGACTTTATAATATGTTAGTGTTTTTGAGAGAAAAATACTTTATAATCTGTCTAAAATAAGCTGACCTCTTGGTTTAATAAAGTTTATTTTCTTGTATGAGCTTGTATTCATTTCCTTCTAGTCTTTTTGTTTTGGTTTACTTGCTTCTCTTGCAAGTTTTTCGTTTTTAGTTGTGATTTTTGTTTTCCTTTTAAGCTGCAGTTTTTTCTCCCTTTAAAGTTGATCTTTTTGTTGCTATAGGTATAAAATGTACGTATAATAGTACGAATTTGTGTTTTGCATTCTCTTTCCTCTAAGTCATCAACTTAGATAGTTTTTTCACTGATGATTATCTTCTTGAGTTTTCTTTCTTAGTTGTGAGTTTTTATGACTAGAATCATGAAATGATCTTAAAAGAAATCTTGTGTTTATATCTTATCCATAAAGTCATATATTAACGGTTCTTTTCTTCATTTCTCTCTATTTTCTTTCACTTGAGTTTTGAGATACGCTGGATGAAATAAATAAGAAGATTATCTAATTCATATTTATTTACTCCATATTAATCATCAATCTCGGTGCTACAGAGCGGACAATGTGTCCTCCGGCCGGGTCTTTCTAGGCTGGGCCTGTGCTGCAGCACCCAGCACGGGTCCTGGATCCGCCTACTGTTCACCAGCGGAAATACTGTTCATCTGCTGTTCATCCTGTGACGGGAATGTTCACCTGGTCGTCCATTAAACTAAATCTTGTCGAAAATAAGAATCTAGTCACGGTACCGATCGAAAATACTAAACCTTATCATCAACATTGAGATATTTATTTATTCTATTTTAATCATCAATCTCGGTACTACAGAGCTGGCAATGAGCCCCCCCGGCCGGGTCGGCGAGGCGATCCGAGTTCTGTTCGTACTTTTTACGCTCCGGTGGGACGCATTCCACAACAGTCTCGTAGGATAGACACATTCCGTTTACACCGAAACACTGAGAAAAGTCGATCAGTAGAACAAGTTAAAGGCTTCGCGACTGAAAAAAAAAATGCGTTCAAAGAAAGCGATAGATTAATTCGATCGTCGGAGTAAAAAATCCATGCTTTGCATGTTAAAGCCGGTCGATATGGCTGCGCCTTTCGCTAATTTTCCAAAGGTTTACCCAGCCTAACAACACGGGAGCGAGGGATCGAATCCCGCGCGCTCAGGTAAAGCAGACATGCTTTTCCTCTTCCCGCCGCTGGCCATGCAGGAACAAGCAGATCAGATCTATCCTGATGCCCTATTGCTAGCGATGCGGTCGACGGATCATGGGCGAGGAATTTCACCTGCCGGGCCAGCGCTGTTCCGAGATGCCCGCGTACGCACGAACCCTGCCGGGTCGCAAAGGCGTCCGCCCCTGGGCGCTCGACAGCTCGCATCGCCCTTTTCCATGGCACTGGTCCGGCCCTGTGGTCAGAGGCGGCACGTCGTACGAGCCAGAAAGGCACGAACAAAATTTACTGGAGCAGCGGGCGGCAGCGGGCACTGAAACCTTCGCTGTTGTCGGCACGAAGGCCGGGTCAGGTCGGCCAAACGCAAAGCAGGCCACCAACTTGCGCTGCGTAGAGGTTTCCGATTAGAGCTGGCACGCGCGCGCGCGCGCGCGCGCGCGGGATCGACCGATCGATCGGTGGTCGAAGGCGGCCGCGGAGTGCTCGTAGATTCTGATACAAATTAGGCCAATCTCAGTGGTATCTGATGCGGTGCTCGCCTTTTGCTCGGTCGATCCTTCGTTAGTGCATGGACAAGACTTGACGACAACTAAAGGGCTAGCTATAGCTCAGCTAGCCCATGCAACTCGTGGAAAAAGCCACTAGCTAGCTAGCCGCTGCTTCTCTGATGGATCGACTCGGTGATGCCAATGCATTTTGTGCGTTTCCAGATTAACGTGCAGCCAATCTGTAGCACTGCCAGCAGAAGTCTTCATCTCGACGGATGAAGCTAGGGACATGAATAGCAGCACTAGAGTAAACTCCATGACTAAATTACGGATCAGCACTCAGCAGGTTTCCAACAGGCAAAGCACCTGAAATCGAGCCCCAAACCATGACATTTTGGTCGCCGCCTATGGACTTTTCGCCCGCTCTCTCTCCGACAGATGGACACTATACACTGCAGTCTTAGGTTGCCCGAGATTGACGTAACACTTCCGTGCAAATGGCGAGGTCAGTGCCGGCCGGGTCTACGCCTGTATAAGTAACATGGGCCAATTTAAGAAGGCCAATTAAGCAGTCACGTTCAGCAAACGTGCACCGGCCGTAATTCTTTAGCAGTTATCAATTAATCCATGCATTCGAGGGTGCGAATAAAAACAAGTTAGCTGGTCCAATTCGCTCGATCCTAGAGCTTGTCAGTTGCACGCATGCGTTTTGCGCGGCAGAATTAGGAGAGCATGTCAGTGCACGTGCCTAGGTGCTGGAGGGGACTTCGCGCTAGCTAGCTCATTCATGGCCGGAGTGTGTGTGGCTATAAGCCATAGACTTCCAGCTACTCCTGAAAATGGGACCTTCCCTTGAGACTTTCAGCTGAGTAGCTACTTCTGAAAGCGCGAATTTTTGTCTACAAACTGTGCAAATGTGCAGTTGAGACCATCGGATTCGCAATTCAATGCTCTAAAATCATCCCACCATCCCACCGTGGGCTTTTCACCAAAAAACCCCACGTTAATTTGTTTCATCGCGACTTGGTCCCTCTCTTCCCTACCCATAGCCGCACCCAACATTGGCCCTGTTCGGCTTGGCGGGTGAAATTTCGCGCGGCTGTCGAGCTTCCAAGGCGGCGAGGGTGGAGCACCGACGACGTCCTCGAATGCGGTGATCTGGCAACAGCCTCGACGAAGATGGCATATACGGCGATAGGCTTGGCAGCCACAGCCTGGACGCCGATGAGCTTGACGGTGATAGCCTCGAGTACATATTGAACGCCGATGTATGCAGGATTCATAGTGAGCAATCAAAGTTTGCTGCTGAAACAATCACGGGACTGAAGTATTTCTACCTTTGATCTATTGTGCATGCAGTGCAATAGAGAGAAGAAACGCAACCAACAGGGACGGCGACGAACCCAAACACCACCTTGCCGCCGTTATCCATGGCGTACCTGTGGTCCCGGCACCCACAATGTCCATGTTAATGCCGTTCACACTCACATTGTTCGCACCGATGCCAAATGGTTTCCCAATCAAGAATGATGGGTGCAATACTCCATGAGAGCGCATAATTCCATCCTGTTTAAGTGCAGTTAACATCATGAGAATAATTCCATCATGACCTTAGTGCATCAATTGTATATTTGGAATATTATTGATCGCAATAAGTGTGTCCTATTGTAAGGATTAACATGCGCACCAGAAGTATTCGTTCACTTCATGCCAGCTGCGGGGATGGAATTTGCTAATGTAGAATCAGTTGAGAAGTTCTACAAAGACTGTGGTCATAAAGTTGGATTTTTAGTTTGGATTGGACAATAGAAAGTGGTCATCGGTGATATTTACAATGAATTCTGGTAGCCATAATTTACAAACAAGATCACAATCAGAATTTACAAATAAAAGACACAATATACAAACAAGATCACTGGTAGCCACAATCTACAAACTATTTTGAATCGCAATGTACTAAATCAATGAGTCGCATATTTCTATTTTGCTGTCTTGCCGAGTTGCCTCCTCCTGTTTCATTGCATTGCCATAAAGCTTCCGCTCTGCACCAGAATTATGGAGAAATTTACTAAAATCATCTCCAACCATATTTACTTAATTCCGTTCCCTTTCTGATTTCCCTCTCTATTCTCATGTATTTTATTTTTCTTTATCTCTAACAGTTTCACTTCGAAAAGATTCGTGAAGGGAAAGAAGAAAGAATCACAAGTGGAAGGGATGAGAGATAATCTTTTCGTGAAGTGAAGCTATTGTAACGCTGAAAGGAACGAGATTCCTTTATGAGTCCTGTTCCCTTCGCGAAGAGAAGCCATTAAAAATGATCTAAGAAAAGCTTGAGAGGGTCCCTCCTTTCTGCACAATCAGCTGTATGACTAGTCCTTGAGCATGGGGAGACACCAAGAGATCATAGGCTCTAAACAGACCACACATAAACGAAAAAAATTAATACAAGACCAAACCTCCAAACAGATCAACCAAGCCTAAGAAACATCTCTGATGCAAGGTGGTAGCTTCAGGAATTCGCATCAAAAGAGCAGCTCCAGCCTGCACTCCTGGTCTCATAGAAGCAATGATTTTGACACTCTTTCAACAACATAACTCAGGGATTCTATTGTTGCATTTTTTTTCCACATAGGCTAAGAGATCTGCAAAATTGAAAGCAGAGATGAAGGATAAGACTATGAGGGTGTTTCCAGCCTGCAATCCTGGTCCTGCAATCTTCAGAGCCATTACATGAAAAATAGACAAAAGAGACACGAAATTAGTCACTGATGATAATAATGACAGATCATAATTATGACCTGTCACTAGTGACAAGTCATCTTAGATCAATCATTAGTGATGGGTCAAGTTGTGACCCATCGCTAATAATGACTCATCAGTAACGGATCATCCTAGGTCAGTCATTAGTGACGAGTCATCCTAGATCAGTCATTAGTAAAGGGTCAATTTGTGACCCGTCACTAATGATGATATTTTTCTTTTATTTTTTTCATGCAACACTAATGACTTCATTAGTGACGGATCACTGTTACGACTCCATCATCAATGACTTATGGATGAAATAGGAGGAAAGTCTGAAAGCCTAATATTTATGAGAATACAAATGTGACAAATGAACATTTAATTACAACAAAATATGAAGGTATTTGAGCCAATCATAATCAACAAGTTGTTGAATCCAAGTCAGTAGCGATGACTTGGATTTATCCACACATAAGCAGAATCAAGAACATAACAAAAGAAAAGGAGAAAAAAATTATGATGGGAGAGATGTATTATTAGATCTTTTAGTATCTTTAGGTGATTGCTCATGAAAACTGCCTGAGAAAAAAAATACATATTGCAATACAACGGCAGTATTTAACAACTCCAAAGTGAATAGTTTTAACTTCAATAGAATCGCCATAAGACTTTTTAGAGGAAATAGCCAACCAAGTTATTCTATATTCACAAATGACCAATTTAAAAATATTTTTTTCATTTATTTTTCTTACCTTAGTAGTATTAGAATATGAATCATTATACATTTCAGCTCAAGTTTGATGTAAGGGGTGACGGCTATGGACACAAACGTTCGTTCTAAAAATGGTGCAAAAATATTAGAGGGCAAGAACTCAATCTTCCAAGCTAAATTTGACCTCAAAAAATTTGCCGAACTCGACATAGGTGGGGTGAAATGGATGTAACTTTTTCTGTAGATATCTGTAGAGTCAAAATAATGTTAAAATTGGAGTTCGTATGTAAAAGTTATACCTATTTTACCAAAGGCACTCTAGGTCACCTATCAAATTGTGATCGTTTGGATGAGATATTCAGAAAATCATAAAATATTTATATAAATTTGGATGAAGAAAAAATTTATATGTAAATTATAACCCTCGACTAAATTTGATAAAATCAATCATTAGTGACAAGTCAAGATTATGACCTGTCACTAAAGTTCAATCATTAGTGACGGGGTATGATTCTGACCCATCACTAATCAGTCTTAGGTAACGGATCATGGTTATGACCTATCACTTATGACCTTCGGTAAAGAAGATTAAAAGGATTAAGTCTCCAGGGTCTATCACAACTACCTGATAGGTGAGGTGGTAAGGGAGCTACGTATGGAGGAGAGGTGCGAGTTCGAGGCCCATGGAACACAGACTGAAAAACTATTTGGAAAATAGCATGACTTATAATTCATATGCGATGGGCCCTTGCGTTGGTATGGATCGGGTGAAAAAAAATATTTTTTTTTTGACTATTTTCATATCCAAAAAATACAAAAATGTTCATCAATCATAAGTGATAAGTCACTGTTACGACCGTCACTTATATTCAGTTATTAATAACGGGTCACTGTTACGATGAATCACCTAAGATCTCATAAGTGACGGGGTCATGGTTATGCCCGTTACCTATACCTCATAAGTGACAGGTCGTAACCTGTCACTAATGAAGAATTATAAGTGATGTGTTCAGGTTGATGGGTGTAGGACCCTTCCGTCACTAATATTAATTATCACCTATCACTGAAGTCTTTTTTCACATAGTGAGCCAGATAATGATTAACTCAATATTTCAACACTACAATTTACATAAGAAGAAAATTGGCAAAAATTCCTATGCAAACTTGGCTGCACAAAAAGAAAATTGGCGAAAATTTGCATAAGAAGAAAACTAGTTGCATTGCAATAGCAGCAGCAACAAACAACACCCCAACAGCAGCTCTTGTAGCTTCTGCAGCGAGCTCGCCGAAGAGCGTGTGGCCTTCTTGTGTCTTCCACGATGGTGGTGGAGGCCAATGGGGGAGCCACGCCGTAGCGGGGGACGTCAACGGGAGAGAGCAGGCCGACATGGGAGCCACTTCGTGAAGTTAGAGGTTGACAGGAGATTCAAGTCGTGGAGGAGGATGCCAACAGGGGATCCAAAACCCTAGCAGCACCGGCTTGGGAGAATTTTGGGTGTTGGGTGCCGCTGCTAGCGGGAGAAGGAGAAGGATGAAGTCGCAGTGAATCAAATTTGCGTAGTTTTTTTTTAAAGCCTACAGTGGGATGGTGGGATAATTTCAGGGCATTGCATGGATGCGGATCCAACGGCCTCCGACACTGCTTTGCACGTTTGCACAGAAATTTTTGCCCTCTTGATAGTTTTTTTGGGGGGCAACTCTTTCTCAGTCAACTAAATTTCCAAATATTTTCAGTCAATCAACCACGTCCATTGGATGTACATCGCATGGCTCCCTTGTTTCTTCTTCCTAGAGACAACAACCAGTCTTCTTCCCGGATACAGCGACGAGTCTTCTTCCTCCTCCCGTCACCTTGCTCTCCCGCCCTGCCCTCCTCCTCCGTCTTCGGCGCCAGCTCCCGCCGCTGCCACCCGCCGCCTCGTTAACCTGGCGTCGCCTTGCCGCATCTTCACGCCACCACCCACCGCCGGTCCGCCGCCTCCCCAACCTCCCTCTAAGCCCGAAGACCGCTGGTGATCCTAGGGCCCTAACCATAATCGGACAGCGCGCGCAGCGGCGAGAGGACACTCCGGAGAAGAGTACGGCGGCACTCGACATGGGAAGGAACTTGCCAGCGCTGGTCCTTGCCAGTCTCATCAGGAGCTAAAGGGAGAGAAGAAGAAGAAGAACCAGCTTTGGAGAAGAAACACGAGGTGCGTTCGATGGGCATCCAACGCACCATGTCATTGACTAAAACTTTTAGACATATCAGTTGCCTGACGATGAGGCTGTCCGTATTTTTAGAGAGAGGTAGATAGCTGTTATTGATTGTACTTCCATTGAAGATTGAACTCATGTCAGCACAATAAACATTGTATCTTCATTGCAAGATATTTCTGTCTTCCATTGCAGCGAAAGTCATCTAGTTCATTAGTCTCTACCAGTTCATTTGTCTCTACCAACAAATCGATCTCTAAAGGGGTCCAGGCCCTTAAAGCTTAATCTAGGAGGTATGGACATGGCTTTATATAATCCTCAAAACCCTATAGGGATTACAAGTAAGCAACACAAACTGCATGCCTAATCACCTCAAGGGATTTTGTGGGGCACGGCTACAAATGACAAGCCTCCAGCCATGCATGGGCCACGATCGGGTACAAAGTGCAACTACGCCTCTGCAACTTATCTGCATTCGTCCATCGAGTTCGACCTCATGTGAGCGAGCAGTAGCGTTACGTCCTTTATCGTAGTCCTAGAACGATGTAGTAGACCAAGGTGATCGGCAGGGCTACCAGCATGCCAAAAATTACCCTGCGAAAGTTTACATTGACCGGAAGTTGATCTCAATTCATGCAAACCTGACCCAGCGATGCATAATTCTTAACTGATGATCACTTACGCTGTGCTCAGGATGGCCGGGTGGACGTTATACTCCTTTGCAAACACAAAAGGTACGATCCCTTGCGGTAGAGCCGCCTATCAAATGCCCCGAAAAATTTCAGTGCACATAAGCATTATATAATTCACAGGGGAATAAATTGCTTGAATCTAGTTGTACTAGAAGTACAATGTTGCATTGAAGAAGCTGGTTTGACAGATTAGAACCGACCATGTACGTATGACACCTTACGGTACAAATGATTGGCAATAAGAAATTAATCTCACTTGTCACGGCCAGTTTTCAGCAGTTTACATGCATGCATGGTTACCTGAACAATGGCGACCTGCAAGAGCGTCCCACGAAGGCCGATGGCGACGGACGCAGCGGCCATGACGGCGGGGCCGGCGAGGAAGCGGACGGCCATGGAGATGGCGGCGGCGCGGTATCCGCACGCGATGATCCTCGGCTGCAGCGCCATAAACAATCCTGGCCACACGAGAGATCATCACGGTGTTAGCTCGGGCGCCCGCAGGCCAAGGGGTGCCGGACTGCCGGGTGTGCAGTGGGCACGGGTGCGAGGGAGACGGGTTAATCGCGGGGCGCCGCGGTGTAGGGCTATGGCACGACAGGAGCACAAGGGGTGTGGGCGCTCACGTAGTACTCACCCAGGCTAAACATGGCCATCCCCAGCCCGGCGTCCGAGAGGATGGAGATGGACTTGGCCACGATCGCCGGCATGGAGATGTGCCACCTGCAATGACGATCATGCATCTATCACCCGTTAGTTTGTAGTTCCAGCTTCCAAGAAGAGACGACAGCATCATATTCATCATAGGACGAGATCATTGAGCAATTAGGCAAGACAAATTAAGTACTCGATCCAACGACGATGATTAGCGCAAGTATACAGTTGCAAGTTCATTGTAACTAACTCCAAATTAAAAGAGATGAAGCTAGCCATCAATGATTGGCGTTGAGTGCTCGTGCGCCGTGCAAGCTCTCTTCGACTTTTGCAGCTCCTACAGTCGCAATTGGCGCCGGGGCGGGGCCCGCGGTGTGGTCCGGCCGGGGAGAAGAACTCATCTTAGCCCACCGCCACCGCTCGGTGCCTCCTCACCCCTGCATTTAGGCTGGCAGCTACATCGCTCACCGCCACCAGCTTTGCTAGGCCTCGCCCAGAATAACAATTCTGATCGATGTCGTTTATCACCACAAACAAACCAACTGACCACGAAAACTCCCGGCCGTTTCCACTGGCCATCGATCATATCCTTGCCCAACTTGTCGCCTCTCTGTTGTGTAAAATCATTCACAACCTACTACAACTAGCAGTGACCAACTATGTGAAGAAACTCATTTGCACCAGCCACTGATCCTTGCCAAACTGGTCTGTTGTGTTTGTGTGCAACAATTCACACCCTAGCATAACACAGTTATAGTGGTCTTTTAACGATGCGAGTGAAGCGAAACTCCTATTTACACTAGCCATCGATCCTTGCCTAACTGATCGCCTCTCTGTTGTGTAAGGCCATTCACAAACCTAACACAATTAGCTGTAGGGGTATGGACAATGAGTGAAGCAAGTCACGTGAAAAGGTGTGTAGAATTGTAGCATACCGGAAGGCGATGAGGGACCAGACGAGGCCGATGAGGCTGGAGTACGTGTTGGGGTTGCGGATGAGCTTGCGCCACACCATGATGAGGATGAGCCGTGTCATCACGCTCGCCGGGGGCATCTGGTGCGGCCGTTCACGGCCCGCGTCCGCGTATCCGCCGGCGTCCGCTCCGTCCATGTCCTTGAGGCGCAGCTCGGCCGTGGAGCTGGTCCCCAGCTTCGTCATGCGGTCCGGCGCCCCTGCCTCCCCCGCCTCGGCGTCCTCCGCCGTCTTGCTACCGCTAAAGCTGAAAGCCTCGCCTTCCCCCGTTGCCACTACGCCTTTGTTCTCATTCTCTGAAACAATTAAAAGATTGAAATTTTGCAAAGTTTTTTTCTAGAATTCGCGTATGGAACCCGTGAAGTGGATGTGCACTAGCATTTATGATGACACGGACCTTTGCCGGCCGAGCCGTTCTGCGGTAGGTCGGCGGGGACAACCATGCGGATTTCCTTCGCACCGCCGTTCACGCCTGCGCCACCGGTGAACACCGGCAGGCCGCTCACTTCCGAGACAGGAGAGGCACTCGTGCTCCACACGAACATGTGGAGCTCCTTGGCGTCATGATTAGGCACGGCCGCGGCCGCGGCTGCCGCAGGTATTGAGGACCGTGCGGACGCCGAGTGCTCGTCGAAGTTAGACTGCCGCGGTGTCGGCCCCCGCGACGAGCGCGTCGAGAACACCTCCGCAGCGCCGAAGCTCGAGCCGCTTGCACCGGCGGGCGTCGACGGGGGCGGCGCACCGTCGACCATGGCGAAGAAGTCGGCGTGGTTGAAGTTGGAGCCCCGCGGGCTGTGCAGCCGCGACGAGCTCATCGAGTATATCTCCGCGCCCGTCAGGTTCGACGGCCGCGGCGTTACCATCAGCGACCGCCGCGACGCAGACGAGCGCCGAACGGTGACGTGCAGCCGCCCGTCCTCCGCCACCTCGGCCTCCGTCTCCGCACGCCCGCCCTCCAGCGACACCACGTCCGGGTCCACGTGCAGCGACGCGATGGCCGCCGCGGTGTCCGGGAACTGGTCGGCGATGAGCATCCGCGCGGCGCGGAACTCGAAGAGGAAGAGCAGCAGCGTGTACCAGATGATGCACTGGAGCACGACGATCTGCACCATGAGGGAGCCGGAGTAGGGCCCGTACATGGCTATCAGCAGCGGGATCCCCATCACCAGCGTGTTGGGCAGCGTGGACAGGGAGAAGAGCGTGATGGACCAGTCGAGCCGCGGCGCGCCGGTCCCGCCGAGCGAGGGCAGGCGCGCCCACACGGCGAGCCCCGCAAGGACGAGCAGCTTCTGCAGCGTGTCCGCGGCCAGGAAGCGGAGGCTCATGGTGTAGGGGTCGTTGGTGGAGATGAAGTGGAAGGACAGCAGCGGCACGGCGAACACGGCGACGAAGCGGTTGATGCCGGAGCACTGGTCCGGCGTGAAGATGCGCCACCATCTCACCGACCCGTACGCCAGGATCATGGCCACGTACAGCGGCACCACCGCGGTCAGCACCGTGTAGAGATCGTTCCACGATATCATCTTGTCACTCTCGCCCACCCCCGGTAGCTGAAGGAGGAGGGAGAAGGGCTCGGGATTCTGCCTCTGCTAGCTGCTTCGTTTGGAGTGGAAGGTGAGAGGAGTGGTCGCGGACTCTCGGTGGAGTATCCCAAGTTACATGCAGGAGTGGGCTCTTGTGAACTCGGCAACACCGGAGGCCATCCATTTATATGTGTTGAGACCCCTTCCGCTCAAAAAAAATAAATAAATTATACGTGTTGAGAAATTATTAATTCATAGCTGTTGGAACAGATGTCTCTCCAATGTACCTCTTAATTCATATCCGTTGGGAAAAGGTGTCTCTCAACGGCACCTCTTCATCTTTTATATATCTATATATAAAAGTAACAAGATATAATGTAATAGATCAATGAGTTCACTTTATTCTATTGTAATTATTGAAAAAAAATAGATGGCAGTGGAGAATAAGGGATGAAAAACTCAACCAATGATAAATAAGGAAATCTATTTTTCTCAATGGCAAATAGAAAATGACATTATTTTTTGATGGCAAATAAGGAATTCTCTTATACATCAATCCCGTACAAAATATTTTTTCAAAATCTTGATAAATTTAGGATTTGGCATTATTGCCTTGGCCATCTTAGTTTAGGGATGATGAAGAAAAAATATTGACAATTTTGTTGGTCACAACATAAATGTTGCAAAATTTCTAAAATCATAAGATTTTGTATGCACCTTTTGTGCCTTATAGGACTTAATTTTGAGCTCTCTTACCTTAAAATTAAACATGAGCAACTTAATTTCCTTGAATACATTTAAAGACATATATGTGGTCCTATTCAGCCATTATTTGGACCACTTAGATATTTTTGGTTCTCTACAAAGTATCTACACGATGGTCGCATATTTGTCTATTCTCCACAAGGAACCATGCTTTTGCCAAGTTAATTGTTCAAATTATCAAATTAAAAGCAAATTATCGTGGGCACAGGATGACTCCATCCGAATGGATAATGCTCCAGAAGTTACTCCATAAGCATTCGATAATTATGGCTCTATATATCAATCTAGAGCATTCAGTACCTTATGCCAATACTTAAAATGGTCTCATTGCATCTTGTATCAAGAGAGATAGATTAATGGCATAACCACTCCTAACAGAATTGCTAGTTACCAATCTCTTGTTGGAATTATGCGGTATTACACATCATGGATTTGATCCAAATCCAACCAACTACATATTATGCAACTTCCCCATTGCCGTTAGTATGTGAAAATCAACTTCCATCTCCGAAAATTTCATTACGCTTTATATGTATTGATGTCACTATCATAGTGCACATCCATGCCCCCCCCCCCCCCAAATTGAGGATATATGTGAACCCGATACGCTAATTATATTTTGATAAGGACACTTTTCTATATTAGGGGGTGTGTACCACAAAGGATGCCTTTAGTTTTTAGATCCACGCACTAAAGAATCTGAATAAGAAGTTCAAAAAATTATAAATTTGCAACACATT
This sequence comes from Phragmites australis, assembly GCF_958298935.1. Lineage (NCBI taxonomy): Eukaryota > Viridiplantae > Streptophyta > Magnoliopsida > Poales > Poaceae > Phragmites > Phragmites australis. Next base: position 35,401,219 of record NC_084921.1, read on the forward strand.
GCAAATAATTTGAAAATGCATTTAATGATCACAAGGGTGTCACTAATTCTCATATACATGCGGCCAATGCACTAAAAAGAGTGTATGTACCTTATAAAATGACTAATCTCCAAAATAAAAATAAGAAGGAGAGAAATCTGGTAACAAATAATGCTTCTCAAGCAGTCGCAGAAGCAAAGGAATATATCTTCTAAATTAGTAAATAAAATTTAATCTCATGTTGAAAGGTATCTAATTTGTGCTCTACATCTAGAACCCAGCACAAATATGCACACAAATTTATATGTTGGGACATTAGAACACCTTAACTCCATTGTTGTGAGAAATTATGAGTTAGAAGGGGCAAATGAAACATCCACAAACTATATTGATTCCATCGAATAATACAATAGAAAGACTACAATTGTCGATATATATTTCTTCTTGAAAATTGCTAAAGAACTTCAATTGGATCTAGGCCAAAGTTCATAGCCATGACAGAGTGCCTCAAGATTTTGGACTGAACTAAATAGAAGAAATCAATTGAGGCAGAATTGCACTCGCTTAATATAGGTGTTTACCTTAGTAATACCCATTCTAAATTATGACTTCCCCATGGAAGAAAAATGAGTCTTTTCATTCGAAAGAATGAGGTGGTGAGATATAAAACGATGCTTGTAGCACAAAGGTTCATGTAGAAATCTGATATAGATTTTCAATGAAATCGTACTACGAAGCTATGTGTGGAATTAAGTTTCAATATCTAATATTTTGGAAGTTTAAAAGAATCTATCCATACAGTTGATGAATGTAGTGACCGCATACTCATATATGTCACTTGATTTGGATATCTATATGTAAGTCTCTGAAGAGCTTAAAATTCTGAATCCAAAAGCAAACCGTAGCATGTGTTGTGTAAAATTAAAAAGTCACTCTATGGCTTCAGTCAGTCAAACAAAATGCGGCACAACTGACTGAGTGGGTTCCTTCTATAGAAGGGTTACTCAAATAACGACGATTGCCCATGTGTGCTTATAAAGAAATCCTCAACTGAATTTTATATCAATGTATGTAGATGCTCTCAATATTATCGGAAATACACAAGATAAAAATGAAACACGCAATCATCTTAAGACGGAGTTTGAGGTGAAAGACTTCGGTAAAACGAAGTTTTTGCTTAAATCTACAACTTGAGCACATTCTATCAGGAATCCCATCTAAAACAACTATGATCGTTCGATCCCTTGATGCGAATAAACATCCATTCAGACTTAGAGGTGATGATAAGGTGATACTGGGACTTGAAGTTCCATATCACAGTATGATTGGAGCACCAACAAAAGAACATATGATTGTCTTACGGAATATCCTCAGATATCTTCAAAGTATAAAAGATTGTGATTTATTCTATCAAGACATAACCATGATAGGATACCAATGCTAGCTAATTGTCTGATCATCATAATACCATATTGTAAACCGGTTTTATTTTCCTACATTGTGGTACAACCTAATCACGAAAATAGTCAAAACAAACATTAGTTGTTATTTTCACTGATCATTGTAAAATAATTACATTATCTAAAGCATCATGTGAGAGTGTATGGCTTCGCATATAATCATATTCAATGATCATTTGGTATATGTTTATCAGAATATTCCATAATTACCTATCAATATAATATTGCTTGTATTGCTTAAATGCATACATGTTATATAAAGAGTAATATCACATAGTATATTGTCCCAAGATATTTTGCAAACAAAGTCATAATCTAGTAGATTTATTCACAAAGTCCTTACCAACATCTACATTTCATTCATGAAATTGGTATGAGACGACTTCAAGAGTTGCAAAATTCAAAGGAGTAAATCCTATATTATAACATGTTCATGATCATCAGATCATACATATTATACTCTTTTCTTTTATGAGTTTTCCTATCAAGATTTCATATAATTTTTTTAATGAGGCAATATCAACACAAGTATATGTGTCATATTATTTTCTGCTAAAATTTTTCCAACTAAGTTTTTAAGGAGCTTTTAATAGCATATCACAATTATTTTTCTCGTCACACGCAAATTTCTGAAGATACAGGCGTATCTGATCTCTGAAGATCATGGTGAATCCGCTTGAAGATCAAAATGACCACTCATGTAGTTATTTCTGATCTTGATGATCAATATAAAATTTGAATCATTTACTCGGTGCAAATGTAAATTTGCATGAACTGCTCATATATGGGAACTGATTATAACAGTTCACAAGTGTCTTACAACCATCAATATAAAGACAAGCGGAACCCCCATTGCCATCAGAGAAACAGATTCAAGTGTGCGAATCCTCTGATCTTTATTGATCAAGATGTTTTGCATCAATCACTTGGTGTAAAATGTTGATTTATTGCAATGATCGCTCCTCTATATATTTTTTTTTATCTCGAGAATCAAGGTGGATTTGCATCTGATCAATAGGTGCACCTGTAGATGCGTTTCTGGTCCTGAAGATGGACTGCATCACAAGTGCTAAACCGGTTTGGTTCCACACATTAATGTTTCATCCATCACACTATGGTTTCACTTGCATGAAAAGGACCTATATGGCTGAGAATGGTACACTATCAATTATTTGTTGGACCAATTCAATGCAAAGTGCCCAATGTTAACAATTCCCCGTTTGTGCCCAATGTTATCATTTATTTGCATGGACTTTTCACAGGATGAATTTAGCCTCGCAAGAAGTATAATATTGCTGCTAGGGAAAATAGGTATCGTATCACAAACGGACATAGCACTGAGATTCTTTTAGCACTTGCAATTGAAATTTCATTTCCGCTGAACTTAATAAAGCTTGCAAACAGATTTTCCCTAGCAGTATTACTGCTTTTGGACGTAGGTCATCCTGTAGTGCACTAACATATATTGAAACTTTTTTTTATAACAGCGAGATATTGTAACTATAGAAAATCTTGTTAGGAAATGTAAGTTCCAAGTTCTTGTAGATTTAATAATTAATAATGAATGATTTACTAGAAATACGGTATATTTTAAAGATATATCATCATCATACACGTGTTCTTCATCCAATTAGCAACTGCACACGTGTTTTACATACATAAAATCAATCCAAGATATAGCAATCTAAAAAAAAAGAATATATCATAACACTACACCAAATCACCTCATCAGTACTGGTTCAAAATCGTCATCAGTGACGGGTTTTGAATCGACACTGATTACTCGGCACTGATAGTCACTGATTATCAATGTCGGGTATGGAACCAGTACTGAAAATCATTATCAGTGCCGGTTGAAGCTATCAACTGGCACTGATAGTCGGTCTCAATTCAACGTTTTTCAGACAAAAAAGTTTCAATTTTTTTTTCGTGACCAGAGTCTACCCACCCAACCACGCCTAATATTCGCAAATTCACATGATATTTGCTCGCATACGACAACCAAAATTCAAACTCAAGACCTCATGTGCGCACGCATGAAGCCTCTAACCATCTTAGCTATCGTCCGTTCGTGAGTATAGTAGAAAAATATATCATTTTGACATCTTCTGAACGAACGTTTGAATAGCTATTTAGATATTCTAATGATCTCAAATAAAAAAGTGATCAACTACAAAGTTGTAGATCTCATTGAGAGCTACAATTTTTATATAAAGTTTTTCACCATCCGATTTCGTGTGAAAAAGTTATGAATTTTTTAATGTGAGCTGTCATCGACCACTGCTACAAGTTTATTATAATTATTTGGGTATTTACATGATCTCAAATTAAAAAGTTTTCAACTACAAAGTTGTAGATCTAATCGAGAGCTATAAGTTTTATATAAAGTTTTTCCCCATCCGACTTCATGTGAAAAAGTTTTGAATTTTTTAAGATGAGATGTGATAGTAATAGTTATCAGTGTCTAGAACCGACACTGATATAGTCATTATCAGTGTCGGTTCATGGCTGCAACCGGCACTGATACAATTATTATCAATGTCGGTTCGTGGTTGGAATAAGCACTGATGTATCAGCGTCGGTTCTGGCTAAGAACCGACACTGATAGTGACTATCAGTGCCAGTTCTTATTTTCTCAGCTGTTGTTCGTGTGCGAAAATTTAAGAACCGATACTGATACGTCTTCAGTGTCTATTACTGTCAAACTGACACTGATAGAGTGCTACATATATTGTGTTCTGTAGTAGTGTAACAAAAGAGAGATTTGCATACACAAAATTCATAACGTGATCATGTAATTTTAAGAGGGATGTGAATGATGAGTACCTGAATAAAAGGGTTGAGGGGATCATATTATCGACAGTTGATCATCCGTAGCATCGCTATGAGGAGGATCAAAATGGTGACTGATTTGAGAGGTGATCAAAACAATTCTTGCATAGCAGCTTGGTGTAAAGATAGTGCGACAGAGGTGATCTCCGTGGTAGACATCGGTGGAGACGATGTGCGGGCGGCGACACACCCTCTCCAGAAAGCCGATGCTGTAGGTGAAGTGTGGAAGGCGGCACATCCTCTAGAGAAACCCGGTGGTTAATGTATAGAAGGTAAATATTAGACAACTAGATATGGAAGGCAAATAATGGGAATTTGAATGCATTTTTGGAAGGAGTAACATGATCTAACTTTGCACGACGACCGTTTGATCAACTCAGGTGAACAGTGGAGATCGATCGGATCTGCCACAACTCATGCATTTTATAGAAGTATAGATATAGATTTGGTAGGTTTCATAATTGCCATGAGGTAGATAATGCATGTACCAATATTTCAATAAGTTTATCGTGTTCTATATGAAAATCATCCTCGGATTAAGAATGAGTTCACCAGATATTCAGAAGTGATACAATCTGGGAAGATTACACTCACAGACTTCGAGTATGATACACCTCCTTGACCTGATTATATAAGGAAGGGAGGAGGTACATCTAAGGCAAAAGGTGAGAAGCCGGACAAGCAATATGAAACAAGTCATTGTAAGTGATTCAGGTCGTTATATAGAAGGAGAAACAAGGGTTTCAAGCTGAAATAAACCATTGAGGTCCACAATAGATTCGAACCGTGATTAGATTTTTCCGGCAAAGGTTTATGATTTAAAACACGAGAGAACTCACCAAGATCCTTAAGATTAGATCTAAATACTTCCCTATTGTAATTATCTTGTTTTAGATTAATCAAGATAAAATATGACATATGACTATTATCCTAAAGGATGTATGAATTTATATAAAATCTCGTTTACTTATCTTTGATATGCATAATTGATGATGATATATCCTTACTTTAAATAAGTATTTGTATAATTGACTTTAGCAATAGTCAACAGGATGCTTATAATAAAATAATGTGTTTATCCAGTAAATTTTAGCATTGGTGCTTCACTGAAGGTGATATAAGATTTATGCATTTATTCGTGCTCTCATGTCCTGTATTTACAAACCAAATAGGCAGTTTGGATGATGCAGGCTTCTTTTCCAGAACTTGAATTGTACTAAAATGGAAAACGAAGAAACGATATTTAGCGTGTGCTGTCTCCAACTCTTGTTGAGAATTTCCAACGTACTGCTGGTAACCTTACGAAAAGAAACTAACCAGCTTTGGAAATGCACCCATGATTTACCATTTCGAAACGATTATTACCCACGCACAGCATCTTAGCTGATGATAAGGTAAATTAACAAGCGCACCGCAAGTTGTTCAACGTGGGGAGCTAGCATTTGTGTCGCATTCAGATTTCATCGTCAGCCAGTGTGCCTAACCATTCTATGCTACTATTGCATTAACCGTGATACTTACTGCAGTAGACCCAGTGTATGATTGCGACATTGGCGTCTCACAATGGATTACCAGTTTTACTGCCTTCAGTGCTAGCTCTCCTGCATGCTGCATGGCTGGGCGCCATACCAACAAGGCAAGCGGACGCGCATCCTCTAACATTGTTTCACAAAGTCACCGAAATATACAGTAAAATGAGTCTATGTGAACAGTACCATATCATTCTACTGTAGCTGAATAATGTAACTGTTTATAGAGTTACTGTAGCAGTTAATCTGGTTCATCTATTCCAGATCTAACGATTAAAAAAACCAATGTCACAATACTGTTCATCATCTGACTTTGCTTATACGATTCCGAGGCAAGCAACGACCACTTCTCTTGCCGTCACGTCCAAATCCAGCCCCAGGGCGACTCAGATTGACACTCTCCTACCTGTCAACCGAGTCCAACATGTCATCACATCACTCATCAGTCTTGAGCTCTCAAGCTCGGTAGTCTTCGCTTCAATATACCTTCTCGCTCACGGCTCATCTTTGATGATGCTCTGCATCGGTCAATTGACCATTACGCGTCTCGTCAGATCAGTCACCGGTCCTTCAACACTGCTCTGCAAACTCTCACGGCCAAACCTGCCTAACGCCTAAACTGTCGTTAGTCGCGCGCAGAACTTGAGCCGCCGGCCGGCAGGCTACTCTGGTCGATCGATCATATGAACTCATCTCCTGTCCTGGTACGGGAAACGCATGCCTAAGATCTAAATAATGCCAGATTAGGGAACAAAATTTTGCAGGCTATAACTGAAGGAGGCGAGATGGATAGCGTTCATCAAGTGAAGCGAAGAACCTACAACCTGGTGGTAGTCAGACATTGCCGAGGCCCGGCCGGACCGGCTGGTCGGCGGCGGGGACCAAATCCACGTGAGCCGTGATGGATGCGTGGCGTGCTCCGGCGAGGGGCAGGGTGCAGACGTGAGGAAACACACAGAAAAAGCTGCGGGTGATTTGTCGCCCAAGAACCATCTCGTCACATGGCGTGCTCTGCCGATCCATGCATCCGTCTGATTGCGTAGCCGCGGCCCGCAGGCCCACCCGATCTGGCCGCCGTGATGTCACGTTCTCGCGCGTGTGGTCTCGCTCGCTGATCTGATCTTCTAGGACCATCCATTCCGACCATGGCATCTGGCGCGCGCGCTTTTAAAAACCGTGTAGCCTGCGGCCTAATTGAAATGTGCAGAACAGAGAAGCTTCATCATGGTATTGTAAACATGACTGTGCCCGTGGACCTGCATGGCATGCTGTCACCTAGATAGATGCATTGCACCGTCGCTCCAGAGCAGGGACGGGAAAACGAAGATGTATAAACAACCGTAAGTGCGATCGATAGTCGGATGATTCATATCGTTCTCACATGGTCTTTTTCTTTTCCCGAACCATGCATGGTCCTCACATGGCCTTTCCTGCCTGGTAAAACACCCGGAAGCATTCGCGTCAAATCATGCATGTTCTTGTAGCATCGCAGGCATCCGTAGTCCGTACCCCACCACCTTGACATATCCATACGAAGATGGCTAGCTAAATGAGTGCATCCGTACGGCAATTGCTGAATCTGCAGCTCCATCGATCTGGCGCGCAAGTCTACGGCACGGGCGGCAATATCCGCCAGACAATGGCACGAGAGGCAGCTGCGGAGATGTCTGTGCAGGACATGCATGAATAGGGTTGAGAACGGAGCATATATTTTCGGTTTCGTATTTAAAAAAAATGAAATATTTTTAGATCGGATATGAATATGGATATTTTTTTATCTAATACAGAAACGATTTTTTACGTCGGATACGAAAACGAAAACGAATATTATCACCTAACCCATTGAAAAACAAGCTATAAGCTCATTAGTCCACCACCATAATTCATAGCCCACCACGGTCCATACAAGCATAACTACATAAACCTTAATCCTAACCTTATCTAGACCCATACAACATAATTGGTATATGCACATTGTTATTTTTTATTATTTTATATACATAATTTAAGAGGTCTTTATCATTTGATAAATATCCAGATCCGTATTTGTATTTGATTTATATTTATTTTTGATACTATTTGTATTTGTTTAGGATAAAAATATAGATATAAATTCAGAATGATAATTATCCATCTATATCCGATCCATTTACATGTTATCTACCTATCTCTCGCCAAGCGTGTCTGAAGTCTTAGCTGTGATTGTTTCCAGATCACTGGATGTTAACGTTACGAGAATACGAGGTGCAATGCATTATCAGTCAGGCATGCATTAGTGTATCACTCACTCTCCATGATAGCGTAATATAATAAAACAGAGGCCTTAATTTTATGATGGCCGTAATAGTTTGTTCATCTACATATATTTGTTCAAAAGGTAGCAACATGTTTTCCAAGTATCCGGTGATGAGGTGTACGTCGACCTTGTTGGCCTTGGAGAAGCTTCATGGGTACAACGGGGAGAAGGAGAAACAAGACGACGCCGTCGCGTTATGTCCGCACGTACGCCTACATAATTCATGTCATTAATCGACTGTGTATGCACGTGGGCATACGAAATTGCATTTCCCAGGTAGTTATCAGCTATGGATTAGGATGAGTTGTCCACTCTCCAAAGGAACACACAAGTATACACAGTAGCGGATTCAATACTATAAAATCGATGGTTACTTTTTTTTCTTCCTTCTCTTTCTTCTTCTATGCCTAAAAATTGAACCAGACCTCGGGGCTCCAGGTGCGCCCAGTTCAGGGGGGCTTCAGCCCCCTCCAACCCGGCACATGGATGGAGCAAAGAGGCAGAGGAACTTGGATCAGTCTGGTCGGTTGGTCCTTCCTTTTGCCCATGGCACGAAATTTGAGTTCTGCTGAGGCCCAAACCGCAATGCTGGTATCAGCTTGCGAACACTGGCCCGGCCCACTGAATCCGTGAAAACTAGGGCTTTGCAGAGGGTTTAGTGGCGATTCCTCTTCCTCCTCTCGCCTGCACTGCACTATGGCATCCTCCGCCGCCTCCCTCCTCGCTCGCCGCCTCCTCCTCGCCCGCCGCCTCCCATCGTCTCCCTTTCGTCCCTTCTCCACCACTACCACCACCTCCTCCTCCTCGACCTCTTCCCCCTCGTTTAACGGATCCGATGCGGAGCCCCAGCCCGAGCCCGAGCATGACCTGCCCCCCGCGGATCAGGATCACCAGCAGGCCCCGAACCGCCCGCGCCCGCCCAACACCACCCGCCCCCTCGAGAACGGCCTCGACCCCGGAATCTACAAGGTTGGGGGCTCTTGATCCTTCCCCTTTGGGTTTAATTTCCTGCGAAGTGGAGTGACGTGGTTTTTGCTTTGGTGGGATTGCGCAGGCTATAATGGTGGGGAAGGTCGGGCAGGAGCCGATGCAGAAGCGGCTGCGGAGCGGGAGGACGGTCGTGCTCTTCTCGCTCGGCACCGGCGGCATCCGCAACAACCGCCGCCCGCTCGATCGCGAGGAGCCGCAGCAGTACGCCGACCGATGCTCCGTGCAGTGGCATCGCGTCTGCGTCTACCCGGACAGGCTCGGCACGCTCGCGCTCAATCACGTCAAGACCGGGTGAGCGTCATGCCTCCTTTCAGACGTGCGTCGTTAAAATTTACCTTCTAAAGAAATGTAATTTTGAGACCAATGGTTCAGGGGTAGTAAGGGCTAAGGAGGGCGGTGCATCTTGATGTTTTAACGTGCCAAGCTCTGCTTTGGTGACTCGGATTAGGTTCCCATATAACCATCTCCGTAGTTAATGTGCACCGTTCTGGAATTTGTTGTAAATAGGCAGTGCACTTAAATCCTTTTCCATTTCAAAGTTTTTACGTTAATTGATCCTTTCAGCGACTGAAGCGTCTAGATTGCAAAATTTGAGTGCTTGATTCTATTTGTAGAGAATTGGGTATGAACATTTTTAATTCACTTGTTACGTTTCCGTTAGCATGAATTAGAACACCATTACGTTTTGGGTCGCTTTTACAGAGGATGTTTTCGTGTCTGTCTGGTGAAGTGCAACATTGTTCAGTTTAGTGTCTAGCTTTGTGCTGTACCTTTGCTGATTCTGATTCCTTGGGTTGACCAACTTCCCTTCCTTTGGGTATAAAATACTCATACCGGTAAATCTACATCTATTGCAACATTTCAGCTCTATCCTCTATTTGGAAGGGAATCTTGAAACGAAAGTGTTCTCTGATCCTATTACTGGGCTGGTTAGACGCATCAGAGAAATAGCTGTGCGTGGAAATGGTATGCTTCTGACACTTTTGATTTGGATTTACAGCTCATGTTACCTTTTTATAAATGTTATAGCTCACAAGTGTATTTCAGCTTATTTATCTGCCATACCTCTGTTTGTTTGTTTGAACTACTGCTCTCTCTTTCTCTAAACGCCAGTTCTCTTATTAAATGAAATGCCATCAGTTGTCCAAAAATAAATGGATGTTATCAATTATCAAGTAAAAATAGTAAAATTAAGAAAATGAAATGGGCATTCTGCAGTTCGCCATTGAATACTTTTGGCAAATCATCTTCAAGCTGATTCATGCCCAGCTGCTCACACAATTTCAGTATGTGCTAAGTTGCTCTAGCTTCCAGCAATGATAGTTCAGTGAGGCTCCAATCATACCAATATTTCAAGTTTTCAACAACCAAGACACTGCGAACACTATGCTGCCAGGATTGTGTGTTTACTTACGTATTGGCATCGCATGCTTGGTGTCTGTTTCCCAAATAGCTGGCATAAATGTTGTAGATCCAGTAATGTAGATGCACTACTAAGGACCATCCACCTAAACACATCTAGGAATTCGAGTCTACGTCGAAATGCTCACTTTATACTTCCATGTGACAACAATCTTACCATTTCATGCAGAACAACTCTTGGTCTAGTCCAACCAAAAAATCAGCTAAGCAGAGATTTAAGCGCATCCAAATAGATGTGAACTAACAATTACATACACCTGTTGCATATCCAACTTGAGCATTATCCTCCATTTGTCAGTTTTCAGCAACTCTTAACCCTTGATGATGTACCTTGTACCTGCCTTTGTTCAGGCGGTTCCAGTCTTCTGTTATTCAGAACTTTTGTTATTTTGTTCTCTTTTAATATTTTTCTTTTGTTTACACGTACAAAGTTGTCACTCTGGTATATGGACAAATTATGTTCAGCAACTTTGTGCTGATGTTTATGTTTCTTTTTAGAATATGACATTGTTTTGCCAACAGGTCGTCTCTTGTTTCTTGGTAATGACTGCAATGCTCCGAAGTTAGGTGAAGTCAAGGGCGTTGGCTACTTCTGAAACTGATTTATGTCCAATTAGGCATATCAATGGACAAAATCAACTTGGGATGGAGGTATCACAACAATGCAACAGTTGTTATATATTGTTGAAATCTGATCAATGAACCGACAATGGTATTGTAGATGCCATACTTGCTGAGCAACTAATCTAACTTAATTTGGAATAATTCATGCTCCACGGAGTGAGCTTATTCTAACCCGCCCCCCCCCCCTGTTTTTTTTTGTCAGAGATGTTTGCCATTTGACTGGTAATAAAATTACAGTGTTCTCAACTGACGAATAGTTACTTCCATATGTATAAAAGTTTTTGCATCAGCTCACTTCAGCGAGTTTTATAGCATATAGCAGCCGATTTTGACAGATGCACCAATCATTTTGAAAACTAGTATGGTGGCTCACGCTAATAGCGTGGCTATCCTCGTTGTGATATTTATTACGATAATTTTTGATTAAAAATTAATCTTTTAGTTTTTTTATGAATTAGGTTAGTGTCATTTAGTTACAAAACTTATAAAATTAAAAGAAGAAATAAAAATTATGTTAGTGAAAGAGAAAATTATTTATACTTCAAATTTGTACCGAATTGTATACATGTATTGATTCGATTTTAGTATATGTTTTGATCAACTGCCAAAATTATTTGTTAGATGTAGGTAGCTCAACCAAAATTAGAATAGGTTTGCTTTGCCTGCGTGTTGTGCTTTGTTTGTTTTATGCGACGATCTTGAGATACACCGTGCTTCTTAATATATTATTTTGGTAAGAATTTTGAAAAACTTTTATTATTTTTCATTATGAATTTTAGCTATTGATTAATTATATTTTACATGAGCTCTTTATTTAGGTATTTGATTTTTAAGACTATTTGGTATGGATATTTCTTTTTTTCTATTCTAACACAAATTTCAATTATTATTAATTTATTTTATTTGGATTCTTTATTTAGATGTTTTGCTTTCCAAGCTGTTTGGAAATTAAACTGCTAATTTTTTATAATTTTTAATTTCGAATTTGGCTATTTATTAATCGTATTTGATATAAACTCTTAGGTTAAATCTAGATCATTAGATGTTTATAACAATAAGTGATTTAGACTTTTTTTTTATTAATGTGGTAATTTTGAGGGAACGGGGTGGCTCATTTTCCTCATCAAATATTAAGATAATAATAAAAAACAGTGTATAGGACTTCGGCGGGGCTAATGTGATGCCACATATATAGCTCGTTGCGCTCGGCAAGAACATGAAGGTTCCGTGTAACTGGCGGTAAATTGATGTCCTGTCCAAGAATTTGGGTAGTTTCTGCCATTGTTGGTCTTGAGTTCTGATCATCTTGGACACACCACCAGGGGACCTTGAAAGCACTCTCCAGCTACAGCTCTTCCAAGTTAGCATCCGAATCTAACAAGCAATAAAGTATCTGCCTTCGTGCGACTAGGGCTGGCAGTTTTATCTGTTTACCGGGGGGAAATACTCTAATAGAGTCAGGTATGAGTAAGATTTACTCACACCTGCGATACAGGTTTATTCTTCTATCTATATCAAGTGGGCTTAGTTCGATAGATCGACGCTCCCACTCCTGAGTCGAACTTCAACCCTAATCCCCACGCCTGTTGTCACTCCATCATGCCATTAGTCCCAAGCCTCGATCCCTTCTCCCCTCCGCTGCTAGCCCCTCCCCCACCCTAACTCGTTGCGCAAATCCTTGTCGTACAATAGCTTTTTGATGCTGCCCTGCCTCAGTTCCCCCACCGTGTCGTCCAACCCCAAATCTGTGAGCGCCTCACCATCGTTCCTAACGTTGTAGGGGGGCATGGCTCTGTCGACATTGATGTCAAAGGCAGTCGAGTTTGTGGTCTCGAAGACGGACAAGGATGAACTGTGCGCGGCACGGATCGATCTGGCCCATCACATTTGGGTTGGCCTGCTGCGCCATGGAGATGATGCTCACATGACATTGCATCCCGCTACCACTTTGACCAATTCAGCATCATATTCCGCCCCTCACAGCTTCACTCTGACTACATGATCTTCGCTGGCACACTCACCAACATGATGGCGCCCGCCCTCCCCAAGTCAGTAATACATTCCTCATTCCTGTTGCTCAGATTTGTGCTGTGTCAATAATCTTGCGGGTAAACAGACATACCCGTGAACGATAGGTTTGGTGTACGCACTTCATCTGCGGATGAGTAAAAACTAATGGGTACGGGATGAGCTATCCCTGTGTGCGATTTATCCATTCAGAAGCAAGAGAGCATAGGTAACTCTCACGGTCATCCCTCCCGAGAAAGCTTAAGTTTTTGAAGTGGCAGGGAAGCAACAGCTAAAACAGCAGCGCAATGCGTACAAAACTCTTTTCAGAAATACGTGCAGGAAAACTTGATGGGCATAGCTGCCCAGGTAATTTGGTACTTATTTCTACAAAGCTAAGTTTTTCAACCGGACATCATCGTTGAGAATAGCCACAATTGGCTACGGTGCAAGCTCCACAGATGCGCCTGGCTGGGAAAAAAATCCCAGCGCGAAATTGTCGCCATGAGAGACCAACCTCTGGCCGCCCGAGAGCGACTGTTTACCAATAGCCATACAAAATATCCAGCACATAGCAGTAATAAATCGATATATTATAGAGAAAAGGGATTAAAATTGCTATTTAGGGCGGACCCTATTCCCTACTAACCATAGGGAACTGTCTGAAAATTTAGAAGAACAAAATATAAATATTTTATCCTTATCAGGACTATCTTCCAAGATCGAAGATCGATCTAGTATGATGCCTCATCTGTGTTGAGAGTGATTTGAGAGAGTTTTAGAGTAATGAATGTTGATCTATTGATTGCTGTGTCACACATATATATACATGTTCAAAGGGCATGAACATGTCCATTCAGTAGTGAATGGTTGCCCTTTGGTTCAATAACTGAAAGCAGTTAGTGTGCTAATTGATCACATGCTAAATGTCTACTTGTAACACTCCCCTTGATCAATTATCTTGTGTGTAAACTTCTTGTTGAAAACTCCTCTAAAAACCCTGTGGGAAAAATATGAGGAGAAATAATATGTTATGTGTAGATATACCATTAAAAACTCCTTTAAATCCAATGGAAAAATATAAGGAGAAAATGATATGGTATATTTCAGTTATTGCTTTATTGTAAGTTCAAATGAGAAAACTCATTGATGAATTTAGAGAGCAATGATTATGACCTTTAGACCATATTTAAAACCTCCGAAAATATTTTGGAAAAATAGGAGGAACAAAGTAGATATTGCCTCGTTAAAAACCTTATATGAGAAACCGTAAAGGGAAAAACTCATAAAGGAAAAGAGTGCAATAGAACATGTTATTTATTCAGGGATCAATCTCCCCCTGAACCTTGCAAATCCCGTAGTCGTCGCATACCAATTCTATTAACATATTTTTGGAATATAGAAGTTGGTAAAGACTTGGTGAACAAATCAGCGAGGTTATCACATGATTTGACTTGCAAGATTTCTATTTCCCCATTATTTTGTAATTCATGAGGGTAGAACATTTTAGGAGCAATATGTTTAGTCAAATTGCTCTTTATGTAACCTGTTTGTATTTGAGCAATGCATGCAGAATTATCTTCATAGATAATTATTGATGATTGAATAGATCCAATACCACATGATTGTTGTATGTGATTAATCATTCTGCGAAGCCATACGCATTCACGTGATGCTTCATATAATGCGATTATTTCAGAATGATTAGTGGATGTAGCCACTAGAGTCTGTTTTGAAGATTTCCATGAAATGGCTGTTCCGCTATTTAAGAACACAAAGCCTGTTTGTGACTTGGCATTATGGGGATCTGATAAGTAACCAGCGTCAGTGTATCCAATCATATCCGTATCTTGATTTCTTTTAAAGAGAAGACCAAGATCTATAGTGCCTTGGAGATATCGTAAGATATTCTTGACTCCTGTCCAATGACGTTTAGTTGGAGTAGCGCTATACCTAGCTAGTAAGTTAACTGCAAATGCGATATCAGGCCTGGTGCAATTTGCAAGATACATAAGTGCTCCAATAGCACTGAGATAAGGAACTTCTGGTCCCAGTATCTCTTCTCCTTCCATCCTTGGTCTAAATGGATCCTTTTCCATATCAAGAGATCGAACAACCATGGGAGTCTTTGAAGGGTATGATTTTTCCATATTGAATTTTTCCAATATTTTCTGGGTATATGCGGCTTGGTGTAGTAAAACACCTGAAGGATAATGCTCGAGTTGTATTCCCAAGCAAAATTTGGTTTTACCCAAATCTTTCATTTCAAATTCCGTCTTTAGATGATTGCGTGCTTCATTTATATCTTCTGTATTTCCAATGATATTTAGATCATCAACATATACAGAGATAATACAAAATCCTGTTGAGGATTTCTTTATGAAGACACATGGGCAATCATCATTGTTGGAATATCCCTTTTGTAAAAGGAATTCTTTTAGTCGGTTGTACCACATTCTTCCCGACTGTTTTAAACCATATAATGATTTTTTTAAGTTTTACACAGTACATGTTGCGGTTTGCGTTTGGATTCGGAATGTTAAGTCCTTCTGGAACTTTCATGTATATATCCGAATCAAGTGACCCATAAAGATATGCGGTCACCACATCCATCAATTGCATAGATAGATTATTTTGAACTGCCAATGAAATTAAATATCGGAACGTGATTCCGTTCATTACTGGAGAATATGTCTCATTGAAATCAATGCCAGGTCTCTGCGTGAACCCTTGTGCTACAAGCCTCGCTTTATATCTCACCACCTCGTTGTTTTCATTCCATTTGCGGACGAAAACCCACTTGTATCCCACAGGAAAAATGTTACGAGGAGTAGGTATCACTGATGTGAATACCTCTCTTTTGGAGAGCGAGTATAATTCTTCCTGGATTGCGTTCTTCCATTGTGTCCAGTCCGAGCGTTTACGGCACTCTGCCATGGTCTTTGGATCTGGATCATTGAGAAGATCGTTTGCAATCTTTGAGGAGAAGTATGTGTCGACAATTGTAGTCTTTCTGTCAAATGATTCTCCAGAATCAATATAGTTGATGGAAATTTCATCTACCCTTTCCGACTCATTGTGATTTCCCATTGTTATTGAGTCTGGGTGTTCCGATTTCCTAGCATGAGTATTTGTGTGCACCGTTGAGCTAGGATCTGGATGTTGAGCATCCAATGGATGTTTACTATCCTTGAGTTTTGGGTGTCTTTCAACTTGACGTTGATTTGCATTTACTGATTTGGAGGAAGGATTCCTCTGTTTCCGCGGTAGCTTGCAAGAAGCTTTATCTTTTGTGTCCGTACTTCTCCCTCTCTTATTTTGATTTGGGGGTTGAGTGGTTTTATTTGGTACCTCCACTCTTTCCGGCACATTCCTAGCAGGAATATAAGATTTAGTGACACCTTTATTGTTAGTAAATGCATCTAGCATGGTATTTGCAATATTTTGCAAATTTATTATTCTCTGAACTTGGAGTTCAGATTCTTGAGTACGTGGATCTGTGTAGGAAATGTCCGTGGCATTCCAATTGATTTCCTGGCATTCTTTCTGGTACTTGAAATCTCCCCCTAATGCTGGGAAATGTCCCTCATCAAATATACAGTCAGCGTAACGGGCTGTAAGAAGGTCCCCTGTTAGGGGTTCTAGGTATTTTATGATCGACGGAGAGTTATACCCTATATAGATCCCTAATTTCCTGTGTGGGCCCATTGATGTACGCTGTGGTGGTGAGATCGGTACGTATACAGCGCAACCGAACTTTCGCAGATGGGAAATGCTTGGGGGATTTCCACGTACTAACTGCAGTGGGGAAGTAGTGTGATATGCAGTTGGTCGCAATTGAATTAAGTCAGCAGCGTGTAAGACTGCGTGACCCCAACATGAAGTTGGTAGGTTGCAATTGTGTAATAGTGGTCTTGCAATGAGCTTGATTCTCTTGATAAGAGATTCGGCCAAACCATTTTGAGTATGGACGTAAGGTACTGAATGCTGGACTTGAATTCCTAGGGCCATACAATAATCATTGAAGGCATGTGAGGTAAATTCAGCCGCATTGTCCATTCGAATGGATTGTATCCTATGTTCAGGATAATGTGCTCGTAATTTAATAATTTGAGCAATAATTTTGGAAAAGGCATGGTTTCGTGTGGACAATAGACACACATGTGACCATCGTGTAGATGCATCAATGAGAACCATGAAGTACCTGAATGGTCCAGTTAATGGTTGGATAGGGCCACATATATCACCTTGAATTCGTTCAAAGAATTTGAGTGGTTCAGCTCTAATTTTAAGATAAGAGGGTCTTAAAATTAATTTCCCTGTGGCACATGCGGTGCACACAAAATCCGATGGTTGTGGAAATTTGGCAGTATTTATGCCATGACCAATTGAATTGCAGATAATTTTTCGCATCATTCCAACACCGGGATGACCTAGGCGATCATGCCATATTTGAAATGTGTCAACATTCTGAAAAATTACCTTATATGCAACATGTGGTACGGGCTTGATGTATGTATAATACAATCCTGAGGATAAAGAGGGAATTTTTTCTAGTATTTGTTTTGCATATCCGTTATTTTTGGTAATGAGGAGATATTCTTCTTTGTTGTCATCGTGAGTTTCAATATGGAAACCATTTTGACGGATATCTCTATAACTCAGTAGGGTACGTGTTGAATCGGGATACAGGAGTGCATCTTCGATTGTAATTTGAGTACCCATAGGGAGAGTGATTATGGCGCGACCAGAGCCAACAATCATAGCATCGTGTCCTGCGATCGTCAAAACATTTCCTTGACTCTTTTTCAGAGTTTGGAAATATTTAGTTTCCCTTAGTATAGAGTTAGTGGTACAACTATCCACTAAGCACATCTCTTCTTCATTTGGATTGTCTCCCGTAATCATCTATATATATGAAAATAGAGAATGTGAAATTCTTCATAGATATATATAGAATACATACAACTTTATTGAGTATCAATGTGTTGATACAATAGTATGACAACAACCTATTACAACACTATGTAGGACATAGATATTAATAATATCTAATGAATTAAGAGCCTAATCGAAGTCTCCAAATAAGTCATTGGAAGCAAAATCCACTAGCATATTGTCCATGCCCTCAAGGTCCTCTTGCTCTTTAAGAGTGATGTCGTTGTTCAGTTCTGGATGAACATTTTGGGAACAACTTGTCGTCCTGGTGGTGTCAGATTGAAGATTGAAATGAGCTTCAAATCTTTTGCCTTGAGTTGGTCGGCTTCGTCCAACGGACTTTAGGTAAAGATCAACCAAGTGTTTTGGGGTGTGGCATTTCTTAGTTGTGTGGCTGTAGCAACCACATTTACGACAAATATCAGATTTGTCTTTGTTATTGAAAATGCTCTTCCCCTTGTTATTTCTATGGAATTTCTGCTTCTTTATGTGGTTGTTCTTGCCTTTGAAGTTCTTTGGACGACGTTTGTTGCTGTCGAACCTCTTTGTATTCTGAACATTTGAATTTACTTCAGGTAAAGGGGCAGTGCCTGTAGGGCGCTGGTGATGATTCTTTAAAAGAAGTTCATCATGCTTTTCAGCCTGAAGTAAAGTATGAATTAATTCAGAATAGTGCTGATAGTTTCTAGCACGGTATTGTTGTTGCAATACTCTATGGGCAGGAAGCATTGTAGACAAAGTTTTTTCTATTTTCTCCGCATCAGTGGGAGCTTTGTCACAGAAAAGCAATCTTGAGCAGATTTTGTGAACAGCATGATTGTATTCTCCAATGGACTTAAAGTCCTGAAGGCGAATATTGGACCATTCGCGTTGTGCATCAGGTAGTATTACTGCCTTTTGCTGTTCATATCGCTCTTTGAGCGAGTTCCATAGGTCATGTGGATTTTCATCCATCAAGTATTCAGATTTTAAATCTGGATGTAAATGGTGCCTTATGTAGTATAAAGCCCCATACTTGATTTGATCTTGGAGTGGCGGATCTCCCTCTTGAGGGGGATTAATTGCCGTCATAAGTCCGCGGGATGATAGACTTATCTTCATGTCCATTGCCCATGTTAGATAGTTTTTACCATCTAACTCGAGTCTTTCGAACTCAATATTGGACATTTTGTCCTACAAATTGACCAATGATTAAATGAATTTACATTTTGGGTAAATTAAAGAATCATGGTAATGTTGTAATAGTGCAAAAAAAAAATTGTACAATCAAGTTAATACTTGAGTTGGATAGTGTAGACCTCAAATTATATTGGTAACACATTGAAGGTAGTCACCAAAATGATGAAAACCTTTTAGTAGTGGAGGCATAATCTGTAATTATTCAGTAGATGCCATGAATTCCACTAACTTGTGTTATTCAAATCTTGTGTTAACACTATGTAGGTAATCACCAAAATTGGTGTAGACCTTCTTTAATTCATAAACACATTGGGTACGCACGTTGAGGATATTCACTATATGTAAATATAGTGTAGATCCCTCAGTAGTTTATAGATACTACCTTGTGTATGGCCAATATGAAGTATGAATTAGGGTAATCACCTAAAAAAGGTGTATAGTGTTATATCAAGTGAAGAGGTAATCACATATTTTGCAATAATATTAATTTTATATGAAAATTAATTGCTATTGCAAATTAATTTGAATGCATTATCGTAAAATGCTTGTAACATATAAGATTTTCAGAGAATACAAGGACTGGAACATATATATTTACAACATAAACAGAACGAAATACAATTATAGTTAAAGACAGGGGCTATAACGTAATTTTACAGGACTGTAAAATTAAATACTGAAATTTGCTATAAAATGATGAAAACCCGAGGGGTTTTTTGTGAAAAAGCCAATTATTTCAATATTTTTTTTTTGACTGATGGGCTGAACAAACTTGGGCTGAGGCCTTTTTAGCCTTTCGGCCCAGTCCGGAGCACCCCCTCCCACCTTTCCTGTTGCACAGTATATATAGTGGCCGGCTAGGGTTTTCCAAACCCTAACCGGCTTTGGAGCCGCCGCCGCCGCCTGGTCTCTCGGGAGCTGGGCCGGCTATCACGTGGGGGGTGGGGCCGCCAGCCGGGGAAAACAGGCGCTGGTGGGGCGCGCCGGCCGGACCGCCGGTCGACTTCGGCGGTGAAGCAGTGGTGGGGCGCGCCGGCCGGACGTCGGTGGCGGTCGGCCGAGGGGCCTTCGGGCTGCTGGCCTTGGGGTGCGTCAGCCGAGCCACCAGGTGGAGCAGCGGCCGGACGAGCCACCGGAGTAGAGGGTCGGGCGGAGCATGGGCCGGCCGAGCCGCCTGAGCGGAGGGTCGGACGGTCTGCTGGCCTTCACGGGTGGTCAAGTCGCCGGCGAAGCAGTGGCCGGCCGTCGGAGCAGAGGGGCCGGGCCGTCGGGGGGGTTGCAGAGCCGAAAGCTAGTCGGACCGAGTCACCGGGAGGGTCGCCAAGCCGCCAGAGTTCGGGCCGCCGGCTGAGGAGTCAGCACGGCGGGGTGTCGCCGAGCAGAGTGGGCCGGTCTGCCGGTTCGCCGGCCGTTCATCGTGCAGAGGGGGGCGCCAGCCGAGGGGTGCTACACCCCTTTCCCCCTTGCACATGCACGCGCCTTGGCGCGTTTAGAACCCCCCGGAGGGGAGGTTGGAGGCCGCAGGGGCCCATGACCCCGGGCGGAGGCCCGGACGGCGGTTAGCCGCTGCAGTGGCGAAGCGACGAAGGGTGCGGCCGAGCGGCGCAGTTGGTGTAGCCACTGTGGAGCCGGCGGTTGATGAAGAGGAGTCGGTTATCTGGATGAACGGCGCAGCGGCCATCGAGACCGTGGTGGATGGGTCCTCCGAGATGACTTCCACAACTTCAATGCTGGAGTCGATGAAGGCAGGTGTGTTCAAATCGAAGCCCTGGGAAGGAGAGGCAGGATGGTAGTCCGCCATTGTTCCCGGGAGGCTTCTGCCGCGCCGAACACGGAAAATCCAGTCGCGGCGGTGGCCTTCCGTGGTTTCTGCCACTGCAGTAGGAGGAACCACGTTGGCCATGTCCGTGGAAGTGCTAGTGGGTGGCACTGGAATAGAGGAAGACAGCGGAGTGTACTCCGGAGAGTACAACACGCGTTCCTCTGGATCTTCTTCCTCCTCGGATGCCATCTCCAGTGTGGTGTTGAAGAGAGGTGCAGCACCGCTGCGTGCTGCCATGGTTGGTGGAGGGCCGGTGGGGGCAGGGGCTGCTTGAGCCCTCATAAGGTCGTGGTTGTGGCCATGACGGCGAGGACGACGTGTGCGGCGACGGCGATGGCGACGGCGACGGGCACGCTGTTGGCCAAACGGCGAGATGTGCCGTAGAACTGCCGCCTCCAAGTCCATCAAACAGCGAAGAATGTCTCCAGTGGTGGATGAAGGTGAGGCCATCTCTTATCTTGTACCTTGTTCTGGGAGAGGCCTTCGTGCCTTCTCTGTTGGTGAGGCCGGTTGGCCCTTCTTCTTCTTTTTTCTTGCTGTTGTGTAATGGCCAAAATGCTCTTTTGGGTGATTCTAAGTGCTGATGACGTGTTGAGAGTGATTTGAGAGAGTTTTAGAGTAATGAATGTTGATCTATTGATTGCTGTGTCACACATATATATACATGTTCAAAGGGCATGAACATGTCCATTCAGTAGTGAATGGTTGCCCTTTGGTTCAATAACTGAAAGCAGTTAGTGTGCTAATTGATCACATGCTAAATGTCTACTTGTAACAATCTGAAGAGAACTTGGAGCGCTAGGCGAGAACTTGCAAGCAAGAAAGAACAGGAGGCATATTGATATCAAGGAAATCCTTCTAGGTTTTGGACAATTTCTCCCATTGTTTGCCTTATGTTCTCATCTTGTACTAATAGACTTCGTATTCTGAATTTAAATATAAATTATAATATATATATAATGTATAGTTTAAAGTTACTTTATAACTTTAAACAGTTAAGTTGATTATAGTACAACTGATTAAATGAGTTTCTTCCACAGAAGAGTTACTCTAACTATAACGATTGCATATATGTGTTTATAATGAAATTCCAATTGGATTTCGTATCATCTCCAAACCACACATGACAGAATATGTAATCATCTTAAAGATGGAATTTGAGATGAATGAATTGGTTAAAACCAAATTTCGCTTAAGTTTACAACTTGAGCATATTCCTTCAGGAATATTTATCTATCAGTCCACCAATATCCAAATGATATTAGACAATCATATTCATCAAAATACTTATGGTCATTCAATCCTTAAATATGAATCAAGATCCATTCATATATTGGGTTGACAATGAAAAGATATTGAATCTAAAGTTCTATATCTTAGTGACATCAAAGTACTCATGTATCTTGCAAATCACAATAAGCCTGATATTGCATTTGCAAATAACTTGTTAGCTTAAATAGTACAGTTCTAACAACGCCATTAGACGGGAGTCAAAGATGATATCCACAAACATCTTTATGGTATCAAAGATTTAGATTTTTCTATCAGAAAAATCAAGATATAACCATAGTAGGATATCCAGATACTGGCTGTATAACTAATCCCTATAACATCAGATCATAGACTGATTTTATGGTGATATAGCTTTCTCACAGGAGTCATCAAAATAGATTCCAGTGGCTACTTTCACCTATCATTCTGAAATATCACATACATGTGTATGGTTTCGTAGAATGATAATCCACATACAACTATCATATGGTATTTGTTTCATTGAATCACCGGCCATTATCTATGATGATAATTTGGTATGGATTGCTCAAATGTAAACATGTTATATAAAAAGCAATATAACCAAACATATTGCTCCTAAATTATTCTATCCTCATAATAGGGAGATAGAAATCTTGTAAAATAAATCATGTGATAATCTCACTGATTTACTCACTAAGTCCTTACCAACTTCCACATTTTAATATTCATGGAATTAGTATGTGACGACTAGGAGATTTACAAGGTTCAGGGGGAGTTTATCCCTAAATAATAACCTATTCATAATTATATTACACTCTTTTTCTTTATACGTTTTTCCTATACGGTTTCTCATATAAGATTTTTAATTAGGCAATATCTACACAAAATCATATGTCATATCTCTTAATTTTCCTTTTGAGATTTTTAAAGGAGATATCAAAGACATATCTATTGTTCTCTAAACTCGCTTATGAATTTTTTTTCCTTTTAAATGTTTTCTCATATGAGTTTACAAAGAGATAATAATCAATATATGCTATACTATTTTCTCCTTATTTTTTCACAGGATTTTAAAGGAGTTTTAACAACATATCACTATTATTCCTCTTATTTTTTCAAGAGGTTTTAATATGATCTATAGATTATAAGTATTATTCTCTAAACTCACCAAATAAATTTTCCCTATATTTCTCATATGAGCTTACAACGAGACAATATCTGATATATGTCATATCATTTTCTCCTTATATGTTCTCATAAATTTTAAAGGAGTTTTTAATGACATATCAATATATTATTTTCTCCTCAAGTTTTTTCCACAAAATTTTTAGAGGAGTTTTTACGTGATATATACGGATGACCAAATTGATCAAAGAGGGTGTTGAATAATTGCAAGTCGGATATATATGTTTTCTGCGACTGAACCATCAGCTGGAGCTACCAGTTTGATCAAATCTCCGTACCATAAAGAACACTGATCACCATAGTAATAAGCTGTACAAGAGCAATCGTTGAGGCAAGATGCTCTACATTCATCTAAGCTTGTAGCTGCCACACTCCAAGCCTTGTCAGGCAACTTAGAAACAGCCAGTGCATAGAATCCATCGATTTCTCCTTCACTGGAATTTGAACCATTGCCACCACATTGTAGCCTAGCATTTCTCGTGCACCCTCCACGAGGATTGCCATACAACCAGTCACCTTCGTACTGCTTGCTGAAGCCCCTACGACAGCTGCAGAAGGTGCATGCATTCTCAGAGCACATAGCCAAAGAGCGACAAACGAAGTACACACTGCATTGTGCTTTTGGCATTGCTAAGAATGGTACCCAATCTTGTACCACCTCCATCCATGCTACTGCCTTGACCTGACCAGAAACCTCCATCACAAACATTGCCGTGCCCTTTTCTTCATTAGTCAGATACACAAAGTAGTTCTCTTCAGCATTATTGACATAGTCAGAGTTTAGCAACGATTTAGGGTACGATGCCATCTCAAGAAGTCCAGCAAACATAGTACCTGTCCAATTGCCAGTTGTCCAATAGATGTCAGAATTGTTCCATAGATGGATCAACTGGTTGCTGCCATCTGGGTCGATTTCGAGCTTATAAAACCCTGGAGATGGATTGGTGGAGTTCTTCCATGAGACTACACGTGTCGTTAGGCTAGTGACCTTGTTCCTTCCAAGCTTGGATCGTGTAAGTCAAACATTCGTGGGTTCATTAAAACTTTCCCATAAGAAATCAGAGGAATTTGATGTATCGGTCAGGACGAAGTTGCCTGTGTCGAGGATGACACCAATGGTGGTGTTGGAGGCATTATTGGTGATATTAGTGGACCAGACTGGTGCTTTGAATTAAAAAATATGGAAAATTAGTGGTTTGATTTTCATGTAAATTGGAAAGCAAAATACCTAAACAAAAAGTCCATGTAAAATACACTTATCAATAGTTAAAATTCAGGATAAAATAATAATAAAATCAACCGTTCAATTTCCATACGGATTGGGAAGCAAAATATCTAATTAAAGAGTCTATGCAAAATACAATTCATAATAACTAAAATCAGGATTAAAAATAGAAAAAAGAATGTATTGGAATTCATTGGGGAATTTAAAAATCACACATTAGATGTATTGCCACGTACCACAAGGTTATGGTGTCAGGTAAACAACGAGGTAAGCCACAAACTGTAAGCCACCGATGGCCGAGCAGCGACCTATGGTGGCGACAAGAGACACCAGGGACACTAGAGTTAAGCTTGGCTGGTGATTGCTAACGAGGTAGACGCTTCACCTCGCGATTGCGGCCACATGGTGGTGAAGAGCTATATTTGACTTAATTTATTGGTGAAGTTAAAAAATCTGACAATAAACTATTGTTACGCCGCACAAGGTGGTGGTGACAAATAAACTACAGGGTGAGGCATAACCACATGGTTGCATATGGTGGACCCGTGACTTATGATGACGATAAGGAATATCTACAAAGCTGAGGATGAACAAGGCATGATGCAACTGGCATAAAATGGGCTTGGGTCAGGCAGCTTGCGGTTGCGACAAGCAGGTGAAGTGCATGGTTTGTGTCTTTGTAAAATCAAGACATGCCTATACAACTATGTTTGACTGAAACGCTAGAGAAATTTAGAAATCAGACAATAGATTTATTGATTGATCGTATAAATGTGAATAAACTAGCCGCGCATTGTGTGCGGGCCACCTACAACTTAAATCAAAGATAAAGAGACTAATTTTTAATCAAAGATTATTGTGACAAAATATTGGAGAAGGCTAGGTGCGCTATTAGCATGGGCTACCTTGCTAGTTCTTTAGACAAAAAGGTTTCGCACATGCCCCTAGTATAGTAAGAAAATTAAATCATTTTATTCTAAACTTCGTACAAAGAACTAATTTGTAGTCCATAGTTTATCCCACCATGACACCAATCGACAAATCACTTGTTAAGCATTGTCTTGGAAATTACGGGCAACCTTCGTGTATGATAACCATTGTTCTCTCTAGATGTGGGGAGCTCCTGTCATCAATGAGCCATCGCTGAAGGGAGCGCCTAGATTGGAAGCAAACATGCAGGAAGAAGATGGGTTGTGGTGAGTGAGCACGAGAGACTGACAACCGGCACCGCATTAGACAAGGGATGAATGCATGTTGTTTCTATGAGATGCATGCACCTTTAAGATGCTTCACATAGTGGTAACCCACCCTTGTTCAAATTTGAACATAGTTGGTTAGCATGAGAGGATTTCTTTGACCGAGTAAAGGATGTGGTGCATGGAAACTAGGGGACATAAACCGGTAGAAAGATAACAAAATAATATACGCCAATTTAGAAACCAGTAGAAATATAACAAAATAATATACGCCAATTTAGACAATTTCTAAGAGGATGGGCCAAAAATTCAATCAGAACATATAAAAAAGAAGCATAGGACCTATCAGCAAAGCTTGATGATCTGGATAAGAAGGCTGAGTATTTATTGTTGCAACAACATGAATTAGAGTTTAAGCATTGGCTGAAGGACAAGCTATCTAAGTTGTTACGATTAAATGGTTCCAAAGATCTAAAACAACGAAGTTGCTTGAGGGTGATAATAAAACTAAATATTTTCAATTGGTTGTAAATGGAAAGTATAGAGAGACTCATATTTTTAGACTTGAACAAGAGGAGGGCGTTATTGAGGGCGATCGAAACCTTAAAAGTACATCACTAAGTACTACAAAGGTTTCTTTAGGCCACCAGAGAATAATCAATTTACAATGATCAAGTCTTTCTGACTTGATATCCCTCAAGTGTCCAGATAAGAAAATGATGCGTTAATAGAGTTGTTTTTAGAATAGGAGGTGAACAAGGCAATATTTCAAATGGAACACTATAAATCACCAGAAACTGATGGCTTTCTAGTGGAGTTTTATCAAGCATTATGGGAAGTCATCAAAGGGGACCTAATGTTGCTTCTTGATGAGTTTCATAAAGGTTGAACTGTAACTATATAGCCTCAATTTTGGAATAATAACTTAGCTACCCAAACGTCAAGAAGCAAAACAAATCCAATAATATAGACCCATCTATCTTTTGAATATTATCTTCAAACTTTTTACTAAGGTCCTCACAAATAGGTTTGCTATGATTTCACAAATAATTATATGACCTACACATACAACTTTCTTACGTGGGAGATATATTATGGAGGGAGTCGTCATCCTCTATGAAATAATCCATGAGATGCATAGAAAGAAGATGAATGGGGTAATTCTAAAACTTGACATCGAGAAAGCATATGATAAAGTTAAATGTCTATTTTTACAATAAACTTTAAGAATAAAGGATTCTCACCGAGTTGCTGTAAGTGGATTGAACAAGTAGTCACATGGGGAGTATAAGAGTTAAAGTGAATAATTATATCGACCATTTTTTCAGACTAAAAAAGGTTTAAGACAGGGATATCCTCTATCTCCAATCCTTTTAATATTGTATTAGATATGTTGGCAATTTTAATTTCTAGAGCAAAGGAAGAAGAACAAATAACAGGGGTAATTCCACATCTAGTAGATAATGGTATCTCAATTTTACAATATGCTAATGATACAATTCTCTTCATGGGGCATGACATTGAACATGCCAAGAATATGAAGCTCTGTTTGTGTGCATTTGAGCAATTATCGGGTCTAAAAATTAATTTCTATAAGAATAAATTGTTTTGTTATGGCGAAGCAAATAACTGTGAGGATGACCACTTGATGATTTTTAGATGTGATAGGGGAAACTACCCTTTTAGATATTTGAGAATTCCTATGCATAACAACTGGATAAGCAATGGGGATTGGAGAGAAGTGGAGGAGACGTTTCATAAAAAACTAAGTTGTTGGAAAAGCAAGATGCTTTTAGCTAGAGGCATGCTTGTCCTTATCAACTTGGTCCTTAGCAGTCTAGCAATGTTTATGTCGTCTCTCTTTGAAGTGCTCAGAGATATTTTGAAAAAAAAATCAGACTATTATAGATCTAGTTTTTATTGGCAAAATGACAGATATAAGAAGAAATACAAACTGACTAAATGGAGCATTATTTGCACACCTAAGGATCAAGGGGGACTGAGAATTTTAAACCTTGATGTGCAGAACAAGTGCTTACTTAGTAAATGGCTTTTCAAGTTAATAAATGAGCTAGAGATTTGGCAAGATCTTCTTAGAAATAAGTATTTGAAAACAAAAATGATTACTTAAGTAACTAAGGAACCTGGCGATTCACATTTCTGGTCCAACCTGATGAAGGTCAAATAGGAGTTTTTGAATCTAGGTTCCTTTAATTTGCATAATGGAACTCAAATTCATTTTTGGGAAGATATGTGGCTTGGGGGTAGAACACTTAAAGAACAATACCCAACTTTGTATAAAGTTGTTAGAAAGAAAGATGCAACTGTAATGGAAGTGTTAAGCTCGGATTCATTGAATGTGACCTTTCAAAGAGCGCTTGTGGGAGACAAGTTAATTGCTTGGCATGAATTGGTAGAGAAAATAGTGGACATTCAACTCATTGATCAACCTGATACCTTTAGATGGTCCTTACATCAGCATGGGCAAGTTTCTGTCCAATCCATGTATTGAGTATTGATTAATAATGTTGTCATCCCACATAGCCACTACATATGGAAGCTCAAACTCCCTCTAAAGATAAAAGTTTTTTTATGGTACTTACAAACTGGAGTGATCTTAACTAAAGATAATCTAGCAAAAAGACAATGAAATGGTTGTATTAGATGTAGCTTTTGTAATGCTAATGAATCGATACAATACCTCTTTTTTTAGTGTCAATTTACTAGATTCATTGGCATATGATTGAAATAGCTTTTGGCTTTCCACTTCCAACTAGCATATCTAATATGTTAGGAATGTAGTTATATGGGGTGAAACCAAAAATAAAGAATCATATTTTGGTTGGTGTAAGTGCTATATGTTGGGCCATTTGGGTAAGCTGTAATGATGTAATTTTTGACAAAGTAAAAGTATTCTCTCGTATGTAGGTAATTTTTAGTGGTACTCATTGGACTAGCTTCTAGACCTTACTGCAGAAGGAGGATGAATGCCACCATATGAGAAATACGTGCCGTCTTTTGGAGACTATATTGATGAAAATCTTTTTCAAGCACGGATGAAGGTTCTCTAATCACATATGTGTTTGAGAGTACTATTTTTATGTTTTGGTTTCCTGTACACTCTTTGCTTCTCTATGGTGTGGTACCGTTTAGCACAAAGTTTGTAATAATAAACAGATATGTGCATTGTGTGATGCAGAGGCTAGGATAATATTTATTCCATCATATAAAAAAACGCTTTGCTTAATCCACCGCTCGTAGTATGGAAAAGCCGATCAAATATATTCAGATCGACATAATGGAACTGAACGCTGTATTGGATTACAACAATGATTTATAGAGATAAAAAGCATTGTCACCTTTAGAGAGCAATAATATGATAGAAAGAAATGTGCATTCACACACAAAATATACTAAAATGAAAAGATCAAACTAACCATCAAATTACAATAACGATTTACAGAGGTAAAAAGCCTTGTCGCCATAAGTGAGTGGGGGACCATACAAAGGGAAGTGACCTACTATAGCAGCAACAAAAGATGACCTTCATTAGCCTACGGCCATCACAGCCCACCACCGGGGGGGGGGGGGCACATTCCTCTTTGGTCATATAATCCACACTCTTATAAATATAATATATAAACATGTACAGAAGAAATATTAGGGGATTTTTGTGTTGCATGTAGGAAAAGTTGTTACAATTGGTAAGGGTTTGTTTGTTTTTTCTATGGATTATCGTAATACTAATTCTTGATTGTGTTTTGGAAAAGTGAGATAGTCAAAAACCCGAATCTCCAAATTCTGATGTTGTTTGACATTCTAGATTTTGGCATCCTGAATTTTGAGCTTTTTTGCAATGTCTTTAATGCTCCTAGTTTTTTTTTAAAAGTATCTATTCCCCGTATATCACTTTGCATCACCGTTTTTCATATTTTATAGTGAAAATTGAGCAATAAAAATCATAGAAAATAGAAAACCAAACATCATTCATACAAACGTACTTTTGTGACCAAAACCTACCCTCTCATAGAAAACAATAAAGGACTGATTTGAAATGTCGCTACAGTATGTGCGAACAAATTAGTTAGCTAGATCACCTATTTTTACGTTTCTCGAGTCAGCCGTGCACAACATAATTGGGCAGCGAGATGGCGATAGATGACCGCCATTGTTATCTTGTGTGTTTTCTTGGGTGAAGCTGTGGATCATGATGGGAAAACAGATCGTCCGTGCCCGCTCTCAAAAGAAAAGGACGGTCGCTTCGATCGAGCTGCTGGCAGCCCCTGGGCTGGTACCCGTCAGCCCGAAACGAAAGAAACTCAGCGAAAGCATTCCGGGCCAATGCGCTGTCGGTGTGAGAGAATCCTCAGCCCGATCCATCGCACATGTGAAACCACAGGACGCGCACGAGCAACACTTTTTTATTTTTATATTTATTAAATCGAAAATTACAAAAAATAGGTGGTCTTTTTGAAAAATCAAACACATAGACTCCTGACATCGGGCAACAGGTTTAAAAAATAACAGTTTACAAATAAATAAATATACAGCATTCTAATACTCTCAAATTTTAAAACACTATCGAAATATTCATAAAAAATCTAAAAAATGTATGATGTAGAGAATATTAGCTCTCTAAAAATTTTCAACTCAAACAATTACTTATACAATGAGAAATAAAAAAGATATTTTATTTTATAGACTCTGTACAACAAAATTTGTCTTTTTTTTATTGTACAAATTATATTTTTGTTTGAATTTTTTTAGATCTATATCATAGTATCCTCTGTACACTATTTTTTTTCAGAATTTTTTATAACTATTTCGATAGTATTTTGAATATAAGAGTAATGAAACACAGCTTTTTTTTTTTGTCCTTATCGTTTGTTGAAATTCAGAACTTGCATGCAATCCCCTCTACTCAACGTACACGCTCAAGGCTGCCAACCTTTTGCTTTGTTTGTCCGGTCTCCGGTGCACTAATTCCGATTCCCGAGGGTTGAAAAAAACAGCGGCCTTTGTCCCTCTACTTGCCTAACTTCATTTTATCACCGGCGCAGCGTTGTCAACCTCTCCATAACCGTGCATACATTTTGGTCACAATTGCTCAGCAATAACACCGAAGGAATTCCATCGTGGCTTTGGGTACAAATCCCTTTTTATTAATATAACAGACAACTTTTCTACCGATTCTTTAAAAAAAACTGTAGGAATGGGCTAATTTTCCATCAGAGGTTATGGATACAAAAGACACCGATGTTTGGAATCAGGTATGAGAGTATGTAACGAATTTTAAGCTGCAAAACTGGTACCAGGACGGCTACTAAATTCCATGTTATCCACATCGAGTTTCGTTCATGGTTTCAACGTTATTATGCGACAAACTTTGTGGTACTCTGCTCCTCTCAGCTGTGGCGAAGCCAGGGTCAGAATGATGGTGATGCTATAGTGTTGTTTGTCTAGTACCTTCAAACTAAACATAGGGTGAAAATGAGTTAGTTAATGTAAATTTTTCGTTTATCATGGTGCACGTGCATCAGGTAACATATCGTAGCTTCGCCCCTGCCCCTTAGCCTATCTATCCATTTCTCAGGAGGCAGCTTGGAGGCATTTGAGCCGTCAGACACGGGTAGCCTAAATTCAACCTGCGCGTGCCTTCGAAATTCCAAGGGATTCTCCTTCAGTTTGCACTCGCGTTTCTCAATTTGTGCTGACTACGAATGTCACAGCATTTGATTAGGTACTTGATAGCTTTTCAGCCATATGAGGATCAGAAATGACAAGGAACCTCAGTACATTGGACGGCACCATGTGTAGAATTTGCTTTCAGTGAGCAACACATGCTTGCATAATTACATCTGTACCGGAATTGAGGAGTGTGTTCCCCATTGGATTGAGCATATTCAGCATCAGCACCTTATATAGATCGACACTAGGATGCAAGTAATGTAAACCAGTCAGCACCAAGCCACCAAACTAGTTGAATTTCGTCAAACAAGCTCACCTGGAATTCACATTCTTGGCCGAATCATTACTGTTATTCTTTTCTTGCCACATTTCGTGTAGGATGTCCGGGGATTTATTAATCGGTCGACATGATGGCGCCACCTGTGTCATTTTCTGTTTGCTCACTACGCCCCAGGGACAAAGACATGCTTATTACAGGCATAAACCGGATACTCTGAAGATTGAGTAGCTGCACAATGCGTATTGCATAGTGCCGGCAATCCATCTTTTTATTCTACGTGGATTTACTACCGAGGTCGTGCAGTTTGGTCAGGTCAGTTCACGGCAATTTCTGCTCTAGGTCTGTAATAGCTCAGTGGATAGCCTGCACGCTTAACTACTAAACAATTCGCTCACCTATCAGAAAAGCTAGCCAGCCATCAGACAAGGCACGCCCTCCCCTTCCTGCCCTGCTCACACTGCTAGAATCTGCAGCTTGTCTTCCATTTCCTCATCAAAACACAACGCAACACAGCAGAGCCAGACCAGGAACAAGACAAAGCCGAGAAGCTCTCACACTCTTCTCTTCTCTTCTCCACTCCCCTGTCTGCTCGGTTTGGTGGGTTCTGCTCACCGGTCTCCCTCACAGTATACAAAGCTCCATCCTCCATTCCTCCTGCACTCAGAGACCACTGGAAAACACCACACTCTCCATTCATACTCACGCAGGGCCGCTAGCTCCGCAAGAAACCATGAGGAGCATCATGGCAAGGAGCGCGCATGAGTCCTCCTTCTCTTTCTCCCGGAGGAACTTTAAGTGGCCGGTTCTTGCCAAGAGCAGCAGCCATGGCGCCACGGCCGGCGGGGAGGAAG
The DNA here is from genome assembly GCF_958298935.1 of Phragmites australis. NCBI lineage: Eukaryota > Viridiplantae > Streptophyta > Magnoliopsida > Poales > Poaceae > Phragmites > Phragmites australis. The sequence continues at coordinate 35,433,976 of NC_084921.1, forward strand.
GCTTCGTCAAGGGCTCGGAGGCCGACGACGAGGATGAGGCGGCCATGGCGTTCTCCTCGAGCTGCCCGTCGTTCCACTCGGAGGACTTCGTTTCCCCGCTGCCGCCCAAGCCGTCGAAGCAGCGCAAGCAGAAGGGCCGCACGGCGGTCTCGCGGCTGCGCGCGGCGCTGGCAGCGGCCATCGCCGGGCGGCACCGGTCTGTCGGGCTCGGCGCGCGGCTCACGGGCACGCTCTACGGCCACCGCCGCGGCCACGTCCACCTCGCGTTCCAGGTGGACCCGCGCGCGTGCCCCGCGCTGTTGCTGGAGCTGGCCGCGCCCACGGCGTCGCTGGTGCGCGAGATGGCCTCTGGCCTCGTGCGCATCGCGCTCGAGTGCGACCGCGCCAAGCGCGCCTTCCCGAGCGCCGCGGCTATGGCCGGCTCCCACGCCGGCGGCGGAGGTAGGAAGCTGGTGGAGGAGAAGGTGTGGCGCGCGTGCTGCAACGGCAAGGGCTGCGGGTACGCGGTGCGGCGCGAGTGCGCCGCCGCGGACTGGCGGGTGCTGCGCGCGCTGGAGCCCGTGTCCATGGGCGCTGGGGTCATACCGGCCGCGTGCGGCGGCGGCGAGGGAGACGTCATGTACATGCGCGCGCGCTTCGAGCGCGTCGTGGGCTCCCGCGACTCGGAGGCGTTCTACATGATGAACCCGGACAGCAGCACCGGCAACAATGGCGGCCCGGAGCTTAGCATCTACCTCCTCAGAGTTTGATCGCACGTTCACCGCCAGCTCTCGCGACCTTGCATGCTTTAAGCTGCTCTTTTCCCCCCTTTTTTACTTGTGTTTTCTTTCGTGTTATGGTTTGGTTGTTGTCGAAAAATGCATGTGCCGTTTAGACCACTAGAACATGGGAACGGGATGGAAAGTTTCTAGTAAGATTATAGGGAGATTGTGATCAAAGTGAGCTCATGAGGTAGAGGTGACGGTGTTGTAAGGTTAATGTAGTGATGAAATGGGTATGTCTTCCCGTAAACCGGTTTTACTAACGAGCGCGTGTCACTGGTGATTGACTATATATATATATATATATAATATATATATGTATGTATGGGGTCTCTAAATTTTAGGGGCTCCGGGCGACCGCCCCGCTCGCCCTCCCCTCAGGGCCGGCCCTGGATTGACTTGAGTGGAGGAGAACAATGGTCTTTCATAAATGAACACACGGTTGTAGTGGAGTTGTAAATTGTTTTGCGTGGAGAACTCATAATCGGAAGGTTGAAATAATGGTCTCGTAAATGAGTGACGGAGTTGTACACAAATGATTCTGCGTAGAATATTTTCCGTGTTGGGTGGGAAAAATATAAAAGTAGGCAATATATATGATCATATTTATTAAAGTAAATAATATGTTATCATATTTACAATTTTAGTATGCGTATTTGATATCTTATTTATCAAAACTATTTTTCGATACACGAGATGTCGAATATAGGTATACTTCACCATTTTCGACACACGAGATGTTAAATATGGGTTGATCCTATCATTTTCGACACACAAGATGTTGAATATGACACTGTAAACTATATTCGGTACCTTATGTGCTGAAAATCAAGTGAACATATTCGACATCTTATCTGTTGGATATGACTGGGATTACTGTATAGTCACGCTTGTGTGGTAACTGCTTTTGTAACATATGTATTTGTGTGGTAGCTGTTCTTACAAAATGTTACAACACATTTATTTATGTGATAACTATTCTTACAACGCGTGTGCTTATGTGGTAACTGTTCTTATAACACTTATGCTTATATGGTAACTGTTCTTACAATTTCTTATAACGTATGTGCTTATGTGATAACTGCTTTTACAATTTATGTGTTTATATGATATTTATTCATAATGGATTCGTCCCAAAAACCTTCCGCTGAGCTGAGCATTTGTCTTCTTGGACTCTTTATTTGTTTTGGATAACTGAAATTCAATCATGAGAAAGTAGATCATTTCATTTTGAACCAGCCCCACAGTTAAATAGTATGAGTGGAGGGCATATCTTTAGCTCGAGCAGCATCCGCTCCTGAAATGTGAGTGAAGCTTTAAACGAACAGGATTAGATACTCTGATAGTCCATGCTGTAAACATGAGTGTTCGCCCTTGGCATTTTCTTGTTTAGGATTAAACTAAAGGGTTCACAATATTTATATGGTAATTGTTTTTATAATACGTGTGCTTGTCTTGTTTAAAAACTGAGTCAAAATATAGGTATGAATATATGTTATAGTTTGATCCTAAGCACATTAATATTAGCAATTACCAACTTTCGATAAATTAGAATTTATTTACTAATTTAAATGTGTATTTCAAAATTTCTAATTTACCATATAGTCTCAAAGGCTGTAAACAGTTTTAACACTTAGCCATATTTGAATATGCACAACTTAAAATTTAGTAGTGACAATATTCCCCATTATATCATTGATCTCAAGATGCATACTGCATAGTTGTTGATACCTAGATCATCTTAAGATGATGATAGAAAGTGACGATGTAAACTAGCGAAAGAATGCTTATCGTGCTAGTCCATGTTATCAGGGTAAGATAGTTATCATCTCTGAGATGGTGATTGAAAGTTATGAGAATAGGTAGAAGTAAATCCACTATTATTTTCAGGGTCATTAGTGTCCTCCAGAGATAGAGGTCTTAGAGAGAGGGGTCGTTAGGGGCATAAAATCGTTGTCCTCATCGTCATCTTAGCTATCGTTATAGGTGTCCATAAAAAGCCCGTACTGGAAGATTCCGCTATAGATTTATTGCTCCTTGACTACAACGTTATGACTCTGCACAGAAGCACAAATCCCTTATTATTTAAGAAACATTAAACCATTATTATATATCTTAATTAATATGTAATAATACTAAATAAATAAGTAATAAATAAAGTTATGTATCCTAATTATTTGATAAATATTAAATAAATTAAAAGTAATTACATTAATAATACAGTGAATAAGATGTAATAGAGATTACTATGAAAATAAAGTGAATAATACATGTGTCATGAACAAGTATAAGTGCACCACCTACTCAACAACAACGACGTCACACACAATCTCCAGGAGTGTAAGCGTCTGGCAGGTGTGTGACCCTCATCGCAATGCTCTGCGCTGGCCCTTGTCACGTGTGTTCTTGCTCGTCATCGTCCTACCATATTGGACCCCATCGAACGTGTATCCAGACCCGCTAACTTGGCCCAGCATGTACCATGATGAAAGATCCTCATGTGGAAGTATGGACGCCTGTAATATGTGCTCTGATGGAGTCCAGTGTGCCGAAGTCTCACCATGCTGGTACTACTATGAACCTCCTGGCGCATTAGGATATTAGGGGTACTGGCCGCTTAGAAATTCGGCGGATCTACCGGCTTGCATTGTAGCAACCCAGTTAGAATCATGTGTGCCGCTTGAGTTAGATGTCTGCTGCATGCAATCAATGGCGTCCACGTGATGAGTTGATACTACATGCGGATGTACTGCGGGGGTTGTGAACCCAGTGTACACTGCTCGGGCTTAGGAGCCTCCATGCACTCCTCAGCTTCAGCACCGGAACGTGACATATGATGCTTCGCAGCCGAAGGTGCCTTTTGCGACTGTGCCTGAACAGGTTCCTCACGTGCATTGGATGAGCGCCTGCTATGGGAGGCATGAGACAGGTCCATGGCTAGTAGGTCGTACCCCCTCGAACGCGGGGAATAACCACCTAGACCACATAATATGGACAACAAGCGAGATCCTCTCGTCCTAATGTAATCCCAGAGAGGGTTTCGATCCCTTCGTGTTGATGACCCGCTTGCTTCCCCATAAGCTTGCTCAGCCTGCGTATCATAGGTTTAACTAATAAAAATCGTTAGAAGTACCGCATCAACTACCACACCATAAAGAAGGTGGGCACGATCCTCGAAGAAGGGTCTGGGGCCGACTCTACAAGTCCGCTGAGTAAGGTGGCATGAGTACGCGAATAGTACCCTAAAAGGTACTCCCAATACATACCGTCGTCGTATTGTCCAGCAGGAACGATGACATCCACTGCAGCTGACTCCAACCACCTGTTTATGTGCTCGCCATTAATGGATGACCAGTCCTGCATGCTTGCGGTCCCCTATGCGTTTCTCCTATACATGAAATAAACAATTATAATTTCTTAACATGGATCACCTAAGGTAATAATGGTACGTACAATAACACACTTGTGCGCCCATCCAATGTCTCGTGGGTGAGGTACTGGAACCAATTGTTTTGGTACCCAAACTACCTTTGTATACACTGAGGAGAATATACTTCTACGTCGCTCATATACAACAAGAAGCATTCGATCATCCATAAGAGTGAGTCACGCAAACAAGAGGATGCGATGAGGTCTCTCGTCGCAATTTTGGTCACTCGTGTCATACGCCATGGATCACACTCCACGATATCGACGCTGAGGACGTTCAGATCACCGATCACCCGAGAGTAGTTAGCCTGGCATGAATCCACCGATATCACATCGTAAGCCTTATGTTGTATGCAATGCCATCGGAGATGGAGACTGGATAGTAGCTCTTGCTCACTCAAGATCGACAAACCGGGAGGTACTCCCAGCTCCATAGTTGTAACAGGTGTAAGCAGTCTGAAACAGATCCATTCTTCTTTAACCGCTGTGTTGCGATACACAATCCTCTGTACGTAGCAGCCAGCAAGCCGATCCTCAACTGTAAGATGTCGACTTATAAGGACATAATGCGAGTTGACGTTCTAACCATACAATATAAGAGAAAACATAATCATCTTCTGTGTTGCAGAACATGATGCATCCCAACACGATGTACAAGTACACCTCATAATGCTGCATAACTGTAGCTTTATCCGCATTCGGTGGGCATGGACCGAATTGTGGCAAGCCATGGATTCAGGACATGGAGAGGCCAACATCCTTCATGTTATATTGCACACCAAACTTATAAAATGCAGATGGTTAGTGAAGCATGAATAGCACTAGAACATATGAAATGCATTACATAACAAATAATTAACTGCCCTGAACGTAACTCTTCCACTTTGATGCGCGTTTGCCTGATCTTCTGAAGGTAATATGATAAGTCGATTGGTGGAGTTTCGACGTTGATGATCCAAAGGCTCCGAACAGAACAGATCGAGAACCATCGTAACCACTATACCACTACTCTGTGGTTATCAACCATACCAAGACGTAGTTGACCTCGTCAAGAAGACTTTCCTGCAAGCAAATCAAGAACATAAATAAGAACAGGTAGATACAATCTAAATATTGCTAATTACCAATAGAATACTCAAGTTGGGGTTTAACAAACTGAACAAACGGTGAAACTATATAGAACAGAATAATCCAAGCAAAACCCAAGCCTAAACTACGATGACTACTGTATATATAGGAGGGACGTGAGGAGGTCGACCTAGGGTTGTGCAACCATGGAAAGAGGTGTGCACAACCTGGACTCCGACCCCGACATAATTACAAGACCGACCTAGGTCCAAAACAGTGGTGCAACACCTTATTTCTTTGACTCTGACTAAACTATAAGGAATATTTGGTCGAGCTCTTATCCATTGGAAAGGACTTGTCGTAAGTTTTCCAGAATATCTAAGATTGTCTAAAACAAACTTCGTATGAGAGAGTTATGCTTGTTTTACTAATGTGCTATCTTGTGACTCGACCACAACCACGACTAGAGCTCAGCCTCGAGTCCGAGTAGACTTGGCCTTGAAGGGTGACGTCCAGGTAAGGTTGTGGTGCTTCTTTCACGTTTCTAAGCAATTAAACATCACAAGAATTTAGTTAGGAATCCATCCAAGGAAGCAGAACAGGGAGAAACGGGTTCACTTCGTGGTCTAATTGTCATGCATATGCTCTTGTAATTGGACCTTATATGATTTGAGAATTATTGATGGTATTGATCGTATCCGAAGGAACTATGGACTCATTATCCTCCCCTTCTTGAATTGGAGTCGTCCTCGCCTTAAGCTCTTCTTCTTCTCCTAAGTAGGGCTTCAGATTTGAAATGTTAAATGTGGGACTAATCCCAAAATCTATAGGTAGGTCCAATTTATATGCATTGTCATTGATTTTATCAATTATCTTAAATAGTTCTAGAAACCTATCCTTTCTCAAATGCAACCAAACTAAATCACCCAGTTCAAATTTTATTTTCTTCCTACCTTTACTTCCAGCAATCTTATACTTTTCAGTCATGCTCTCTATATTCTTTTTAGTGGTTTCATGCAACTTAAGAATGAATTTAGCACGTTTCTTAGTATCTAATTAAGTCTTTCAAAAGTAGGCAAAGATATAAAATCAATAGGAGCATGGGGATTAAATACACACACTACTTGGAACGGACTTACTTTGGTGGTGGAGTGTACCAATCTATTGTAAGCATATTCAATATGTGGTAAATACTCTTTCCACATTCTCAAATTCTTCTTTAGAACTACCCGTAACATGGTCGATAATGTACGATTGATAACATCTATTTGACCTAGGTTTGGGGATGACACGTAGTAGAAAATAACAGCTTTGTTCCCAATTTATTCCAAAGTGATCTCCAAAAGTGACTCAATAACTGTGTCACGATCCGAGATGATAGTATTAGACATTCAATGTAGTCGAACAATTTCACTGAAAAACAAATCAGCTATATTTGTAGCATCATTGCTCTTGTGACATGATATAAAATATGTTATTTTAGAAAAACGATCCACAATTACAAATATGCTATCCCTCCTCCTCTTTATCCTAGGCAATCCTAAAATAAAATACATGGAAATATCCTCATAAGGTGTACTAGAAACAGGAAGAGGCATGTAAAGATCATGTGGATTTAAGCGAGACCTAGCTTTATTGCAAGTGGTACAACGTGACACATAGTGCTCAACGTCACATCTCATCTTTGGCAAAAAAAAAATGAGCGGACAACACATCTTCAGTCTTCTTTGCTCTAAAATATGCTATCAATCCTCCTCCACACGCCTCCTACAACAACAAAAGACAAATGGAGCTAGCTAGAATGCATAGCTTGTTAGCACGACAGAGCAATCCGTCATTCACCACATGTTTATTCTATGTTTTCCCTTCTTTACAATATTCAGGAACTTCTTTAAAATCCAAATCAACAGTATATAATTGTTTAATGGTATCTAAACTAAAAATCTTATAATCCAGTTGAGATAACATGGTATAACGACTAGAAAGCGCATCAACTATTACATTGTCGTTTCCTTTATTATGTTTTATGACATATGGAAATGACTTAATAAATTCTTCCTATTTAGCATGTCGTTTATTCAGTGTAGCTTGAACCCTAATATGTTTCAACGATTCATGATCAGAATGTATAACAATTTCTTTGGGCCATAGGTAATGTTGCCAAGTTTCAAGCACTCGAACTAAAGAATACAATTTCTTATCATAGGTAGAATAATTCAGACTTGGCCTATTTAATTTCTCGCTGAAATAAGCAATAGGTTTACCTTCTTAAATTAACAAACCTCTAATTTCAATCCCACTACCATCATATTCTAGGTCAAAGGTCTTACCAAATCAGGAAGTTAGAGCAATGGAGCATGGGTGAGCTTTTCTTTCAATAACTTGAATGCTTGTTGTGCAGGTTCCTATTTGAAAACTACTCCTTTCTTTGTCAACTCATTTAGTGGAGCAGCAATGGTGCTAAAATCCTGCACAAATCGTCAATAGAAACACGTAAGACCATGAAAGTTTATCACTTGTGTAATAGTCTCAGGAGTTGGCCAGCTCTTTATGGCTTCGATTTTTTCTTCATCCACCTTTATTCCCTGTAGAGTAACAACATAGCCAAAAAAAGAGACTCGATCCATGCAAAAGGTGCATTTTTTGAGGTTACCAAACAAACGTGCATCTCTCAAAGCGTTAAAAACAGCATATAAATGATCAAAGTGTAGCTCATATGACTTGCTGTAAATCAATATATCATCAAAATAAACCATCAAAAATCTTCCAATGAAGGCATGTAAAACCTCGTTCATCAATTGCATAAAAGTATTTGGGGCATTAGTTAACCCAAAAGTCACTACTAACCACTCATACAAACTAAACTTTGTTTTAAATGCAGTTTTTCATTCATCTCCAAGTTTTATCCTAATTTGGTGGTATCCATTTCGCAAGTCAATTTTAGTGAAAATTATGGAACCACTCAACTCATCAAGCATATCATCTAACCTATGGATAGGATGATGATATCTGATAGTAATATTATTGATGGTTCTACAATCAAAACACATACGCTAACTATTGTCTTTCTTAGGAACCAAAAAAACAGGAACAATATAAGGACTAAGTCTTTCTCGTACATACCCGCAATCCAATAGATCTTGAACTTGTCGTTGAATTTCCTTAGTCTCTTCCGGGTTGGTCCTATATGCAGTACGGTTTGGTAAAGTTGCTTTCAGAATCAAATCAATTTGATTCTCAATCCCTCGAATAAGTGGTAATCCCGGGGTATCTCAGCTGAAAATACATCCATAAACTCTTACAAAAGATTAGCAACAGCAACAGGCAAAGAGCTAGATATATTCTCGAGTGAAACTAATGCCTCTTTACATATCAAAGCATAGCATGGTAGCTCATTATCATAAATTTCAGCAAGGTCTTATTTAGTGGTAAACATAATACACCGTTTCAATTTAATTCCATTGGACTTAGAAGTTGTTGTTGCTTTCTTCTTTTTGGGTGGAAAACTTTTTCCGCTACTTGCTGATTGTTATATTCATTCCCAAACACTTCTGTTTTCTTATTTTCAGTTACTTCTTGTTCACATTTCATAATTTCAGCGGGGGTTAAAGGTAAAAAAATTATTTTCTTTTCTTTATGCATAAGAGTGTACTTATTACTTCTACCATAATATGTTGCATCAGTATCAAACTTACTTGGTCATACTAGAAAAAGCAAGAATGCTTGCATGAGAACTACATCGAAATCAGCATAATCATGTGATGAACTAAGAGAAAAATGCACCCTAGATGTTTGCATTAACTTCATCTTACCACTGTTGTTGAACCATTGAATATGATAAAGGTAAGAATAGTTTCTTGTCGGCAAAACAAACTTCTTTATCATATCTAAACTTACCAAGGTGTTGCAGCTTCCTCCATCAATAATGACTCGAATACGATAATCCTTTACTATGAGGAACATCTGAAATAAATTGTGGCATTGTAGATGTTCCGCTTGCTTCATTTGAGTGCTTAATGCTCGTTGCACAAAGAGGTTATGATAATCTTCCATGGCAGTGGCATCGAACACTTCCTCATGGTTGATATCTGTCTCACGTCCATCCTCATCACCTGTATTGTTACCTGCAAGTGCATATTCATCCTCAACATCACTAGTACTTACATACCCACCATCTTCGGTTGCAATGTATGCTCGTTGACTGGGCAATCTTTCATGACATGGCTCATTCCCTTGCATCAGTGGCATACAATCCCAATCGATCGGCCTGTAGAAGCAGCCGAAGAAGAGCTCTTCGCTGGACCTTGCACACTTACGGATTTGCTTACCTCGGGAGCGTGTGACGGTGTTGAAGGTACTGTTGGACGCGCCTTACTCGAGAAGGAGGCAGCAGACCATATAGCTGAACATGGGGCTATTTTGACTTGTTCCAGTGTTGATTTTGAAGTGGTCGTGCTTCCAAAATTGCTCCTTGCCCTCTGTTGTCATCCATGCAATTTTTTCTCTGCCAAACATGCAAGTTGGAACAATCTAGAAACACTATTATATTCTTTATAATTAACTATATTCTGAATTTCATGCCTTAACCTTCCATAAAAATGTGACATTGTAGCCTCTTCATCCTCAATAATATCACAACATAACATACTAATTTATAGCTCCTGATAGTATTCTTCTACAGTTTTACCTTAGTTTAAGCGCTGCAATTTCTTACGTAAATCACATTTAAAAGATAGTGTAACAAATCTATTGCACATAGAAACCTTTAAAGCATTCCATATAGTAGGCGCTAATCCATCGATGCATACTCTATTCCGTCAGATAATTGCAAATTTTTTAAATTCACTAGTGACTTGCCTAACTCTATGCACTTCAAAAACTAAATGAGCATTAAACTTCTGTTCAACCATCATGTTCCAATCTAAATATTTTTTAGTATCATAAGCACCCGTAAAAGATGGTATGATAAATTTAACCTTAGCAAATGGATCATCATTAACACATAGGTTATGTTGCTGAAAATTATTACCTCTTATACCTTGACGGTTGAAGTTTAATCAGTCCCATTGTCGTGCATCAAAGACGTCTTATTCTCACCTCAAAATTTCATCATCTATGATGGACTCCTCTTGCTCATGATCTGCGCCCCATGAGGATCCACACGTCTATGGTTTAGTGGCTGATTAACCACTCAATCAAAGCGTGTATTGAGCATGACAATACTATCATTAAGTCATTGCAATGTAGTGTTTATCTCCGCAAGCTTCTTATCAATGTTGTCAGTAATAGCTTGTCGATGATCATTCAACACTATTATGAGTTCTTACCTCAAAACACACTATTGTGCATCTGATGCTTCTCCTGCCATGGTTAGTCGAAGATAGAAAACCACAAAAGATAAATTATCCATATTGACTACTAGGTGGTGCAGGTAGAGTCACACACTCTCAAGCATCTTACCACGCTCTTCCAAGTGTTCTTACCAATCACCGTAGTTGGCACAATCAGTGGCTGGTTCGTGATACCTTATCGGGTGCGAGTGAGGTAGTTGCAAGGGGACAAACCGTTCTAATTGAGAGAAGGTGTAGCTTGGACAAGCAATATTTAGTAGCAAGAAATAACAATAATTAAAATCAGATTAGCAAAGCTAAATAAAAGTCCACAGTACTCGTCACAGTTGCTGGCTCGAACACGTTCCTAGAACGAGCCAGCCAAAAACTATAACAGACACAAGCACAATGGAACAAAATTTGCAATGCAAACTGATTCTCTTTTTTTAATTCTCTCTCTTTTTTTGCACTCTTTGCTTCTTGCTTGCTTTTCTTTTTTTTTCTTTCCTTTTTTCGAATGTGACACAAACTAAAAACTCTACTTTTGCCTTTTCTAAGACCAGTGAGGTACGTGGGTCACAAACTTTTTCCGAAGAGCAGGTGTATAAAGATAATAAACTCTTTCTCTTTGAACTTTGGCTACCTCTGTTTTGGCTATGATGGTCGGATCCGAGAAGGTGGGCGGATCCGACTAGTTGGTCGCAGCGACTAGGTGGTCGGACCTGAGTGGGTGGTCGGAGTACCTAGTCGGACCCCGAGTGGATGGTCGGAGTGACTGGTCAAAACTCTAAGTGGGTGGTCATAGTGACTGGTCAGGACCCTGAATAGATGGTCGGGTCGACTGGTCAGGACCCCGAGCAGGGACACAAACTCGGCAATAGCAGACTAGGGCAAACCGAGTAACTTGATGACTAAATTAGCAAAGACTCAACGCTAAAACCTAGAACACGATGACTCAACCAGCAATAAAGACACTGACAATGGACTCAAACTAAACAACGCAAAAACTGAAAACAAAATTGCGAAGGGCACAAAGTGGTTTGGACAGCGAAAAACTAAGATCTAAATCTTTTTTTTGATAATTTTCTGGACTCTAGGTAATGGAACTCGATGAAACAAAATGGATAACTGAGATTACTTAACGGGCAACCGAAGCTCTGATACCACTTGATGCGCATTTGTCTGATCTTCCGAAGGTAATATAATAAGTCGATTGGTGGAGTTTCGACGTTGATGATCCATAGGCTCCGAACAAAATAGATCGAGAACCCTCGCAATAACTACACCACTACTTCGTAATTATCAACTGTACCCAGACGCGGTTGACCTCGCCAAGAAGACTTTTTCCTGCAAACTCTACTGAACTCTGAATTCGAACGGTTATCAAATTTGAATTCAAAAAATTTACAAAAAATTCTAAAAATACTAGAGACAATTCTAAGACCTTCTATGAAAAATAAAAATAAAAAATAGTGTCGTTTGTATCATATTTTATAGAGAGGAAATTTGGGGAAAAACAACATGAAGCTCATTTAGTAGGGTTCATGTTAAGGAAGCAAACACATTTTTTTTGTCCGTAGGGTGTACCATAAGAGTATCCATAAAATTGGTTTCACTTCATTTAGAATTTTATTAATTTCTCCATGATTTTGACAAAGTTCACAAGCATAAAGTGAACATACTAAGAAAAAGTACTATGATTAACTTTTTCATGTTTACCATTATTTTTCCTGCACAAAGCATTGTTTAAGTAAACTAATAAAAGTGGTTTCACAAATTTTGGGATGTGATAGATTAGTTATGAATTAATCTAGTTGCAATACATTTACTCAATATTGTATGTTAAAATAATTATCTCTTGATTTCATGTATTTTTTGAAGATAGAGGATCATGTAAGAATACTGAAACAATTGTTTCATGATTTTTTGGATTAACAAATAACTAACTATGCATTTAACTATGTTTCGCAAATAAATATTCTCACAGAAAATATACAAATTTTTCATGAGTAAAAATAATTTATCATGTAGATAAATGTTACAAGAAACAAAAAAAAAATTGTCTCACTTGATTTGAAGCTTAAATGAATTAGTTACCAATTTTACAAGGTTGAGCTATTTTTTTGGTTTTCCTTGAACTTTATTGAAATTCAATAAGACTGAATGGTTTTCAATGGAATTCGACTGGTTTTCATAGAAAATTGAGTAGATTTTTAGCACATACTAAATGCGGGAAATATGGTCATTTTTCAGTAGAATTCGATTGATTTTCAGTTGAATTCGGTCGATTACCAAATGGTCGATTCGACTAGATTTTGCCTCAGTCAAACCAGTCTGACCTGTTAAATTCAGCCAAATTCTTGCTGAATTTTGACCGCATTTTTCAATATTTGCGAAAATCGCAAATTAGTTGACCTCTGGATTTCGCTTGTCAAAAAAATTTGTGAACCTTGGTTAGAGGAGGTTGATGTTGGAGATGATATTGTACCAAGGCCGATATTTGTAAACAAGAATATGTGATTGAGCTGCTAAAAGAGTACATCGGTTGTTTTGCTTGAGAGTATCTTGAGATGTCGGGCTTGACCGAGATTTAGTAGAACATCAATTGCCCATTAAAGCGGGGTTTAGAACACATATGAGGTTTAATCCTAACATGTATGATCAAATTGAAGAAGATATAGACCGATTATTGAAAGATGGGTTTATTAGGCTATGCAAATATGCAGATTGGATCTCCAATATTGTCCCGGTTGAGAAAAAGAGTAGTGTAAGTTGCGAATTTGCATTGAGTTTAGAGATTTGAATAGAGCTACTTGAAAGTGCATCTAGCCTTTAAGTGTGGTTTTGGTAATTAATGATAATACCTATGGACTAACAATATTGTTGAGAATTGTTAGTAGATTATTCTATAGGTGATGTATGAAAAAGAGATATGCATCAAGATAAATAAGCTCTAGGTGATGCTCGGCTAAGTGATGACAATATTTATGGGCAAACAATTATATTGAGAATTGTTATTAGGTTATTCTATAGAAGATGCATAAGAAATGAAGTATAGATTCATCAGAGAATGATATGTGATCAAAATAAGTGCATCATTGTCATTGAGCTCTTAGTGATGCTCATGAGAAGAAGGAGAAGCTCATGAAGATTGATAATAAAAGTGAAGGCTAAGTTGTTTGTGAAGATCGGGTAACTTAGGGTATGAAATTGTCAATTAGGTTTTATAGACTAACCCATATGCTTTGTGCTTGAGAGTGAGTTGGGGTTAGGTTCTATAAGAAGGCATGAGTTGAATTGAGATATTCAATATGCCAAGTTGGAAGAATAAGATCAAGACAAGCTTAGTGGATAACTTATATGCTTGAATGCTTACTGTTTATGCCTCGGTGGTGAACAAAGTGAAGTGCGTGAAGATCCCGAATACAAAGTGGCTTTCTATAACAAGACAATGAAGGGCAAGCAATACTCGGGTGTGATGGACCATCCGGTGGTGAATGGCAAGTAAATGGCTTGGTGTCGAAGGACCAATGCAATGGTGAAGGATGAGTGAAGGCTTTGCGTCAATGGACTGTGCGATGTCATGGGAAGCTATGGGTGATTCCCATCAATCACATGAAGATCAAGAGGGTAAGCGAGGATGAACATTGTCGTCATCCTTAAGTGAAGAGTTGATGACAAGTCTTGAAGAGCTATGAGAAGTATCGTGACTTGGCTGATGTGTTCGTCCAGTCTGATGGGATTCCTCAAGGAAAAGGTATAACTAGAATCGATTTTCTAGTTTTGCCAGTCTCAAGGAGTTTAGTATGAGACTGGGTTATAGGTATATCATACTATCAAGAGGGACTGTCGAAATCGTTGCTCTATTGTTATGTTGAGTGCTCAAACCATGTGCTTAGTGCGGGATGGGTTTATGTTGATAGTTCGCTTTAGCAGTCTGGTGTTAAAAGTGTGGAAGTGTCAAAATTGGATTTTAAAGTGTTGCTAGTTTGATCCAGTGCTTCTGAGATCATGATTTCTGTTGGGACATGTATCCCTCTAAATAAGTTTTTCCTAGAGTCTAAAATCGCAGAAATCGGATTTTGGGATCAAAAGTTATCGTCATTTTTCAAAGAGTTAGTTGTGCTGAACTCAGAAGTTCTGGGTGAGATCTAGGCGTCACCAATGAGCAGCCAAGGTTGTGGTGTGCCACGGGAAGTTTGTGAAGGCTTGGATTTTTCCTCCGCAAGAGAAGAAATCAAGAGTGGAAGTCCAAACTCAAGTGCGACCGAGCTTGGTGAGGAAAAGGGTTGAAAGAGATCCGGCTCAAGTGTGACCGAGCCCATCAACAGAGACGTAGGAACCTCAAATAGAGGTGTCCAAACTTCGGTAACAAATCAAGTGTCTTCATGTCTCCTTTACTTTTGTGTATAATTGTTATATGCTTGCTTGCAATTCGTTCTATCTCCTTTTGTATATCTTGTACAGAATTGAATTGTATGCTTGTATCTATATTTGTGATATCAATTCTTGAACCCTCTTGCATATCTTGCTTAGAATTGTTATGTGTGTCTATCACCCTAGGATTTCAATTCATCACACTTTGTTTAGGGTGTTAGAGCACTAGTTGAACTATGCGTGCTTAGGTTTTGACCTGAACCTGGAAGTTCTGGATTAAACTAGGAAGTTCCGGATTCTGTATAATCTGTTGTGAAGTTTCAATTTTGTAGGAATACCTATTCACTCTCCCCCCCCCCTCTAGGCGACATCAGTGTCCTTTCACTACTCCTAAAGATGAATATCCTATGCCTAAAACCGACATATTAATTAATGATGCTTCATGACATATGATAATTAGTTTTTTGATAGTAATGCTTATTATAACCAAATTTTTATGGCCGAAGAAGATATGTCTAAAATGGTTTTTCGTTGTTCTGGTTTTGTTGGTTTATTTGAGTGAGTGGTTATGATATTTGGGTTGAAAAATACCGGTGCTACTTATCAAAGGGCTATGAATATAATCTTTCATGATTTGCTTGGAGTTATATTAGAAGTATACATTGATAACATTATCATTAAATCAGATGATAGTGATTGACATTTAGCTAATTTGAGATTAGCCTTTGAAAGAATGTGTTGGTATGGTTTGAAAATGAATCCATGTAACTGTGCTTTTGGTGTGTAGGTTAGAAAGTTTTTAGGTTTTGTAATACATGAGAAAGGCATAGAGATAGATCATACTAAAATAGAGGCTACACGAAAGGTTCAGATACCTACATGTAAAAGAGATATGCAGAGATTCATTTGTAAGGTAAATTACTTGAGAAGGTTTATATCAAACTTGTCTGGAAAGGTTAATACTTTTATGCCTATACTTCGGTTAAAGAATGAGACCGAATTTACTTAGAGATCAAGAATTATTTGTCTACTCCTATGGTGCTTCAGGCGTCTAAAGCC
Organism: Phragmites australis; assembly: GCF_958298935.1. Classification (NCBI taxonomy): domain Eukaryota; kingdom Viridiplantae; phylum Streptophyta; class Magnoliopsida; order Poales; family Poaceae; genus Phragmites; species Phragmites australis. The sequence continues at coordinate 35,450,000 of NC_084921.1, forward strand.
AAATTACCTTTTCGGTTATACATTGCTATGGGAGAGAACGTGATTGGTGCTATTTTGACACAAGAAATTGTTGTCAAGGAATATGCATTAACCTATTTGAGCCGACGTCTCTTGGAAGCGGAGACTAGGTATGTCTTTATTGAAAAATTATAATTATCATTGTATTATGCTTGCACAAAGTTGAGGCATTATTTGCTATCTAGTACTTGTGTAGTAACATGTCAAGTCAATGTGGTTAACTACATGTTGCAAAGGCCAATTTTAAGTGGTATAATTGGCAAATGGGCCTATGCACTTATAGAATACGATTTGACTTATGAGTCTTTGAAATATATAAATGACCATATTGTGGCGAATTTCATTGTTGACAATCGAGTTGATGATAAGCATGATTTAGAAGTCGGCTATGCATGTATTAAACCATGAAAACTTTACTTTGATGGTTTAGCTTATGGGGTAGGACAAAGTGTTGGTCTTGTTTTTGTTTCACCTAGAGGTGCTATTTTTTGAAATATCTTGTTGTTTGGAGTATTTTTTACTAATAACCAAGCCGAATATAAAGTTCTCTTGTTAGGATTAGAAGTTTTGAGTTCCATGGGTGTAAAGAATATATAAGCTTTTGGTGATTCGTTGCTAGTTGCAAAACAAGTTTTTAGTAATTATTGGTGTTTCAACGAATCACTAAATAATTATCTTGACAAATATCTATACATCATTGCTATCTTGGATGATTTTATTATTAGTCATGTGTTTAGAGATGACAATTTTAGAGCTAATGACTTAGCACAATAAGCATCTAGTTATGAGGTTGATAGAGGCAAATTCTTTGTGATTGAAAGACCGATGCTTAAAAATGTTGGTCATTGTGTAGCCAGACATGAGTTCTTGGGTTCGGTTATGTCTTCTTCAGTGAGAGAAAAGGTTGAAGTGGTTGAATATAAGGATTGGAGAAGACCTTTAATTGATTACTTGAAGGATCCAAGCAAAAGTGTTGATAGAAAGGTTCGGCGATAAGCCTTCAAATATACATTGTTGAGTGATGATTTATATCACCGAGTTATAGATGGTTTGCTTCTCAAAGGCTTGGATTTAGATCAAGCAAAAATTTCTATAGGAGAAGTACATGAAGACATATGTGGCACACATCAATCAGCACGCAAGATAAAGTGGTTATTGAAAAGAGTTGGATTTTATTGGCCTGCTATACTTAATGATTACTTCAGGTATTACAAGTGATGCAAGACATGCCAAAAGTTTGGTAATATTCAATCAGTTCATGCTACTATGATGCATCCTATTATTAAATTATGGTCATTCCGAGGATGGAGCTTTAATTTCATTGGTCAAATACATCCTTCATCGTCTAAAGGTCATTGTTTTATTTTGGTGACTACTGATTATTTCACCAAGTGGACTGAAACTGTTCCTCTCAAGAATATGACACATAAGGAGGTGACTGATTTTATTTTGGAGCATATTGTTTATAGATTTGGCATTCCTCAAACTTTAACTACGGATCAATGTACTTCATTCATGTCACATCAGGTACATGAATTTGCCGAGTCATTAAAAGTTAAGCTTCTCAATTCATCTCCATATTATGTTCAGACCAATGGTTAGGCCGGGTCTAATAATAAGATTTTAATTAAGCTTATCAAGAAAAAAAAAATAGAGGAAAAACCCAAAAGATGGCATGAAATTATATCGAAGGCTTTGTAGGCACACCGTATCTCTAGACATGGTGCCACTAAAGTAACACCGTATGAACTTATTTATGGATAAGAGGTTGTACTACTTGTTGAAGTAAACATTGATGCTTTAAGGTTGGCCGAGCAGAATAACCTATCGGCTATGGATTATTATGATCTAATCATAGGTAGGATTGATGAAGTGACAGATGAAAGATTACATGCGTTGAGAGAAATTGAGAAGGACAAATTAAGAGTAACCAAATCTTACAATAAGAAGGTGAAAACAAAGTCATTTCAAATTAAAGATCTTGTATGGAAGACTATCCTGCTGGTTGGGTCAAAGGACAATAAATTTGGCAAGTGGTTTCTGAGCTAGGAAGGTCCATAAAGAGTTGTAAGTATCATCCATGAAAATTCTTATTTATTAGAAATCTTACAAGGGGAGAAATTACATAGAGCTATTAACGGACAATACTTGAAGAAGTATTATCCTAGTGTGTGGCAAAATACTTAGATAAGATATGGCTGATGTTGTGCTTACCATCGTCTTGAGAAACAATTGAGGATATTGTTTTGTGTTAATTATGTTTGTTTACCAAAAAACAAGGAGAATGTGTCGAATGTGTGGGAGTAACCGAATTGAGCAGGTGGTCTCCAACCATGATCAGTGACTACGACCAGTAACCATGACCAGCGACTTTCCTTGGTGTTGTCGTTTCTCGGCAACCACGACCACAATGATGTCCAAACATGATGAATTTCAGCAGTTGGTCTCCGAACAGGTGGAAGAACTGGTTGGATTCGAGCACATGGATACATTGAGCAATGGGTCTCTAAGCAGGTAGTCAGACCAAGAAGGCAGTATACAAGTCGATGTTCGGGTCAAGTATGTAGTCGAATCTAAGAAGACTAAACTGTAATAAAGGATATTTGGGTAGATATATGAGAATTTACATGGTGGTTGAATAGGAAAGATATGTTAGTTTTAGAAAGTTTGGAGATCAGAAAGCATAGCCGAATCATATCTATAACTCTTGTCGGTTTGGATTAAGAATCATGATCTTGTACGGCTATGACCTACCGTCCTTCAAATATAAGGGGGTCATGGTCGATTAAAATCATCATCCAATCTATCAAACACAATTTACATTACCTTTCGTTTTACCTAGTTCCTATAGTCTCGTTCTCTTTTCTAATCTATATTGCTATATGTTCTTAATTACGACGGCCAAGGACAAACCGTCGACCATTTGCACTCTAATGGGTCCCTCCTAAGCGTGGGTGACGACGAAGGTTTGACGATGCAGCGCCACGACCAGGGTATCCTGGGTTTTGTTTGCCGAATATTGCACACAAAGTGCTCGGTGTTTGATGTGTATCTTTTCACGTCAACAAGTTGTATAGTGGCAATATGCCTTGGTGAAATTTCTGAAACAGAGCCGTTAAATCACACTTGATCATTTTCCATAAACTTGATAGAACTCAACTGAAAAGCCATATGGATCAGGAGTTTTATTGTGATCCATGTGAAATATGATTTCCTGCACCACATTTTCATTAAAAGTTGCATTTAGGAGCTCATTCTCTGTTTCGCTTACTCGAGGGATATTATCACCGAAAGACTCAACCATGAAAAATTGGTTTATTTCTAGGTGTCTTAATAACCATTTGTAATATGTTGCGATATATTATTTAAATTTTATCTCATCAATTATGATCATTTTCTCTCGTTCCAACTTATATATATAGTTCCTGTTTTTGCCACTAGCCACTAGTTAGAGTCATGGCACACTAAATCGACAACACTAAACAACCGAAAATTCTTTTCCACACGTGTATGCTCCAAGCGAAGACTGTTACATGGGGCTCATGTAATTTTTTTTTTAAACTTCTGAGTCAAACTTTTGTCGTTAACTTTGTCTCAAAACTTTTAAGCCAAAATTTTCACATTTAAATTTTTTTAAAACTTTTTAGCTAAACTTTTTTTGTGTAAACTTTTTTTTAAAAAAAGGAAAGATAGGGAGAAAAAAGTTTTAAAAAGAAAAGAGTGGAGGCTGTCAAAGGTGCGCGAGAAGGTCTGCCCGTGCGTGCGCACGAAATAGCAGAGTCCCTAAACAACAGGACATACGAGTAACGTTGTGACAATAATAGTAGCCAGCCAACTCATGGTTAGTTCAAACGATGCAACACACGTGTTGTGGCTAGTGGCCATAAATTACCTAAAGACTTAGCATTTCTCGGGCTAGCCGAGGAAAAGCTCAGTTCATTTCGGTTGAAAACTCGAAACTCCTAGCTTGGCCTAATAAGGTTATCGACACAGCTCCCTGATCATTTTTTATAAACTATTTTTTTAGGAAAAAACATGAGAATAAATTTGGTTCATTTTTTTTCTAGTCATGCCAAAATGGAGCCAGGTTTGACCTGGTACACAAGTAGACTAGGCTAGGTTTTCTCTCATATATCTGTTTATTTTTTAGTTTTAGATATTTGATCATGTGAGCCTTGATTACTAAGCGTTAAGGATACTTCTGTTAACCAACTGCACCCCTCAAAGAAAAACGTGAACATTGGTTCTTTTATGGACCTGATTCTTTACAAGGGTTCCTAATTCCTATGATCAATCTGAGACAGGACTAGTTCAGTTCAGATAAGATTCAGGCAGTGGTTTACCGTAAAATCTAGGTAAACCGATCAATGCCAAGTTTCACGCCAAATAGGAAACTGCGGCTCGCATGAACTTGGTAAGTTGGTATGTGTACCCTTTTTCATGTCAAAATCCATTTTCAAAGTCAATGCATCAACTGTTTGGATGCAATACCAGGATAGCACAGCTTTTTATGAAACAGCCAGCAGGTGAGGTGACTAGGGGTGTTGTCATCTCCAAATAGTAAAAAATAGATAGAAGATATCTGAATTATTCGATATTCGTATTTAAAATATGAATATGAATATCTATATTCGTATTTGTTTCTGAAGCAAATATTAAAATAAATGTTGTCGGTGACATGGGAATCAGGGGTCCTCGAGTCCCGAGGCTAGTACAGCAGAATGCCACGTGGCGTCTTCCCTTGGGGACTATCTCCCCGAGGTTCAAGAAATCCAAGTTCCGGGAGAGGGCGCTCGGGGCTATGAACAGTGGTCCCCGAGTACCTGAGTTCCCCGAGGACCCGAGAAGGTAGTTCCGGGAGAGGGAGCTCGGGACTATAAACAGTGGTCCCGAGTACCCGAGTTCCATGAGGATCTAAGAAGTGCAAGTTCCGGGAGAGGGCGCTCGGGGCCATGAACAGTGGCTCCGAGTACCCGAGTTCTCCGAGGATCCAAAAGTGCAAGTTCCGAGAGAGGGCGCTCGGGGCTACGAACAGTAGTCCTCGAGCACCCAGAGTTCCCCGAGGACTTGAAAAGTCCCTTGCCGATGAACCCCACAAGGGCTCAGCTGTGAGGTGTCAGTTGGTGAGAGGTCCGATGCTGTATTTAAGAGGGAGCGTGGCCTGTCACTTCCAACCACTCCCCCCCCCCACACCTGCTGTCAGTCCTTGCCACTGCTTGGCAGGGAGGCGTGGGGACATTTAATATGGCGGGTCCCATCGCGCGTCATTCGGCGCGCTTTGGGATATCGTCGCAGGGCTTGAGGCATATCGCCTGTCGCCCTGCTGTGTCAGACCTGCTCTGACCGAGCGGGCACGCGGGGTTGCTCGGTGGCTGCCCGGTGGGCCCTCCCTGCTACACCTGCTAAAAAGCAGGATGATGACGATAGGACCGGACGGGGGCGCATTTTCAACCCCTGTAACGTCAAGCTGCAGCCCATAATAGTTGCTTTCCATTTATGATGTCTTAGGACTCGTGCCCTCCTTTCTGGACACGCTAAGCCCCCTCGCCCCCGACGGTATAAAAGGAGGGGGTGCATCCCGACGATGGGGATAAGCCTTATAGGGACACAGAAGCTTTGAAGGTTGAAGTGAAGTGATAGAAGATAAGCTCAAGAAATTCAACAGACAAGCTAACAAAATCGAGCAGAGGCTCAGGAAGATCGAAGCTCTAGACTTAGACAGAAATACTTGTAACACAAGAGATCCTCAGAGAGGTATTCCCAGAGCATTTATAGCATACACACAGGAGTAGGGTATTACGCTCCGTGCGGTCCGAACCTGTCTAAAATTCCTTAAGCATTTATTTTCACTAGCATCCGATCATCCATCCCGCGTGCATCTCATTTACTCTCATTTAATTCGCGTACGAGGTAGATTCAGAATTATCCCCTGGCTGAATCTCAAAGGGGTCCCTCCGGATCCCTGCTTGAGGAGTTCATCCTCCGACAAATTTATCTTAATTTGTTTTTGAGATTTGAATTCAAATGTGGATATCCAAATTGCTTTGAATTCGGATATGGAAATAAATAATATCCGTATCCACCAACTAGGGAACCAAATTTCGCTAAAGTTTTAGAAATTTCATAGTGAACAAAATTTATATATCCAATTAAATTGGAACAAATTTCAGTCAAATTTGACCAAATTTCAATCAAGACCAAAAATTTAAATTTCTGACATGAATTTCGAACAAAATTTCTAAAATTTCGGTAATTCCAAATGTGAACGATTTTTTCTCACCAAAATAAAAAAAAAATATCTTACAGGTGTATGATATTTGTACGCAACCCGATCGAGTAAATATCTGAATGTGGACGCGGATTCGAATAATCCGATTTGTATTCGTATTTAAAAATATTTGAAAATTTATATTCATATTTATATTAAAATATCAATATCAATATAAAAAATGAACTACTCAGACCGTATCCGATCTATTTTCACCCTTCTCTCTCTAAAATCCGATGGGCTACATATGGTTAATCTGGTGTGACGTGGATTGGGAGAAGGCGAGAGAGACAGAGAGTCTTCATATGTCAGATGCTAATAAATCCCATGCAGGATTTGGAACAGGCGACTTCGCAGAAGGATTCGTTTCTCGTTTGTTGGGCCGGTACTCCCCTGGCCCCTGCCACAGCTCCTTCAGAATCAGTCCTTCACTGTTGACTAGTACGACTCCACTCGCTTCTCTTCCGCAATTGTACAGGTGCATATACGTAGTAATATGAATTTTGTAGGTTTTCCAGTTCCTGCCTTTGTTTGGGCGACAGGAGTATTGTTTGTTATGTACTATATTTTCGCTGTATTTCTGCACCAACTTTTAATGTACACTAGGATAGGGATATGTTTCTGTTGGGTGGTATCACATTAGGCCTCTTTTTAATTTCAGCCGGCCTTAGTCAACTCCGCAAAGTATTGTAGCACTGGAAATTGAACTACAGCAACCACCTCATCCGGTGGTACAGTGCCAAACAGTAACGCTACAGTAACGCTACAGTGTGTTGCGGAGAGAGTAGTGCCCGTATTTTTGCGGGCTACTGTAGCAGCACTTATCACTGTAGCGGTACTGTAGCACACTGTTTACAGAAGCTGACAGCGGGTCCAGAGAGAAAAAGAGGGGTAAAAGATAGAAAATGAGGTAGCTGCTGGAGATGAAAAAATAAGGGATGCTGTAATAGTGATAGAGGATGCTGTAATAGTGATAGAGGATATTGTAATAGTGTTTTTAGGATGAAAATTTAAGATAACTGCTGGAGATAGCCTAAGACAGGAAGTAATAAGTAACACTAACACACCAGACAAACTGCTTTGGTTGTTGATATAAAATTGAAAGGACAGCTGATGTGAACATATCACTAATGTAACGTGAATCTAGATAGTGAAGGTATGACTATAAATACTCATGTTTGATGTGATGGCTTGAACAATTATTAAAAATAAATAAATATTCATGTTGTGATTTAGGTTTTTTTGGAACAAAAGAAAAATGGAGGTATTTTAAAGGATTTGAATCCTATAGGAAAAATTCCTATGGAGGTCTTTGGAGCAGAGTTGGATATCTAGATTTCATATAAAAATCCTATAGAATAACTTATTTCTAATAATTTTAGAAGATTTCTAGCATGAGTTCCAACGTCATGAAAAAATTACTTTGATTCTATCTCTCTTCTCTCATTCATGTGTTTTTTTTCCTTTGTTGCATCCAAACGGCCCACTAGATATTTTCCTGCATTCCAGATTCCTGTAGGATTGTAAGTGTAGACGACTCTGATCCTATATTTTTCCTATTTCTATATTTTTATAATCCTATATTTCAAGGAGACCCTTAGATCCCTACAATTTCAAACATAGTAATCTTGCACGGTAGGGCAGGGACTTGCTTCCGATCCTCTAACACAAGCATGCAATTTTTAAATTTTAGCCTTTTTAAATACATATTCTATCAATAGATCCCTACGAAAATAATTTCTAAAAATAGATTCTTTTGTAGGGCACCATGACATTTCCCGCCATAGTTAAATAGCATGAAGCCATGACATTTGGCACTGTACTCCCGGTATTCCATTTTGGACTTAAAATATTATATGTGGTAACTATTATAGTACCAATTGTTATGACGCCATACTATTCAACCATGGCGCCTTTTTTTTGACATTATTTCCAATAAATTATTTGTAGAAAAAGTTTTGAAAAAGGACTAAATTCTAAAAATTCCGCCAATACAAACAGTCTTGGTGACTCCTGTCCCAGCTTGTGCAGAGAAAGTGGTGATCAACAAGGAATGGACAAGGTTGTCAGCTGCATTTCATCCATCCGAACTCGACATGATTTGGAATCTTTCCAACCCATTCGAACTCGACATGATTTGGAATCTTTCCGGAGTACTGCATGCTAAACACAAATAATGCACACAATTGACAAATAAAAGCATCAAGCAGTACGGAATCCAGAGAAGGAATAACACAACAGCCAGGTCAAGTTTTCCATTCCATCAAGGAAGAGATCCTGCTGAGGAAAATAGCGTGTGGGAGTCCAGAGATCCCATAGTTCCATCATGTATTACCTAGAGGTGTTTAATCGTTTATTTATGTATCAGCAGAGCTCCTGTTTTCTTTTTTAAAAAAAGTACGGAATCCCTGACGGTTGTTCACAGTTCTGCCACTCTTGCCATGGAGCTTGATGCTTCTTCCATCCGTGCATGGATTGGTGCCAAAGCCTGGTCCGGAGGCTAGGTAAGACAGGACATTCCACACTCAAACCCACTAGTTAATTTAGATCCCAGTTACCTAAGCATGGAGGTGATGATGGCCTGAGACGTGAGAACCTCGTGCTATCATTCGATGTGGCTTGTGCAGGACAGCATGGGGACGATGCCCACGAATTCCTGCCCGTCCCGGCTCCACAGCATCTCAGTCTTATCGTTGCAAGCAATGGGAAAGAGGGCGAATGTTTACAGAGGAGCAGATAGGACACGGCTAATCACCATTTTCTATGGAAAAGCAGGGTATTTGTTGACGCAAAACGGCAGCCGTAATCATGCCAAGAGCAGCACGCTAGCTCTAACAAGTAGCTGTGCATGTTCGCGTGAGTTGAATGTCTCAGTGAGAACAGTCAGGAGCAGGGGCGATGATGTGCCGTGCCCTTCTTGTAGGTCATCTACACAGTTGACATAGTTGTTTTTTATAGTACGGTGCACGTCATCTACATGTAGTCTAAATGACAACTTGTACAATTAATAATCTGTTAACGCTGTCCGTATGCATGCTACAGTATGTCTCTTGGCCAATAGACGACCTTGTTCTTCCTCCTCCATAACACTTGTTCTCCCTCTTCATTAAGACCCCTCCGATTCACGTCACCACAAATCCATTAGACTATATTCAAATATATTCTATTCATTTCGTTTTCTTTCTGATTCTCTTCTCTGTTCTAATTCTCTTTATTTTTTCTTATCTCTAACAGCTTTCTTTCAAGAGGAATCACGAAGTGAAATAAGAGAGAATCCCGTCCTGAAGGAAATGATCTGAGAATCCTATCATAAAAAAAATGTAAAAAGAAACTATTAAAACACTGAAGGAAACGAAAATTCCTCCACGACAGAATTAAGTACCAACTCTTACATAGAGCCGACCTCACCTTTTTATACATGACCTTAGTATTGAAGTGTGGTAACTGGCAATGTAAGTTGTCTCTGTCTCACTTTTCCTTTGCCGTGCCGGCTGCCAAGGAAACCGACTACTCTGCCGAGCCGGCCGGCCGGCGGTGCAGCAGCAACCGCTGGCACCCATTGCCCGAAGAGCGCCAACCACAAACCTGCAGCAAGCGGCAGCCGGATGTCCGACCCGCAACAGCGCGAGGGAGGCCGGAGGGAGGACATGGAGTACTGAGCAAAAGCCACGGCTGCGCTCTGGTCGTGACCGACGGTCTCGTGCCTTTCGTTTCCCTGGTGAGTGGTGACCCGTCCATAGATAGCTTGGCTAGTTAGCCTAGTGCGTACCACCCCTGACTGCTGACTGAAAATTTTCTATTCTACTGCGTACCACAATGGAGTGGAGACTCGTACTGGTGCCGGCTTTCGGGACGGAGATGGACTGACGGACCCGTCATGATTATAGTATTATTATCGCTGTCACTTGTGTCGTGTAAGCGACATGATTGGTGGCCAATCACCAGTGTGGTGTACTACTATCGAACACCTCTTTCGGCCTTTGCTCCGGCACGGTCCTCGATAAAGAGCCGAGTGTAACATTGCTCAGTACTCCTCATGTGCATGTTTATCTACACCCGGCACGAGATTTCTTTTCTGTACATTAACGGTACCAGGCAGCCTCGATGTGCCTGGGTTAGCCTGGCAGGTTTAGTAGTGTATATGGAACCCAGAGTTGTGGCACGATGTCCATTGTTGCTTGTGAGTTCTATTCCCTTTTCCTTCGTCGATCTTTAGAAATACTCCAAATCCAGCTTGTAACTTTCTGCGCAGCAACTAGCTAGCGAGTCCAAAGAAACTAGCTATACTCTAAATTGACCAGTATATCACATTTTTTTGTATTACATGTGGATTTGGCTGCTGACCTTTTGGTTACTCTAGCTAAGTATGGCATGATTATATATGTGTCGTTTATGGAAACGTTGGATAGATCGAGCTTTCTAGCCAACATTTGCAATTTTGTAGCTGGTCGTGTCAGGCTAGACAAGGTACGATCGGCTTTTAGGTCTTCAAAGCTCACATGGATGCTAGTGGGTGAAATCGGATTGAATATGGATAATCATAGCTCATCATATATCTTATCTTATATATTTTTTTTTAATCAAAGTTAGATATACATAGTACTAAATAATTATTTCTTTGTTATATATTATATCCTATATTTTTTTTTAAGTCGGAGTCAGAGTGGATAGTACTGCAAGCTTTCGGTTAGTCGGATAGATGAAAATTTTTCATATCATTTGTATCTCCACACAACACATTAACCAGTGCAATGACACAATCAAAGTGAGCATAGAGAGAGTAATTGTTGAGATATGAAAATAAGAATATCCGGTATTACCTATTTATGAATGTGTGATCATCTACATATATATTATCATATTTGAAAGTGAAATTATAATATATTTTTCTCATAATATCTAATATTCAAATATTTCAAACGGATATCAGTCATCCTGTATCCTATCTTTTTTTTATCCGGAGTCAGATACCAATAGCGTTAAATAATATTAGATATGGGTATCAATCATCCTATATTTACTTCACAAGCTTTAGAGCAGATACAAAATATCTGTCCTATTTTCACTCCTAGCTGCTAAGACATTCAGTCTTGTGCTAGGTTGATCAACGTAATGCTAATGCAAGGAATGAAGTCAAGAACTCTTACCAAGTAAATTTGGAAGAAATTTCGTTCAGTAGCATCCACTGCAATGAGATTTTTATATCCAAGTTGGCGCAGATATATGTTCGCTCGCCTAATCTGATGGGAATCGGTGGAGTGCAAAGTCCGATTAATGCGTGAATGGAATCGAATCACAAGGCCTGCTAAAGTCTGGATATATTCTAAGTTCCCGATCTAGTTTGGCCGTAAAACACCCTAAAACAGATCGAATTGAAGAGCAACTTTCGTTTTGGGTGAATGGAATTAAGGAGCTGTTTGGTTTGTGCCTTAGTTGACCAAGCCAATATTTAGCCATGCTCAGAAACATTGGCTTTTATTTGGTTCAAGCCTAAAATTTGGTCTCCCCTAGCAAAATTTGGCCTGCCCAGCTACAGTAAACAGCAGCTTTAAGACCATCCATAGGCGAGCAAAATCCTGGCCCCGATTTTAGCTTGGTATGGTAACAATCCAAACAAAATCTATTTTGTCCATATTTTAGCATAGCCAAAAATTGGCTCGGCATACTGATGCCATGATCCAAACAACCCCTAAGAGGAAAGAATAATGGAGTTTGAGGAAGTTTTAGAGCATATCCATAACTACTGCTTCCTCCAGTTATAAATATTAGACGTTTTGAATAAGATATAGTTAAATTTGTGAAACTTTGACTACCAATATGAATAAGATTTAGATTAGGAACATGCAATTAATATGTATAGATTTATCTTAAAAAATACTTTTATAATCTCGTAATTTTATTGGATTTTATAAATATATTTTAATAGAAAATATTGATCAAAAGTACACATTAGTGACCTTGTTATGTCCAAAACATAAAATGTTTTTTTACTAGAGGGAGTACTTTGTAAGGAAACGAGTCTAGTAGGTGGGATGTGCGGATATATACTCACCACTCGCCAACATTCAAGTTCAAGTATTCTGAAGCTAGGTTTAAGGTGCGTTTCAAGAAAGAAATCCTTGATCATCTTATGTATTCTCATTTTTCATAATAATTTTTGTTGTCATTAGTCTTGGCAATGGGATGGAAATTAAGACAGGTTTAAATGCATAACAATAACGTTTAGATTTTTTTATTGAACAAAACTCTAATTTGCACTAGCCCTTTCAAATTTCCCTAGTTGTACCATGCTTATAGATAAGACAAGAACCAAAAGTATCTGAAGAAAATGTGACATGCTTAGACACGACAGGAACCCAAAATTTCCAAAGACGTATCCGCCTGGCAGTCTTATCTAGCAGTGGCAACCCAAAATTTTACTTCTACTGAATCTTGGGCCACATTGGGGCTCTCATCCGCTGCGGTGCAGCCCGCGGAGAATATAGATGGGCTTCCGGTCCTTATTGCGAATGGTGGCCTCCTCTGTCCACACGTGAAAACAGCCGAGCCTATAGACCCAGACTTATCCATGCATCAACAACTATGAAAACAAGATTAGCAGCAGGTAAAATGCACTTACGAACTTTCCTGGAACCATTGTGCGTAATCGACTCATCGAATAATAGGTCCGAACCGTTTCCAATAGCAAAGCTTCACATCCGGTAACTCGCGTCCTCCCAGGCATCCAATTCCGTAAAAAAAAAAGCACCCAGCTGCACCGTGCCAGCACTTACTTCGTACTAAACAAGCTGCAATAATGCAGGACACCTTTATTCTTGCACATCTAGGATTTGTATTCCCCGAACTCTGTCATACTCATACAAGAACAGCCTATAAATACCTCGTCCCAGGCGTTCCCAGTTCATAAAGTCCACACAGCAGGCTAAGCTTCTGAGCCTCTCGCAGTGTCAGAACAGACTAGCACAAGAACGATGGCTTCCCTCAAGCCCGTGAAGCCTGCCGGACTTGCAGGACAGGCCAAGGAGCCAGCACCCAAGCTCAGTGAGACGGCGACCAAGCCGTCTGCTGCCAAGAGCGGCGTCAAGAAGGCTGAGCAGAAGCCCCGTGAGCCCAAGAATAAGGTACACAACTCCAGTTGGAGTCGTAGATATCCTTATCATTACCGTAACCTCGTGCTCTTTTCATGACGATTTAGTGCTTCACGTGAAACCAGGTGAAGAGCAGCAAGCCGGCAGCAGCCAAAAAATGACAATGGAAGCAAGAGAAATGGAGCTTGCATCAGGGTCTCCGTGCTATGTTACGAATTATGATGAATCCAGTCTTCACCTTCTTCTGCCTTCCATGTGAAGTCATAAACTCATGATCGTGCCTGTGCCCTTCGTCGGACAGGTCTTGACGATGTGTGCATCCCTCATGTTATGAATTACTACAAATAAGACGTTGTGATTGTGCCATCGGCTTCATCTTTTCCCGCGTGATGTTTCAGTGAATTATTCCATTTGTAGATTTGATGTTGTTTTCGATTGCCACCGGGTGATCTCAACAATACATGCACTGATCACCCAGAGTCCTAACTCCTAAGAAACTCACAATCTCCAATTCTCCATGGTCTCACCTGAAAAAAAAGTGAGCAAACACAATATATAAGAACAATCACTACGCAAAAACGTCAACAGACACGTGGAAAAAAAAAAGAATCAAGAACAAGTAAAAGCAGCAAAACCAACAGCAAATTCACTAGCCACCAAACAAATTTGCCGTGAATCTGCAATCATCCATCACAAACACTCAAACTGTGCATATAGGGCAAAACATACTTACCCGAAAACTAGAAGAACATGCACTTGAATAATTTAAAAGAAAGAGTCGGCTGCGCACTTGCTATAATAGCCTGATGGATTAGAAAAGAGTGCAAAAATATCTTTCTACAAGAATCTCAATATAACCTGAGGTTTTATATTAGCCAGATACAAAAATATCTTTCTACAAGAATCTCAATATAACCTGAGGTTTTATATTAGCCAGATACAAAAATATCTTTCTACAAGAATCTCAATATAACCTGAGGTTTTATATTAGCCAGATAGTAATGTTCTAGTATTTTGTTTTACACAAATTAGAATATTACAACACATGCTTCCAGGCCTTTGTGAGTGATACATAACACAACACCTAGCTTGTACAACTTTAAAGAAGAACAAAAAAAAGGATGTGGTTTCCAATCATGTTGTTCGTCCCTTGTATTGCGTACCATCTACAGGCCAGGAAAGAGGTTTTTCCATGCCTGACTCCGTCCAATCAGTTGCTTGCCCTCTTGTATTGTCCTCTTGTATTGCGTACCCTTTCCTCATGAAGGCATATTCTAATATTTTCTTCTTGTGCTTTACACAATATTACAGAGAAATTATTACAAGCCTCTGTGCAATATACAGCATTATGTACAAATTTGCAAAAAAAAAAAAAAAAAAAAAAAAAGATGATGTGGTTTCCAATCATGTAGCTTCTTCCTCTTGTCCCACATCCCAGTTATTCCCAGCTACAAGTTCCACATAGAGCACTACAGGGCCAATGCCAGGAAAGAAGAGTAAAGAGGTTTCCCTTGCCTGATCCAATCCGATCAACGGTTCCCAGAGCACCCTTTACCCGTGAAGGCACAAGCTTGGCCATGCTTTACATTAATATTTCGCACATAGATGGCACTGAAATAACAGCCACATCCAAACCTTTTGGGAAAAAAAATCTCATTAATATGCAAATTAAGTCTTTCTGTTAGTATAAAAAGTACTCAATGTATAAGGTTCAGATAATTCAGACTGCCTCTTTCATCTATAGCAATAGCCTAAGGAAATAATGGGAGAAGAATAAATGCTAATCCGGTATTCATCAACTGATGAGGAACCATACATTCAGAAATTCTTTGTCAACCAAATTTGCTAACCTTTATTGGACAAATCATAGCTATGAAAAAGCATGTAACAGAGGCAGAGTATAAGGCGACAATATTAAGGTGTGAACAACAATTACCTACTAGAAGGGACTAATTCGACGGGCCAACTTTAATTGCCACTCAAAAACCAAGCGCCTTGGAGTGGGTGCCAAAGAAATCTTTTGCCGAGCAATTGTATCGTCAGCATGAATAACAGACAAGAGGTCTTCAACCAATGGATCTCTTCCGCCCCTAAGAGGGTCCTATGAAAAGAAATAAAGAAACAAGATATAATTATAGCAGTTCATACTTGGGTGAGATATTCTAACAATCCCCACAACAGAATAAATTCTGCAGTGATTTCCAGGCTGCTGGGTTAGTTCTGACCATACTAATCAAAGGAAGTTCAAGAAATGACGTGATAATATCTTCCTCTTAATATTAAATAGCAGAGAATACAACAATAAAATTGATACATGTATTGGAGCAAGTTTTAAAGTCCATCAAATCTAATTCCTAAATACCAGTCACTACCAGTTTCAAGCTGTTAGTTAAAGGTTTCAGGGTAGCAAGGATGTTCACCCTAACACTCAAGTTCAACTCGATCGGTAAATAAGAAGAAACCAGTAGCATTTCATAAGAAGTACAGCATATCAAGTTTCCCTCTAACTTTCAAGCATGTAATATCATAAAATAACTAGTTCAAAATCTACTTTTGCCTATATGATTAGCAATGATTTATCTCTCACAAAGACATATTGTGACCCTCACCACAAACCTACAAACCTGTGATTTTAGAATCCATTCACATTACAAGAAAATTCTCAGAGGAAGGCTTTTCTGTAAGTATCGGCAAGCCATTTGTTCATGAATAAGCAACGGCTACTTTCTTCCAACATAAAATGATCCAGCATTACTACATAATCGGCAGTAAGATTCGTTTTTGCCATGATCAAGCAGTGTGAACAAAACAAACCCCCGTGTAACCCCAATACTCATATCCTGAAGTACATATACCTAAAATATCCACGAAGCTTGCTTAGTAAAGTAAACAGTGAACCAATTGCAAAGAAAAAAGGACACATTTTTGTTTCAATAAATAATAACAGTGTTAGCTAAATTCCATTGTACACATCTAAGTAGTATCAAACACTCATAAAGCTTGAATAGTGACAAACATGTAGAAAAAAAATCACTATCAAATAGCTCGGTTGGTAGAGCCTCTAGTTGAGAGGCTGCCCATCCGGGCTCGAGCCCAGGTGCTCACAGGTCGTGTGAGTACTTCCCTAAAGGGTTCGGTGCTCTCTTCTCGTAATACAAAGCCAAGGGGCGTCTTCTTCCTATGGTTGAGTTATTTTTTTTTTAATTCAAGATATGCTACCTGTAAAAATATATCTGTATGTGTTTTCCCTTCGTACAACAGCAACCTTGCTTGAGCACCAGCTTGTTGAAGGACGTCAACAAAAGTTTGACTGCGGATGAAAGAAGCAGGGTAACTGTTACTGTGAAGCTGAGAAAGCTTATATTTGTTACACAGTGGATCAGTCAACAAATCATCCATCCAAAAAATAGATCAACCTTACAGTATAAGCAGAAAAATATGCACAAACACAAGTTGTCGAGTAGTTGACTACAAAAAAAAAAAAACAAGTAGCAACCAACCTTATTGTAACAATCCAAAAATTTAACCCCTAGTGTTACATGTGAGAAGACAATATTCTCATAAACATGGAAATTGACATCCTAGTCAAGCAATACCCCAGGTCACCGGCATTTATACCGGTATACTATCCTCTGGAGTGCAAATGGACTTGGCATTCGAGTGTTGTACGAACATCAACTTTCCAGTTCGTGTATATACACAGTCTTTGTTTTAATATCCAAGCTGTAAAGGATGTGGTGTTTGAGAAATGCCTCGATACTGGAAAAGGAATGCTACAAATTTGAATGGAAAAAGGGATTGAAGGAGCATCACGACATTTAAACAAGACATATTATACACCCTAAAAGGATAGCTTTGTCCTGCCTCAGCTTGGTACATGGCTCCATGAAATCCAACTAATAAATTCTGATGAACTGATTTGTATCATGTCAATCACCGACATTTGTTTAATATAGATCAGAATAACAAACATCGAATTAGTTAAGCAGCGAAAGCTTGCTTTTGTTAAAATCAAGTGCAGAATGGATTTGGAGTTTTGGACGGTAATAAGATTTTCTTTCACTACCACAGCATGAAAAGACATTGGGAGATTATGACCACCTAGAACTCTTGATTTACTTGAGTTTCCCCCTTCCGTTTTTTAAATAAACATCTGCAGAAGGAATATGAACAAACCTGGAAGATGATGGTATTGAATAATCTTCAGTTCCATGCATAAGAACAATAAGAGGGAGAAGAGTTATGGTTTCAGCACTTGACTTCTTGGCAACAATTTCAGGAGAATAACGTGACAATGATTCCTCTCCTTCCATTATGCTGAAATTGTAGTCCAAACATTTCCATTAGTGTTTGTGTCTAGCTGTTACTAGATAAATTTACCACTTCCATAGCATAGTCATAATAATACCTGAGAAATATTGAACGATGAAGACCACGTTCATTAAAATGGTCAACCAAATTATGGATGTTGTACCTGCAAAAGGCGCTTTTAGTGATAAACCCAAATCATCTAGATGCAATGCAATGATGAAGATTATTAGATTCGTTTCATACTTCAAGAAAACTCTTATTCAAATAGGTTATATTGGGTTCACATGTCAGAGAGGGTTTTACTATTTTATCAAAGCAAGAACATTTTGAAGACTCAAAAAGGGCAATTACATGTTTCTCCAGCATCATTTGATGAAAATAATATCTTCCACAGCAAACACTAAATATGTACAGACAATATCTGATCTTTCGGCTAAGGTTTGAAGGAGAGTTCAAAAGGCATAATCCTAAAAAGTCAGGATAGCTTAACAGGGTCTCTGATGCTTGTAATCTTGCATGGTTGTATTAGCTTGGGCCTGTACCAGTCTTGGCATAACTCAAAATAGTCATGCAATAAAAGAGCGAACCTAAGATCTTACCCTCCAGATAGACCGAAGTATGCTTTGATTTGAGTAACACTCCAAGAAACCGGATGCCCACTAGATTCTTTTACTGCCTGCTCCATGAGGGCACATGCTGCAATATGTGCACCTGCTGACTGACCCATCAAGTAGATCCTACAGATTTATCATAAAAGTGTTAAGAAAGGGACAAGAACTTGAGTGCACATATAACCAATACTAAAAACCGAAGGATATAAAGATAATCATCAACATAATGCACAAGGATAAGTAAATACTTGTGTTAGATAAAGCTAGAACAAATGGATTAAGTAAGGTTGTATAAGAGTGTTCAATGACAAAAGCAATCAACAGACAAAGTCAACTTTCCTCCTTGGTGATTCACCAATATCTTTTAGCAACTATGATTTGAACTAATAACTTTTGGCAGCTACAAAGTACAAAGTATGAATCACCGGTTAACTACATGACAGCTCTCAACAAAATAATGCAACTATCACAACTTTGCATGCGAAGTTCATAAGAGAAATAAAAAAACTTGCTTGCTTACTGATTAGGATCTCCTCCATAACTGGCGATATTGTTACACACAAAAGATATCCCCTGAGAAGCATCGTTAACCATGTCGCCTATTGTACCTTGGGGGAAATTTCTGAAAGGGGTAATTAAATGTCGTGTCAAACAATAAAGATAGAAAAAAATCATTATCCGTCATTAGTAGTAAAAAAATATAGTGAATACAGTTACAACAATCAGGACCTGTAATCAATGCAAGCAACTATTATTCCTCTCTCAGCCAATCGTCTTCCAAGAAGGGCACCCCATGCTTTGTAACTAAAATAAGCAAGTTCATCAACAAAGATAGCCACATAGGATTACTGTAGTACCTTGTCTCAGAATCATCAATACTAACCCAATAATCCAAGCCCCACCAGTTACAAAGGCCACCACTGGATAGGGTCTGCTGTTATCTTTTGGTATGTACAAATCCAACCTGTATAGTGTAATACTCGTTAAATTCAACCATGTACGGGAAACACTGATTTTTTTTTTTTCAGTTTTTCCTGGGGCCTTTTTGGCTGATGTTACCTGTTTCTGGGTTGGTCTCCATATACTATACTTCTATGGACCTGGCTTGAAAAGAAATAGTAATATCCAACTGTAAACCAAGAAAAGTATGTTTTAGAATGACAATGATATCATATTCCTACAAAAAGAGTCAACAGCGTAAGGTCCCTTGAAGACGACCTCAAGCATATTTTTTTTTAAAAAAAATCAGACTCTGTAATATGATATCAGACCAGGTTAGCTTCAATATACCTTGTATAAAACCTGGCATAAGTAAAATTGCATAGATTGTGAGGGCAAGAAGTTGTGACATCCACCGGTAACCTATCCTGAGTAACAGTAAAAATCAGAAAGAATATCAAAAACACCAACAGTAATGCTTGGTATCACAGCATTCGAGCAAAAAAGGGTGAACACTGTCAATGAGTCTTAACATATCAAGATAAATACGTTTTCCAGTACAGTGAGCGTGACGGTAGGCATGACATCGCAAGACTTCAAAAATACAAGACTTGTTTATAGTGCTCTCACTTTCAATATTGAAGCTTGTGTACTTCCATACTTCTGAACATGGCTCTGTACTGTTATAGTATCTTAAAAGCTTACATAGACTTCAGTGAAACTGTGAAAGTACTTGTGAGACCCTCTACCATCATGTGTATAAACGCCATAGTCAACAGATGTATTTTTCTAGACAAGATGGAGAACTGAGTTTCCCAGGCAAGAAATTGGCATTATATCTCAAAATTCAACAGCAAGATCGAGGCAATCACGAACATGTCTCTCCCCCTTATACCATTTATCTATAATCAGTAACGACTGGTTAATTAGCTGTTAAGTTGAAGTCAAGCGGGCCGCCTCACTAATTTGTTACACACTGAACAGCGTGACTGCATCAGCATGTATATGCTTTTCAAAACAAAATCGAAATTGGAATGTGTTTGCCAGCACAGCAGCATAGCCTGCAAGCCAGGGCAACCCAGAATCGTCGAGCAGTCGTGTGGTCCACCAAGGTTATCTCAGCAGAACTGCTACTCCCCACTTGTCGAGAAAGTTCGACACGCAATTGCATCATCCGCCCTCACGAAACAGCCCCCGCTTACTTCCCTATGAATTGAAAGCTGCGTTCGAGCCGCATCCATCTGAGCACAACCAGACGTAAGCGCCTTTCCTAAAACAGCAAGTTAATTTTGGCCGTCGCTGGAGCATCGAAACCATCACCGCCGCGCGGGTTGCATCGCGCAATCCGTCGTCCTTGGCTAGAGTTAATTAATTGCTTCGTCGAGGCGGGTTAACGAGACGAGCTAAGCGCTCAGAACTCATCGAGACGTCAGACGAGGGATGAGGCAGTAAGGGAAGCGCGAGTTACCCGAGATACCGGAGGAGGGTGAAGGCGAGGCGCGAGACGAGGTACGTCTCGGAGGCGGCGTGCCCGACGTCGTCGCGGAACGACGACGACTGCCGCCTCAGGCCGCCCCCGGGCCTCGGCGACGCGGACTGCACGGGCGACGCGGGGTGGCGGCGGCGGCCGGCGGAGTCGCTCCGCGCGAGGAGCGCGCCCGCCTCGTCGACGGAGGCCCGCATTGCGAAGGCGAAGTGCCGCCGCGCGGTGGGGAGATTCGAATTGGCTTTCGGCCGGGCACGGGTGGGCGGGGTTCGGGACGGTGGAGCGGGCAACCGACGGGGGCGTGAGGTGGTGGGGCCTAAAAAGGAGGAGGTGGAGGCGGGGGCCGGGGAGCGCGAGTGCGTGACGACGAGGGACGCGTGGGGAGCGCGAGGCGAGCACAACATGTGGGGAGCGAATGTTGGTGGTGCTTCCAGGCCTCGGCATCCTTTATCTTTCGGTGCTCCCGTTGAGTTCAAAAAGCTCGATACTCCCATGCCGACGGTGATGTAAGCGTGTCTGGTTGAGAAAATAAATTACCATATATCATATTATAAATTATAATTAAACTCTAAATACGGAGATAAAATTTCAAAGATTATTTCCCGTGTACTCCTCCAGGGGATATGCTGCCGTTTTGTGGGCGAGAATGGTTGTTGGTGCTAGACTGCTGGGGGCCGGACAGATTTGCTGGCATGCTGCCAAAACTGCTGGTGTTGGCGTGTGTAGCTACGGGAGGGAATCTAATAGTCTTGCAGGTTCTAGAGCTGGCTGCTCTGTTCTGGGCCTGCGGGAAATAGCTGGCTCTTGGGTGCGGCGGTGAACGCGGTTGCCGGCCCCATCAGGCTGGGGCATGGGACCATCATCCGACCGCGGATACGTCCGTATTTTTTCATTTTTTATTTTTTTAAATCTAAAAATTGTAAGTATATGTGTTTGTTTTGAAATTTTGCAATTATATGAACCAATTTATTTTTTGCCACAACCAAGAAGAGACTTGGTTTATTTGATCCTCTGGCCCATAATCACTGACTCAAATGACATCATATTCTATTGGCATAAGTAATATTATAATCAAATAGTCGATCTTTTCAGTGAAATACTATCAATTTGTTTGCAATTATATACTGTTTCACCCGTTGGAAACCATTAACAGGCTAATCATCGCCCTTCCAACGCTACATGTTTAAATAAACTAAAAATATAGCTGATGCTCTTAAAATTCAAAACATTATTGAAATGTGAATGAAAAAATTGAAAAAAAAATTATGATTTAGAGAATGCTATAATCTAGCACTCTAAAAAGTTTCAACGTAAACAATTACTTGTACATTGAGAAAAAAAAAAGCAAATTCTAGTATCCCTGATATTTGTCTTTTTTCTCATTTTACAAGTTATATTTTTTTCTAAAATTTTTTTATAGCTAGATGGTAGAATTCTCTACACCACAATTTTTTGCAAAAATTTTTATAACTATTTTGATAGTGTTTTGAAAATATTAAAACATTCTATTTTTATTTTTTAAAACATATAATTCGTTAGAAGGGCGTGCGATAGTAGTATAGAGTTGCAAAATTTCAAAAAAGAAGTATATATTTGTATTTTTAGATTTGAAAAATATAAAAATAGAAAAGGTTGCAGACGCGCCACACGTAGGGCCCCAAGTTTATTTCGATGGAAGCGGCAAACGCATCTGCCTCTGGCTTTTATAAAAAATAGGAAAGGGATCTGTATTTTATAGATGGAAATGCATATTACATAACACCAATTACATAGACACTTCTGAAGAAAAATGATACTACAACGTAGCCCTGAGAAGATCATGTTCTTCTAATTCATCTCCCATCGATCCAAACGGGTTCGGTAATGCCTTGCTGAAATTGGATACGGAAACACATCGAGGATGGAGTCATACATAGTCCGTTTCAACGGCGAGAAAATTTCACTTTTTTCATCACAATAGACGACATGTCACGAACAAATTAAAAAATAATAAACGTTTAAACTTCACAAACCGTCGAACAGCTAAACCCTCACCGGATAGCAAACAAGCACCACAACTTTATCATTAATATAGAAACCAACATCGATAAACACACCGACGAAAAAGCATGACCTACATCTAAAATTTGAGACCCATACCACAAAACATCATACCTCTCTAAACACATATCATGGCCATCGTCGAAGCAACATAGAAGCTAACGAGCTCACAAAAACCAACAGAAAGCATAAACCCGATGAGAAGTCATCAAAGATTACACTAAAAAACATAACCCTATACTTAAATAAACCATCTAAATTACCAACATATAAACTACTAACTACCTATCTCTATCTAGAGACATCGGACGTGGATCCCCTCGCTCCCCTCACTCTCCGGGAGCGAAAAGCCAGGGAAAGAGGAGAAACGGTCGGATCCACGTCGGAATCGAAGAAATCGACGAGCAGTCCCTGTTACTCCTGTAGCTGGGAACGACGGAAGAGTCGAGGCGAGGCGAGGCTCGTTCGTGTCGAGGCGGACCATAAACAAGTCTTCGAAAAAAGCTGTAGATGAAAGGAATTAGCCGAAGCGGGTTGTCCTGAACAACTCGTGCCAGACTGGGTGAGCTGGCCCGGCGCTTCACCAGGCCGAGCTAGGCTGGATTGGAGAATTTTCTTTATTTTTATATTCTAATATTTACAAAAATACATAGCTATTTAAAAATATTACACATCTAGTCTACCGTCGTCGTTAGATGAGCGATAACTTAAAAAATAAAGGTGTCATCTATTCAATAGATGACATTAAAAAATCAAAAAATATTATGTTCTATTGCTCTCAATATTCAAAATAATATCGAAATTATCATAAAAATTCTGAAAAAATATATTGTAGATAATTCTATAATCTATCTCTCAAAAACAATTCAACTCAAACAATAACTTGTACAATGAAAAAAAAAAAGACAAATTTCATTATACGCAGTCTAACAGACTGTGTACAATGAAAAAAATGTATGTCTAATAGACTCTGTACAGTATTTTTTTTCTCATTGTACAAATTATATTTTTATCTAATTTTTTAAGAGCTAGATCATAGTATTTCCTATGACATACAGTTTTTTAGAATTTTTTTATAACTATTTTGATATTATTTCCAATTTTGAGAGTAATAGAACATAATTTTTTTGATTTTTTTAACGGTGTCGTATGTTGAATAGGTGACACCTTTATTTTTTTAAAAGGTGTCGTCCGTTGAAAGGGCAACATCTTGATGTCGCTTGTCCAACGAATGACAGTAGTGTATATGTGTAATATTTTAAAATGATCGTGTATTTTTGCAAATATAAAAAAATATAAAGATAAAGATAAAAAAAACTCCTGGATTGGAGCCGGATCGGACAAGCCTGTTTACTCCTTTTAAAGTTTTGAGATGCTACCTCCGTTTTTTCCTCTCAAAAAGATATAATACAGCTTCCGTTTTCACACGTTCGACGCTCTTTGATCAAAAGATGCGTTCACAAACACTTGATGCTTCACTCTTTCTGACATATATTCCAATATGCTACCTTAACTTATTGAGAGGCGTCTCGATCGAATTGTATCCAAAACATTTTTTAAAGGTGTTTGATAAAATAAAAAAAACGTGTCCGCTGTTTGTGAATAAATGAACTTCAGCTCCTCTTTTGATGAGGCTACGAGCTCCCCAGACATGTTTTTTTCATCATTGCTGAGCTGTAGTAACATCTACCAGGCTCATACTCAAAGCCCCATTTGGTAAATTCACAAGATGCCAAGAGTACCGCGTGCGACATGTTCTTTTTCTAAGACGCGAGCACCTATTGAAACGTTGCTGGTGCTATTTTATCCGTAGAGAAAGTTAGGCTTTGGACGTGCTAGTGTTTCATCAGATCTAAATAGATCCATGCGGTTTTCTTCCACTGAGCACATACATATAGATGAGAAAAATAATAGATAAATAATTATCAAATAAGAAAAATAGACATAGATATAGATGTAACAAGAGTTTTGCATTTTCCTATGTACACAGGTCTACCGCCGCCCCCGCCCTCGCCCATGCACTCCACCGCCGCCACGATGTCCTGTCCCACTCCCTTGTCTGCGTGATACACCTAATGGTATTACCTCGTCGAACACCATCCGTCTCACGGAACTCGGTACGCGCCGGCTAGGTGCCGGCACCGACACCGACACTGGCATTGGCCGCGAGCGGGGACGCGTAGGCCCCATATGCAACTTCTGTTTGACGTACCCACCATCCTCCGTAGCTCCCGCCTTCCTGTCTCTCAGCAGCTTCGCGGCCATCTCAACCGCGGCGTCGACGTCATCCGTTGCCAGTAGCTTCTCCGTGAGCTCTGCCGGCGCCACGTCCACCTCCCGCAGCAGCGCTTCGATCTCCGGGAAGAGGGGGTGGTGGCCGTCGATGTTGTGGTAGGTGACTACGAGCTCCTTGAAGGCGCTAAAGCTGCAGTAGCCCATGTGGATGTGCATGTCCATCCGGCCCGGCCGGAGTAGCGCTTGGTCGAGTCGATCCATGTGGTTGGTGGTGAAGATGAGGATGCGCTCGTGGCCGCTGCTCGACCAAAGCCCGTCCACCATGTTGAGCAGGCCGGACAGAGTGACCTGCATCACACGGTACACGATAATTTGGTAAGTGAAAGAGTGACTCGATAATTTGTTTCTTAGCAAAGCCGTGAAGGTGTAGCTAAGGGTGCAAATTAGAGAATCTAAAATACTTACCGATCTTCTTTAGTTCATCTAATAATACTATTTTTTAAATAAGCAAAAAATTTAAAAAGTAGCGTAATTAATTAAACTAAAAAGTATCGGTAAATACTTTTTCGTTAATTAATTTACACCCATAAAGTAGCCCGTACTGTTCTATCTTATACTAGCAGTGACTATAAAGTTTATATTAAATCTAGAAGTGAAGAGTTGTAAAATATTAACGGCACGCATGCCTAGTGAGTGCAAAGTGCAACCTGTGGTACTACTTTCTTTCAGAACGCTACACATGCGAGTGCCATGACCGCAGATTACAGAAAGAACCATGCTATACACACGATAATTTTCTTACGAAGACCATACAAAAACTACTCGTCACGTGACCTCGATGACTTCACCGGAGACCGGACGCAATAGAGCCAACAGGCCCACACTCGTTCCTCGCACAACCTACCTACTTCTCGATTCTTGAAGCACGGTCAGGTTTGGCCGGTATCATGTCAACGACGAGTTCAACCACTATCAGAAACAAGCATGCTCCTGAGGTGGATGCGGATTCGGTGTTCGAGCTCTTCCGACGGGAAGGAGATCAGTGCCGGCCAACGGGCGCAGATACAGCACGGCGAGCCCCTGCATCGTCCAATGTCCGGTCCGAGAGCCCAGCCACCGACTCTTCTTGGCAAAGGTTGACGACGACGATCCGTACTGCGATGACTCGGCAGACGATGGAGCCCGGGATTCTTGGCGTTCGGGGAGACGGGGATACGCAGGCTCTAGAGGTCGGCCATCAGCGAGAGCAGGAAGATGATCGGAACGGCGGCGAATGGCGGCGGTTGGTCACCTTCTTCAGACTGGAAGTCTGCAGATCCCAGAGCGTGAATCTCACCATCAGGAAACTCGACGCCGCCAAAGGCAGGCAACGACGTGTCGCCATTGCCACAACGAACGAGGTCGAGGAGGCAGGAAGCATAACAGGCAGAACCTCAAGGTGAAGATCATGGAGGCTAGGGTGGAAGATCATAACAAGCAAAAACCCTGATCAGACGGAAGAGAATGACGTCCAATCCAAGATCAAGATTTGGTAAGGATCACAAGCAAGTTCACTATACAATGATTGCTTAGCATCAAGATCTTGCTGCACAGAGAGAAGATTGTGACTCGCAACCTCGATCAGGAACTACGTCACAACACAGATGTGTAATTGGCCCTGAATTAGCTTTAGGTTTAATTGGGTACGTCTCTCAAAAACAAAAAAAAGCAGCAGTTTTGACGGTACGGGCGCGAGGTTCACGTGAGTTAAAATTCAACTGGCCATACCGACTTACGACTTATCGGTACGAGTTTTGAGAACGATAAAAAAATTAAAAAAAATAGATGAGAGAATTAATAAATAAATAAATATTAGATGCAAGATGACAGATGTACATGTAAAGGGTATATAGAGTTGTAGTTTTTGAAACTTTTAGTACATAGACTTTTCCTTAAAAAGTTTGGCTTTATCTTTGATTTTTTTAACAAAGAAAGTGCTGTGCTTAATGGCTCCTACTTTGTACTTAAAATTGCATCCATTTCTACTGAAAGAAAAACTAAAAAAAAACACATCGGAGTATCGTGTTCATTGTGGAAGTGTGGACTAGATCACCAGACTCCTTGTTTCGTTGATTGCAACTTGGAACAGCTGTGTTTGTGAGTAGTTTTTTTTAACGAACATCTTTGTGAGTAGTGACTAACCTTGTGATTCTTGTAAGTCGGGCGGCTCTCGTCGGAGCCACCGTCAGCTTTCCTCCGCGGCGCCGCCGCCACCGCGCAGTCGACATCCTCGATCAACAGTATGGACCTGTTCTTCATTCGAATCAGCAGCTTCCTCAGCTCCGTGTTCGACCGGACGCCGCTGAGGTCGAGGTCATACACGTCGAAGTGGAGGTGGTTGGAGATCGCGGCGACCAGGCTGGACTTGCCGGTGCCGGGCGGCCCGTGGATGAGGTAGCCTCTCTTCCACGCCCTCCCCGTGCGCTCGTAGTACTCCTTCCGGCCCAGGAACATTTCCAGGTCGTCCACCACGGCCTGCCGCAGCACGGCGTCCATGGCCAGCGTCGCGAACGTCGAGGCGTTTCGGAGCCTCACGGGGCGCCACTTGCCCCACTCGTTGCTGTACAGCTTGGCGTGCCTCTGCTCCCGGGACATGGCCTCGACGCGGGCCATGACAAACGGCAGGTAGGCGCCGATCACCACGTCTTTGTGCCGCCCGTCGAAGCTGAGCCTGAACACCTCGCCAGCGCCGCCCGACGCCCGACGCGGCCCGCCGCCATGGCTGCCTAGGCGCCACGTCACCTCCACCCCTTGGAACACGTCGACGACCGCCGTGCCGGGGCGCATGGCCAGCGTGATCTGGTCCGCGCCGGCGCCGCGGGGCAGGCTGGCCTTCAGCAGCGGCACGCCTGGCGCCGCGGCGAGGAGGGTGGAGACGTACGCCCTGGCCGCGACGAAGACGCGGTTGTAGAAGGCGCCGTCGAACTCCTCGATGAGCACGGCGTGGCGCCGGGCGGATGGCGGCGGGAGGAGGAGCA
This sequence comes from Phragmites australis, assembly GCF_958298935.1. Taxonomy (NCBI): domain Eukaryota; kingdom Viridiplantae; phylum Streptophyta; class Magnoliopsida; order Poales; family Poaceae; genus Phragmites; species Phragmites australis. The sequence goes on from NC_084921.1 coordinate 35,478,013, forward strand.
GCGCGCCCACCAGGGGCGTGCCCGCCGGTAGGACGTCCGCGACGAGCCGGCGCAGCAGCATGGCCGCGCCTACGACGGACGTGGCGGCCGTGATGGCGCTCTTGCACCGCTCCAGCGCTCCGTTCGTCGGCGATGCCATGGCGCACAGCAGCTCTGCGGTTGCGGAGCCGGAGCTAATCCGTGGTGTTCTGCCTAAGCTTTGTGGGGAGCTTGGGATCGGTTGCAGAAGTGGAAGGGAGACTCAGATCGCAACATGTGCAAGGTCGGCTCGAAGGGAGTTGGTGTTGGATCATTCGCTGTCAATCGCCTCATCGGTGTATGCAAGTGTTTGTGGAGTAGGTTTGGCTTTATGTTTGCTTTACGAGAGGGTTAATGGGTGTTGATTAGTTGACCTGCTGACTAGTTTCTTTGCCCCTTTTTCTACGAACCGCCGTGTAAAGCACTTCAATCAATCACCAAGGCGGCGAAAACGATTTGTATAGTGAGGGCACCCTCTTAAGACTTCTTAGGTGGAGGGAGAGGGGAAAAAGCCAATAACAAATAGGTCATTGCTATTTATCTGTCAATAGATTTATCAGGTAAAATCTGTTGAATTCCTCACTTTAGAATTGGTGAAGAGATTCGTGTTGGACTCCCCAAGCTCCATGAACTTCGACGACCTCCATGAACTTTGGTTAGGTTAGGGTTTCGGGTTGGGGTTAGGGGTTTAGGTTTTGAGGGGATTTATGGTCTCCGATTGTATAGGGAGCTTCAGGGAGGCTGCTAGCTCGGCGGTGGCTGCGGGCGATGAGTGGGGTGGCGAGGCGACTAAGGCGCCGCCCGTCGTGTGTGGTAGAGGACTGACGGTGGGACAGTGATGGTGGCGGGGGCGTCGGGGATGTAGTGGTTTGCAGCAAGCGATGATGGAGGGTGGCGGCTCCAGCGGCGAGGGTGCCATTGGAGCCGAGCAAGGAGGCGGTGACGGCGGGGGAGCGTGGGGAGACGGTGCTGAAAAGAGAGATCAGCGAATGAGGGAGAGGGGCGGTGGAGGAGGGAGGGACGACTGAGGAGGGGCAGGTCGCGCCAGCATCAGAGACGACGATGACGAGGTGGGGGGCTATGGCGCGTGCAGTGGGTGGCATCAGGGTCGGGAGCAGACAACGAGGTCAGGAGAGAGGCGACAGAGTCTTATATGAATGCCAGACTAATCTGGGACGTCCGATCTACATCCAAGGGATCAAAATTCGACATATATTTTCTCTCCAAATCAGTCATCACATAAATAGACCCTCCCTAACAAATTACAGACATGGATAAATTCATAGGTACATTGTCACTAGATTAAACTACATTATACGACTTGTTTGGTCAAGGTTTTGGAAAAACAGTTCAACTCCCATAGGAATCAGGAAAAATCTTTCGGTTCAAGTTTATTTTAGTTAACGACAAATATCGAGATTTATCCTGATGGCTCGGTAGATAAGTTCTTTAGAGGGCAACATTCAGAAGACAAGCAATTTTATCACGCTTTTAACAATTTTGTGCCAGGCTTATAAATACAGACGGGAATGATAAACTTCATATCTAGATTTGTTGAGATGCTCTGGCCCCAAATCGAGGAAATTTTCTAACCCTATCCCCTTTGGTTGATATCCCCTTTGGTTGATATGTCCTCTTTTGGCCCTCGTCGGATCCCTTTAACCCTATATGTGCCTAATTCTTCAAGGTGAGGCTCTCAGCCATGAGGGAAGTTGAGGAAGACAATGCGAGCTTTGGCTAACTGGTCTTATAGATGTGATGGCAGTGAATGATGAAATTGCATATTCATAGAGGAATTGAGACCATGGCAAATGGAGTTGAGAAAAATAAAGCGAAGATTAGATGTGCCAAAGATAGCAACCACATGTCCAAGATGGACAATTGAACGGAATTATTATAATTGAACTGGGTGTTTTCTACCTCCTCAACACCCAATTTTCCCTCTTCCTTCTCCTCACCCTCCTCTCCATCTTCGACGATCTCTTCACCATCTTCTCCATCTCTGGCAAGCTCCGACGAGGCTCCGAAAGGGTTGCATTCAGGGAGGGGACTTCTCCTATGAATTACGATGGGTTAGGGTTAGGGATTTGAGGGTTAGGATTTCACAATGTTTCTAGGTACATAGAGAGGGTCGGAGGAGGAAGGCTAGCTCAATGGTGGAGGCGGTTGGTGGGTGCAGTAGCAAGGTGACGGGGGCATGCCAGTTGAGATGGGGAAGGATGGTCGATGGGCAATGTCAGGGTGGGGTGTCAAAATAAGAGGGGTTAGGGCGGTGGCAGATCTAGCGATGGGAGCATCACACAGTGGATTAGATCACTTAGGGGAAGGAATGGTGACAATGAATTCATGATAGATACCATATCCAAATATCTTAGGGTTTCCTGTAATTCTTGAGGCATATCTCTATCTCTAGGAATATGATCCGTAGATAAGAAACTAACCATAGGTACCCAAGACATCTTGTAAATGGGAAGGCTTATCTCCTAGAATAGGAAGGAGGACTCACGATCTGATGGTAAAAAAAAAACCAGGTGCTAAAATGGTCTAAAAATGCCCAAGTAATGTATAGACAATGCCTGGTTGAAGGTATGTGTCTAAGGAGAGGGAAGATTTGTTTTTGAAAGACCAAGAGAGGAAAGATAACTGGATGGTTTAAGGAGACACATTTAAGTTCCATTTCATAAATACAAGTCAAAATAATGATTGGTTACTTTGCTCTAAGTAAATGTTTAGGGTATTAGAGCATTTTTTAGCATAAGATTTTTGGTTACTGCTATAGGTTAGACGTCTGAAAGAATCGAACACCTCTGAAGTATCTAGGCTCCTAATTTGTGTTTTGGTAATTAATTATAATATTTACATATGGATTAATATGTTTATTTGAGATATGAAAAGGTTAGTCCCAGAATTGTTGCAGACCTAGAAAAGGCATATACGGAAGATATGACAATGGCTAGCTCAGGGTATATGTATAAACTATAGGGTATTTTCTTTTATCGGTTAATGGTGATTAAAGAAGAAAAATGACTGGATTGATAAGATAAATGTCGTACTATTAAAAGGGGTTGAAGCTCATTTACTTGAGGTGCCAAAAGTGCTATAATTGCTCAAACTTGTATTTCATCTAGAATGAGGAATTCATTTTGAGAGAAACCAGAAAACCTATCCTTTGAGTGTTCTAAGTGACTGGCGGTTAGACCGCCAAGGATCGACGGTTTGCCGTCCGCACAAGGGCAAAGTTCCAAGTTATGTGGTCACATGGTCTGACCACAATAGGGAACATAGAGTTTGGACTCTCTGTTCTAGCTCATGGTCTAACCGTGGTTATACTTGTCTGACCTCCAGGGGAACATAAAGTTTGGGATCTCTGTTCAGGGTCCATGGTCTGACTGTGACCAGTGGCGATCTGACCGCCAATTTAAAAGATGTTCATAATCAGAGCAATCATTGCATTGAAGTAGCCGTTGGGCTAGCGGCGGTCTGACCGCCATGTTAGTTGCGGTCTGGCTGCCAGGGGCGCAGAACTGTTAGACTTTGGGTAACGGCTACATTTTGAGTTGTAGCCTATAAATAGTCCCCTTGCTTGTCCAAGAAAGCTCTCTACCACTTCCATTTTGATCTCTTGAGCACTTGGCATTCTCCTCTCCTTTATAGTGTTTGAGCTTTGTGGCACTAGCGATCCTTAAAGCAAGCATCATTGATTTGTTACTCTTAGAGATTACAACCTCCTAAACGGCTTGAAGGTGGTGGCACTGTTGAGCCCTTCAAAGGAGATTGTGAAGGAGTCCCAGTGGTGATTGTGAGAGGTTTTGAGCGCGCCTCACTGGAGCGGTAAAATGCTACTCTAGTTGAATTAAGGTATTAAGTAGTTCATTATATTAATCCGGCTCAAGATCAAGTTGCTTGTGGTGAGCTTTTTCTCATGGTGAGAATTGCATATTTGATAGAGGAGAGGTTATGAACTTGAACTCATATCAACATGGATTAGGGGTGATTTGCAAATCACAGATACCATGAGATAAAATTCATTGTCTCTTTCGTGTGATATCTCTTATGCTCAATTTACATTTATATAATTTACCTTATACAATTTATCTTCCTAGATTATAAATTGTTACATATCATCCTAAGATTGCAAATCTTGACACAGTTATAGTTGCTTTATTTTGCTCTAGTGATCTCTAGTTTTAAATTTAAAAGGTTTTTTTATTGCTTCACAATTAGTTTTAAAGCCATTTCACTCCCTCTAGTCAATATCCTTAATCCTACAACCTCATCAACTCTTCAAGTTAATCCAATTAAACAAGCCTGCATACTACTATCCCTAGTCTAGAGCCTTCTAGTCCACTCTTTCTTCATCCCATTTCATTTTCTATATTTTTCTTTCCCAGCCTTCTATTCAACCACTAAGAGCATATCCAATCGGCTTTGCAACCGGTTCACTATAGCCAAATATGGCGATACAAGTGGAAAAACCGGCTCCAGCCGTCTTGGTATTGCGCTCTATGCTCTGCCAGAGTTAGACTCGAGAAGGCATAGTAAAACCTAAGGAACAAAGCTCGGAGGCGAAGCCTGAAGGTTGAAGGGGCGCGATGAAGCCTAAAGGACGAAGAGTGCGGCGAAGCCCTGAGGCTGAAGGAAGGTGGTGCGAGAACCTTTGATGACAGAGCAAAGGCTAACGTAAAATTGAACCCGCAAGTTAGCTGGAACCCGATGAGGAAATGCTTGAAGGGAGATTGCTAGTAGGCCCCAACGGAGGGTCCAATGCAGGTCCTCAAGATATGTGTCGAAATTCGATTGCTTAGGGTAATGTGGGTAGACAATGACTATAATACCCTTGAAATATTTTAGGATATTCTCTACTGTTAGTCGAAATATTCTTGTGAAAAAGAGATAGAGATATAACGATAACGGAAGTGATTGATGTATGCCTATAAATACCTCCACTTATTTAATATAATAATATAAAAGGAATAGTTATTACACAGACAATTACTATACTATTCATTATGTTGTGATCACCATCATAACTTCTGGTGCTAACAGGCATCAAGATTTTTAGGAAAATTTCCTAGAATTCAAATAGGACATAAAGGAAGTGTTGTCAGCAGAATTTTGGTAGTGCTTTGATCAACCAAAATCTTGGAGGGTCAAATTATCTTTTAAAATTTTTAGTCGATTAAATTTTAATTTAGCCTTAAACTAAATATCATTTTTACACTAACTTGATTTAACCTATAGCTAAATTTTAGTTTGACCTGTTGGAACCGAAAACCAAACAGCCACACAAAGAATTGCCGCAGGCCCGGCCGGGGAGCAAATGGGCGAGGCGCCTTCGTCGTCCACGGCCGCGGCAGCGGTGTACGACTACGAGCGTGACCCCCGGTGGGCGGAGTACCGGGCCAGCCTAGCCGTGCCGCCCCACCTCTTCTCCCACCCGAACGTCCGCGCCCACCTCCAGCACAAGTTCTACCGCCGCTTCGTCGTAAGTACTCCACCACAATTCCCCTGCTCGAGCAACTAGTAGCTTGCTATCTGCATTCGAACTCGGACTGACTCTACATTGCGCCGGCCGTGGCGTCGCGTTGCCATCTGCGCCCGCTCAGGAATTTTCGAGATCTGATGCGGTTGCTTTCGCTCCTTTCCACTCGAATTCCCTTCGTTTTTTTGTGGGGAGGCGTCGGACTCTCGTTTCTTTGTGCCTATGCCTTCCTCTTTGGCGGGAGGTTCCTAGTTTGTGGCTAAGCAGGTGATGCATCTTGTTGATACGAAGGGCCGAGGAAAAAAGGCTCTCTGCCCTCTATTTTCCCTAAGCAGTTCAGTGCATTCTTGCCTTGTTATGGATATTTTTCAGAGACATCCTCTCTGGTCAAGTTTTCCTGAACTGAAACTGTTGCAGGTGACAGTTTTACATCCCGCCGCTGTAGAGATTCATGAAAGGCTATTTTGTTTTTATTTTTGGTTTGGTACTCGGTTCTTGTAATAGGTCCAGCTATTTGATTAGCCCCGCATAGAAACTCAGGTTGACTATAAATTCTTGGTACAGATTGTTGAAGCCATTTGTTCATCTTCTAGTGATCTGAAAGATGACTGAATGTCCTTTTCATAATTCAGTCAGCAGTGGATTTAGGAAAGCAAGTATTTTAGCAACAGAGCAGAATATCTGAATTCTGATGCTGCTCTCTGTTGATGCGGATCAAGATGACTGAATATCCTTTTGACCAAATTGCTGTTTTTTGTTGAGCAAAAATAGGCCGACTCAGCACCAATAAATTTCTGTCAGTACTAATTTGTTTTAGGACTATGTGCATTGTGTAATTCAATGTATTAACTTCTTTTCTTTTCATTTAAGAAAATTCTGTATCATGGATATTACTGTACAATTGTTGTGTCGTGTCTTATCATAATTTTTTTCTATCTCCTTCTGGGGATATATTTGTATTTGAATACACAGAACACTGTTCTATGATAGCTTATGCGCTGACTCTGGTTACAGGATCCTGATTTTTCTGTTAAAGGAATGTCCTCAACCACTTCTTCCCAGCCCTCAGCATCTTCAGAGGGAGCATCTACCTCAGCTAGTGAAAATGCAAGGCCTCTTGATTCAGGTGATTAAGAAGCATATTGCTGTAACTCATTATCTCTCTGCACCACAAACCTATATTTTTTTGTAGCCTTTCTAATCTGTCAATCTGATCGTCATGGATATTGTAGGCACCGTTTCTGCTGGACCGTCAAGAAGCAGACTGTCATTACAGTTGGACCAGCAGTCATTACATTTTTCTGTTAATGCTTGGGTAAAAATGCTTACATGGGAAATTTATTTTGACAGCAAGTGTTGTATCATAGAAATTTTCTATGTGTTTAAATCAAGCCATCTATGTCTAAATTGGTGTGTCTCCTGGAGTAGCAAACCAATCTCAGTTAAGTAAAGGCTATTCCACAAAGAAATGTGCTTAAAGGTTTGTAAGAGAACAGCTGGATTGTGCAATTGAAACCTTAACTAGACCAACTTAAGGTTATTTTATTAGCCACTACCCAGGCCAACAAGCTAGCATTCTATGAGAGAACATCTTCGCCTGGAGCCCTCTTTGACTGATAGAAGTTCAGTTTCAGAATTATTCATAAGTGACTAGATGGTCAGGATTCATTAATCATGTTATTGCAGTACAGCAATGAACATATTATACTGGATGAACCCAGTGTTCTGCAGACGTTTTATTTATTTGTTGCAGTTGAAGTACTTGACCATAATGTGATCTTTGATTTACTTAGGAGCGAGATCTTGGTGCCTATATCGCTTAAGCAATTGACTTTGACTGGATCTACACCACTTTTGACTAGCATGTTTTCTGTGTATGTTTAGCAAATTATCAATGTATCCTGTACCACCAGTATCTACATGTTTATCAGTATCAGTGCTCCAACCTGCGATAATGCTGATTTTGATTTGGATGCTTATTATCTTCCATATATTAGTGATGAGCAATAACACTGTTATTTGTTATCTGTCCAAAATTGTCAAGATAATATATAGTCAGCTTAGACCATTCTTTTTCTTCTTCTTTTTCTGATAGGTTCTTATAGTCGCCTTGATCGGCATCCTTCCAATAGCACCACAATCGCTACAATACAAGGGATATTGGTTGTCACTTCTTGGAACAACATGCACAACAGGTTATGCTTTGTTTGCATTTTACTGGGTAGGTAACATGAAATTGAGTATTTTAATTAATGTTTATTCCCCCACCTTAGATGCCTTTATTATTTAAATGTGCACTACTGATATACCGTTTTCCTTACCTATCAGCTACCCGAGTAGGGAACACACAGGCTGTTCAGGCATGGTACCACCATGTAACTTCATCAAAGGATTTTATACCATTCATGTATTGCCTTATGTTTGTTACCTCTAAACTGCGCTTGAAGTGTAAGCATATTTTTGTTTACTTTGACACGAAGCTCAGTCATATTATTTCCTTGTGCATAACGAGTTACTCTTTTCTGGCAGTTGTTTTGGTACCTCTAATTTGTTGGGCACCTGAACATGTGGCCAGATTTCTACAGCGCCATTTTACTAATTCCTCTTTGTACAGGTAAATGAACTTGAAAGAATTCTAAGGATATACGGTGCATGCTGTAATTGGTGCCTTTGAGATTAAAAATAGTATAGCCATGTTGTGTGTCATCATGGTTTGAATTGTTATCTTGACTTCATGTTTAATTAATTATATACCATAGTTACTTTCATTTTCAAAACCTGTAATTCCTATAAAGTCTTCATATAGCATATTCTGCAGTCAAGGTTGTGGTCTCATACTCTTGGTAGCCCTTTCATGCAATGGCCATAACAACAGGTTAATACCCCCTGGTCTGATAGTTGTAAATCAGAAAACATGAATGCTTTATACGTTGGTAACTTGGATGTTAGCAAGCTGTTGAGACACAGAACATCATTTTCTGTGATCCGGACGCTGGCAATATTTGTTCCTTCGAACAGATTGGTAAAAGGATCATAACAAGTATGTTGTTAATTTGTAGGACATACCTGGAGCAGCCCTGTACATGGGATGAGACAAACATGACTGCAGTCAACTTTCTGTGTTCAAATGCAGAGATTTTGTTGGGATTTCTTTTGATCCTATCTCTATTCTCGTTAGTTGATCCTAGTGCTTTATTTTTCATTCTTTTCCCTAGAAGCCACTTAACATTGAATTCTTAGTGTTTCTTTACTTGTGTAGGCGACAATGCAATGCTATGCAAACATTCATGTACTGGCAGGTTAGTCCCGCATTCACACTGATTATTTTTCGCCAATGATCAGCTTCATGTTTTCTATTTAGAAAAAAAGTCCAAATTACTCCCCTTAACTTACATGTTTGTCTAATTTACACCCTGAACTACGAAACCATCTACTTTACAACCCTCAACTCTCGAAACTGTCTACTTTACAACCCTCAATTCTCGAAACCGTCTACTTTCACACCCTAGCCCTGAAACCATCCTGGTTTTTGCTGACTTGGCGATGGTTTTAGGTGTGTGGGTGTTGCAACTTAGATCTTTTGTGGTGGATCTCCTTTTGGCCAACTGGAGGATTTTAATTGTAATGCCACATCAGCAACAATGTGTAAAAACCACCATTAAGTCAGCAAAAACCAGGATAGTTTTAGGGCTAGGGGGTAAAATTGATGGTTGTGTGGGCATCTTCCTAGTTCAGTGTGAAAGTTCAGGTGTGTAATATGGACTTTTTCCTTCTATTTACTGCTATGTTGATACTGACTTTTTCTATGGCCTTATGGAGATGCATTTGCTTTATAATTAGTGTAGCACACCAAAGATTATCATTATACTGCCTGTGATCTGTAAATTTGTCATCACACATTCTCAGGTTTTGTGGAAACTGGATTCCACAAAACTTGTTTCAGTCTGTTTTTTAGAAAGCTTTGTTTGTTTTCTTTAACTAGTGGATTAGCAAAACTAGTTTTCTGTAACCCTAGAATTCTCGATTTTGTCAAAACCGACTACGAGTGGTTTTCCACAAAATGAGTTCTCGCTATCCCCGTTCTCAACAACCCAACGACCTCCGTACTTGCCGAGCCCGTCCATGGCCGCGGATTCTACTAAAACTGGTAGAATAATCAATTATCATAGACTAGTGCGCACTTCCAAAACTGTATGGATGGTTTTCAATAATCTGAAGATTGTAGCAGAGAAATTCTCCAATGGCTGTGCCAAATTATCAAATGTGACCATCTGCCATTAGCATTTTGATGAGGATCTAGACAGTAATCATTTTGTGCATGGGTGAACTTGTTACATCCACTACATTTTATAATGTCTCACAAATGTACCAATAAGCTTTATTATATTAACGGCATAACAATTTCCCTATCTCACTCTCTTTATCCGGTATTGCAGTTGCTGAAGCTCATGTACCACTCTCCCTTCACTGCTGGTTATCAGAGTTATATGGCTTAAAATTGGCCGGACAATTAACCCCTATATTCACCGTTACACCCCATTTCTCCACAATCCGATAAATGCTGGCATGAGATGGTGGTTCAGGTAGGATGGATGCGACACCAGCAGTCATGTAAAGGGACAAGGATGTTTTTGGTAACATTTCACATTTGACCCAAGGGGGATCTTTTGAGTGAGGTTCAGGTTGTGAGTAGCGTGTTATTCGTCCTTTTTGTGGCTCTGATGATAATTTTAGTTAGTATGACAGTAACTCTTGTAACTTTGCGCATATTGTAGAGGCAGTCGAGATCTTGAGATTACAACTGATATGCCTTTTCTTTTTAGAAGGGAAGATTATTACCAGTATGTCATGAACTGAAATTAGATGAGTTATTTATTGTGCGACCGAATCCATGTGTTAATTGTTTTTCCGACTTACTGATTCCTAACATGTATCAATTTATATCGTGGAATCGAAAATATTCTTGAACATTCGATGCTTTCATCTATTGTGCAGTTCTAGTCGAGGCAATTCCTTTGTCAATCAAACGCCGAATTAGGTTCTTTTCGGTGGATCAATTTCGCGTACCCGTGTGTTGCGGGGGCAATCGAAGATATTTGTAACTGCGTTGTTCATCCACTAAAAAGAATCGACATGGAGCAAGTTCTCCTAGAGGTTATCAGCCTTTTAAATTACATGGTCACATAACAACACACTCCTGGTTGGATTTCGCGAGTACGATTACTGACCAAGACACACAGCTTCAATTGAGTCGCGAACGGTCCCGAGTGGTTCCTGAATGACGTCATCCCACCGCACGGAAGCGTGTAACTGGTAAGCCTTTCGCCTGCCCAGCCGCGTCGTCAGCAGTTCAGCGCAGCGTGACAGCGTCAGCTCCTCGAACGGCCACGGGCCCGCGGCGCGCCCAGCCCGCCCGTGCCACTGCCAGACGTCTATACTCTTACTCCGAAGTAGTAGAAGGCATCTCGTTTCATATCAATGCATGAAACTTGCTTCGTGGACGCCAGGGGGTGCCACCTACAGAGGTGCAGCTGAAACCGCCAATTGAAAATTAGGAATGCAATAAACCATGCTAAGATGAACTGGTCTGTACCATCGCAAAGATTAGGTGAATTGGAAAAATACCATCGGTGTCACTGACATGTGGCCCTATGGCCTAGTAGTCAGCCTTTGCGTGTGATAGTACTGCTCAATTCAAGCACTTTTGGCACCTGCCTAGTTTTCCCAAACATAAATTAGAGAGAAATGGTGGCTCTGGTGGCAGCGGTGTGACTCATCCAAATGGTGGGCCGGCCTTCCACTTCACCATGACAAAGAGGTGGTCACTCTTTTCAATGCCTCAACCAAATTCGAAGTTGGAAATGATTGCTCCACTTTCTTCAGGTCTGACCCTTGGCTAAATGATTGCTCCATTAAGGACATTGCACCTGATTTGTTCAAGTGTGTAGCTCCCTCCACTTCGAAGAAAAGAACTGTGAGGGAGGCGCTGCACAATCGTCGGTGGGTCAGAGACATTATAGGTTCTTTAACCTTACCGGCGTTTGCTCAATATCGGCGGCTTTGGAGTCAGCTCAACACCATTATCTTATCTGACGTCGATGACTGGGTGATTTGGAAATAGACAAGCTCTGGCCAATATTCATCTAAATCCACCTACCAGGCCATGTTTCAAGGTGCCATTCATTTTGAGGGTGCAGGTTTAGTGTGAAAGACATGAGCGCCTCGAAGGTTAAATTTTTTGGATGGCTAGGGTTGCATGGCCGACTGTGGACGGATGGCTAGGGTTGGAAATTGGGAATGCAATAAAACATGCTAAGATGAAGATTTTTTTTTAAATAATATTATTTTACTAGAAAATTGCAAAATTAATAGCAAAATTAAAAAATTGCAAGAATAGATACTTATCGGCACACGGAATACCGATAAGGGACCTATCGTTATTCTATATGCCGAAAGCCTACATGGTAGTGGGCCCGGGGGTAGTTAGAAAAATCATAGGTGATTTAAGAAAAATAGTAAAAAAAATAGTTTGAAATTAGAGATAACATTGATCTGGTTATCGTACAATGACATTATCTTCAACAACTATCGTGTCTCCTCAAATTGTTTGGTGGTCCTAATCAGAGACAACATTGATCACTGGAAGGTGACCGAAGCCCAGAACTTAGCCATCATCACGGCTCGGTTGAGACGCTTCGACACGGTGTTCTGACCGCTTACACCGCTAATTAGCCTTATTTTCTTTTTCTTGTAATTCTTGTCTAATTGTGTGCTGATTTAGGTCACTTATCGACCCCTTGTGGGTTGTGGTATAAACCTTTTAAATCTTTTCTTCTTAATAAAAAAAAAGATTAGAGACGAACGGTGAAATTCAGAACAGATTCATACTTTCATGTGGGCAGGAAGAGACCATGGAAAGGGCGCAACAGAATCAGCTTTTCATTATTCCCTCAGTTAATAAAAGCATATATTATCCCTAACTAGAACATTACAGTGTTTCATACCTTCATGTGGGCAAGTCTTGGTGCGATTTCGAGCATTTCAGCTCTGACCAGACTTACATCCACAGTTTTCCTCGACGCCCTTTCCGTTATTCTTTACCGAGGCTGGATTGCTGTTGCAATCAGTTAAGGGCGACAACTGAAGCTAGCTTAGAGTGTGGACACGGGGTCTACAAGTCGTCAGTCACCAGTTCTCCATACCACCTAGTCATCATAACAACCTATTTTAGTAGAGGTTACATGATGCAATCAAACGCTCCTACTTTTGTTTTCCGCATCGCTGGTTTCTCCTGGCATTCACCTCAGCAGCCCAGCTTTTACCAATCTCTGTCTGAAACTTACCTGCAATACAAGTTTAGGAAATATTTAACAAAAGGATACGACTGGGTATGTTTAGTGGCCACTTTGGCAATAGCAAGTTTTGCAGAGATTGATCAAATTACCAGCAGTAGAGAGAAAGAACTCATCTAGCACTTTGCCATGTTCTGCGAATTTCCAAGATCCAAAAAGTTATCAGAATAAATGGATTAGCACATTAGATGTACAAGATGTAAAATGCCAACATAGGACAGGTAGGAGTCATTTATTGTACAGTGTTGGAAGTGAAACGTTTAGTGGTATGGATCAATTAGTTATTTTGTATGACGTGACAAGGCAGTCATCATTCTAATTATTTCCCCTGGACAGATGCTTACAGATGTTTTGCACAAATATTAACCCCATAAAAAACATAATGATTTATCAAGAATAACATCATAAAAGAGCCATGATAGTTTTCATCCATACTTCGTAATAGCAAATTGTTTTCATACCAACGAGGCAGTTTAAGCTGTTGTACAGTGAAAGAAACTCAATAGGAGTACTACAGTTGAATGTATAGCATTGCATACTCAAATTACACAAAATGAGAACTCACTCATCATTTGAGTATAGAGATCAACAATGACAAAAAGTCAATACCTTTCTCATATTCTAATGCTTGAAGAATCATTTCCACCTGAAACAAATAAATGATATTGTAAAAGCTCAAATCCCAAGACCAAAAAGAAGATAACAAACAAGAAAAACAAAGAATAAAAATTCACTAAGTTAACTGTAATACTAGGCATAAAAATATGTAGCAAATATCACGTCTGTAATTAAAAAATCATTATTATTCAACAGCTAACTTGTATATTTTGAACGATCGGAACTTTGGGATATCTGGAAGAAACCCCATAAGCTTTCGCATTCCAACAAATTATGTAAGTTCTGACTTGGAAAATAGGGCCATTCAAGATCAAGATGTCTATTATGCCCACATCAATACAAGCATTTAAGCGAACCCTTGAGTGGATGGTTGAAGTCAGAACAAACCAATTACAAGTGATTTTTGCAGGGACTTGTATATAAGTTTACCAAGAGTTCATACTCTACCAAGGTTGATAAAAATGACAATCATGGTAGCTAATAGAAAACTCATATAATGCTACAAATGATAACTGCGATCGATATTTTCAAGTTAGATAATGAGTGCCATAAAACCCTAACTAATATTCTTGTATTTTTAATTTGTAAATTGCATACATTGCATTTTGGAGAAAATAACTAGATACTTAAGAATACAAATAATTATCTGCTTACTTTATCAAAATCTTTTACAAGATTGGCTTCAATAGAAGAATTGTTTTCATATTCTTCCCATAGCTCCTTAATCTCATCAGCTGCAAAAAAAAAATGTAAGTCATTGAAAATCTCTTGAACGTTCCTGCACAAACTGACTCTAACATCACAAAACAACACACACCTATTGGTCCATCACCAAGAACTTCACACATTTCATCTAGAGCTGCTTGTTCACGCCGGCTTTTTTCAGCCTTAGGTATACCATCTGATGGAGTAATGTCACCAACAATAGCTGTAAAACAAAGTAGTTTGAATATTGAGTTTGTACTTACCTGAAGACACAATATTGTGGATGAATTAGGCATTTAGGCTAATAAGCTACTGGCAGGTGAAGTGCAGTTCATATGATCAAATAAGCGCACTGAAAAAACAACACACCAACAGTTTGTCTAATGCACAGTGTTCACGGCCTACCTTCAGCAATGTCATGCACGATAGCGATTTTGATACACCTGTTCCAGACAAAATATTGTAGCAGTCAGTACCGAGTAGAAAACTAACAAATGACGAAGGAAATCTGAAGCAGATGCTTTGAGAGAACCAAAACTCAGAAGAACAAAACAATCATTTGAAGAAACAGACCTTTCTCGATCCACAGCAGGCAGGTCTCCAGCAATCAAAGCCATCAAAGCCATACGATACATGTGATCAGCAATTGACTCGGGGCCCTTAATGCTATGATTTATCCATCCTTTCCTTTTAGTTGTCTTTAGAATAAACACAGAAATAGGCCTCAGAATCATTTGATATCATGTGATCTAAGAAACGAGGGGCATGAATTAATCTAAATCATTGCTCATGCACAGCCCAGTGCAGTTACCTTTTCTTTCTCTGTGCTCTTCAGAATTTCTTATGGTTTTGGGAGTATCGATCGTACAGAATATGCGTTACAGAAAACACCAGAATTGCAGGAAAAGCGTGTCTTGGAGCGACATATCAAAGGGCGAGCGATTGTGACGAGCACGTATGATTGTACCTTGAGGCGATGGCAGAGGGTGAGGAAATCGATGGCAGAGGAGGCCGACGACGGCGCGGAGGGCGGCGCCACGGCTGTGGCGTCAGCCGGCGCTGGCCGCCGTCTGGGCACGGGCGATCCGCCGGGGGTGGGGCTCCCGGAGACGGCGCGGACGCCCGGGGCGAGGCGGCGAGGCGCGCGCTCGACGGGGAGAATGCGCGGCGGCGAGCGGCGCATGAGGCCGCGCGCCGCGGGAGGGAAGGGAAGCCGCGAGCTCACGGCCATCGGGGTGAGCCCCGATAGAGTGGGAGGCAAAGGTTCTAGATCGAAAGGCCACGGATCTGCGACGGCAGGCGGCGGCGGAAGCTGTTGCCCCCTCCCCCAACTCTGCCTCTCCCTGCTTCTTGGGAACAGGCCAGACGCCAGACGGGTTTTTTTAGCCTCAACGCCAGGTACAAATATGGTATGTGAAGTCAGATTATATCACTCACGCGCCCTAAATTTACAATATATACACATATATCTCCTGAAAAATCGACGAAGCCTCCAAATCAGCAAATGACGAGCATATCATATTCTCTTTTAGTCTACAGGCGCTTAAAGCTAAAAAAAAACCCAATAACCCAAGCAGAAGTGCTAGGTCTAGAGTTGACTCCGACCGGCCACTCACACACCGGCGAGCGAACCATCGAGCTATCAGCTCGTTCGGACGCCAGAAGGGGTTGGCAGGTGCGCGAGAGGCGAAGTGGGATCAGACACTTATCCTCCCTAATTTGCCATATCCACTTGTGATCATCTGTTCATCCGTACCAAACCCAACAGAGAGACATAAAAAAAGATTCTTTCACGATTCGCACACGTTGATCTGCCCTTATATTTTTTTGAAAATGAATAAACATTTGACTTTTTACATTCTTATATGCATACAAACTACATTTGATTATTACAATATCTGACATAAATAACCAACATCATACAGTGAGAAAATGAAATAAAATTATAAAGTCATGAAGCTTGCAATCTGTAACTATATGATCATATGTGCTTAGCGAAGAGCTTTATTGTCACCATCTCCAGGATATGACAAACCGACAAAGCTCTTCCCTCTGTTCCTCCATGTGAAGCAGCCTTCAGAATCTTAGCCAGTAAGTTTCTCTGAAAAACGTCTGCATGAATAATATAATTGTTTTTTATGAAACACTATATCATTACAACATAGTCAAATTGTCCAAAACATAGCCGATATCTCAACTAAGATTCTTATATTTTTTCTAAGCTCCTATCTCTCGTAACCAAGTACCGATCATATATGATATGTTCCTTGATTTCTTAATCACTAAGGCTATTCTAATTATATAACAGATAATATTAGATAAAGAACATTAAAAAAAGAGGTGCTGGATAGATTCATTATGATTTCAAAAGGCACACTTAAGGCTGTCATTTTAGTTTCTTTTGGCCAGGTTATCTTTGGTCAAAATCATCTCACGACCTATGTACCATAAGAAATTTTTTATTTTTAATAGGAGTTTTAGATGCCAAAGCCACTTTTTTAGATACTAATAGGTTGGTTTAGCATTTATTTGTACATCGACTAGACAGTAAATTGTCCTTTCCCATTCAGATCCCAATTGTAAATATCTCTATCATTAGAGAGCTGGATATGAACAAGTTGCAACGTCAATTGTTGTCATTCAATTAGTTTGTTCCCAGTGATCGGTCGACTGAAGGATAAATTAAGAGGTATGTTTCTCATTACTTCCGCTATTATGGCATGTTTATGTCTCACTACCTTATACAACAAGGGATAAAGTTGACTTAGCGGGTATTTACCCAGCCAAATATCATTCCAAAAGCGAGTTTGCTTCCTATTCTATACTTGAAAAGACCCTATTAGAGGAATTCATCTTTAATTTTCATAAGACCAGCCCAGAAATGTGAATCTCCTGACTGTTCTTAGACTTGTGTGAGCACTTTGTAGCCAAAATATTTATTTCTGAGCAGTTGTTGCCAAACCCCATCCTTATTAAACAGCTTAAAAGCCATTTGCATAGGGGGTAGATATTCTTAGCCTGTTCCAAATTGCTCAACTTCGGTTCCAATTGCTTAATAAGGATGAGTTTCATTTGATGGTTTGTCCACACACATAGGATGGGTTTCATATTCTTAGCCTATTTGAAATTATGGTCCATAAAATTAATGGTGTTATCCGTATATTGCAGCATAAACAGACCATCATCCATCAAATATGGGGCCAAATCTATTATTTATCCATCTCTTTCGGCTCTTGATATTAATATTGTAAGCATATCTGCTACAATATTTAAAAAGATGGGTGATAGGGGGTCACCCTGCTTTAAACCTTTGTACGTTTGGAAAAAGGGGACAACCTCATCATTTATCTTAATTCCTACATGTCCTTCTGGCACAAGATTTTGGACCTACTCACACCATTATATGGAGAATCCTTTCATTCACAGAGTTTGTTGAAGAAATGGTCATTTCGCTTTATTATAGGCCTTCTTAAAATCAAGTTTCAATATAACGTAATTCATTTTCTTCCTATGTAATTCATGGATGATTTCATGCAACATCATTACACCCTCTATAATATTTTGTCCTGGCATGAAGGCGGTTTGTATATGTTTGATTACCTTCTCTGTCATAGTACCAATCCTGTTAGTACCCACTTTGGTAAATATCTTAAAACTAATATTTAACAAACATATAGGATGTTACTGTTGAATCTTCAAAGCCTCCTGAATTTTTGGGACAAGTGTTATGATCCTAAAATTAAGGCTATATATGGCTAGTTGTCCCTGGTGGAAATCAGAAAACAAAGCCATAAGGTCACTCTTGATCAATTCCTAAAAAACCTGATAAAATTCAATAGGAAAGCCGTCAGGGCCTGGAACTTTATTGTGCTCCATCTGAAAAATCACATACTTCACCTCATCTTCATTAGAGGGCACTGTAAGGATTTCATTTTCTTCGTCAATTACTTGGGGTATAACATTTATGCATGACCCATCTATTGCAAAATTAGTATGCTCCGGCTTGCCAAATCACCCATTGTAATATTTCGTGATATACTTTTTGAGATCAGCTTCCCTAATATTGTTGTCATTCTCATCTTCTAATTTTTATATTCGCTATTTTCGTTGTTTACCGTTGGCTACTAGTTGGAAGTATTTAGTATTATTGTCACCCTCCAGTAGCTCTTTCACCTTGGCACGCCAGTACCATTTTAGCTCTTCTTCTCGTAGTAAATGTGCGAGCCTCTCATTGAGGTAATGGTTAAATGCGACCTCATTAGGTGTTAGTGGATTTATTTTCACCTTTTTGTCGAGCTCATCTATTTTATTAGCCAGCTATTTCTTTTTTTCTTTAAATTCTAGCAGTATGCTTGGCCCAACCCCTCAAATATTGTCTAAGGGATTTGTTTTGCTATTTTTTTGATGGCATTGATTCCACGATGTTCACTTTGCCAAATTAGCAACCATTTCAAAGAAACTATCAAATTAACCATCCCAGTTCAAATTTGAAAGGAGGTTGTTTTCCGTAATGGAAGGGCGCACCTGTATTGAGCAATAACGGAATATGGTCTAATCTTGCCCTATCTAGCGCCTCAACTAAGACCTTTGGATATTTGGTCTCCCATTCCGTACTGATGAGTATCCTATCTAGTTTTTCAAAAGTCAGAGGATCAAGATCATTTGCCCATGTATATTGGCATCCAATCATTTTAATCTCTTGTAGATCCACTGTTTCAATCACATCATTAAATAAACGGGGCCAATGTGGATCAAAATTATCATTATTCTTGTCCTCCAGTTTCCGCATAATGTTGAAATCTTTACTGATTAGTATTGGGTGGGTTTTAGCACTACAAACGTGAGTCATTTCTGTTAGAAAAGCAGACTTAAGATCATCTTGAGACGGGCCATAGACCGTAAATAGAGCCCATATGAAACTATCTTCTTTATTCTTTAGAAGGAACTTTGTGTAAAAGTCACCTTCCACAATCAAGCCAATGTCAAATATTATTGCATTGACTCCAACTAACATATCACCAGATCTACCTCTTAGAGGCATAACATGCCACAGGTACTCAAGCCTACCACAAAGGTGTCTGAGAGTTGAAGCATGAAAATCACTTCTACCTGTCTTCATAATGGCAAGGAAATCTAGTTGTTATTCTTTTACTGTATCTGAAAGGAAGTTATGTTTGGCCCAGTCTCCCAGGCCTCTGCTATTTCAGAAGATGTCTTTCATTAAAGAAAAATTTTGGAAGAGATTTTTGGTTTTTTGGGCGGTTTATCTTGCCCTTGTTTTTTTTGCAGAATTGAACTTTTTCTTTCTTAGCACCGCCTTTAGATCATAGCATATTTGATCTAAACCCTCATCATTGAGGACCTCAGTTAAATAACGGTATACGTGACTGAGGTGTGCATCAAGTCCATCCATCTCATTCTCGTCCTCAATCATATTGTCATGAGGAAGATTCTGAGCACTTTGTTTATTTCCACTAGTATTAGATTTTTTAGCATCAACAGTAAGGCGATATACTTCAATATTCTTAATAGAAATAATAGAGTTTAAAATCTCACTATTATTCCTGCCCATAGAAACACCTATGTTTGTCATGTTGGAGCTAATAATGTCCAAAGGCATAGAAATAAAGGAGTTATTAGGCATACCTTCATCCAAGTTCCTTTTAGCAGCCATATTCACCATATTTTCCATTATATCTCCATCTCCATGAGACTCTGACCTCCTGCTTGTCCGCCTTTCCACTGCGCCACCCCCCAGGGACCAAGGTGATATTAGTCCCTTTAGGAGCAACCCTGATCTGTCCTCCTCTCTTCCCCTTCAACATATAGATCCTCTCAAATATTACCACTGTATCAAGAGACTGAAGAGCTTCCACCATTGCCATATTTGACATGTTGACCCTAATCCCATTTTCTTTGGACAGAGCTTGTAGAATGAGGGAGACCATGAAAAACCCGTGAAACCTCATTGCCCAGCTTGATCGGAGTTGAGTAATCAGCCTTCTTATTACTCTCATCCTGCTCTCTCACGTCCACACTAATGTGTACAACTTCCTGTAGTAGCGTCAAGCCACTTGGATTGTAGGTTCATCAGAATTCGATGAGGTCTTTGATGCTGCAAGGAGAAGCTTCTTTGCCACTGCTAGCGCACCATCCGACTGAGAAGTAGCCAAGTCAGAAACTGTCTAAGCCACATCGCTCAAATTGACACCCCCCCCAGGCTCATCTCCTCCATGGCTAGGTTCGCATGGGGATAATGGCTATGGAGGATCTTAGGCTCCATAGTTTTGCTGACCATAGGCGTTGTGATATCGAGTGCCGGTCAAAACGACGCATACTTCTACAGCTCTACCAACACATTGACAGGCCAGCGTGCCTCCAGCCAAGATTCAGAGGCCACAACATTCTTCAGAGGCAATAGAGCGTAGTGGGCAGCGGAAAACCGATAGTCCCGTGCCAAGGTTCCTACCGCAATCACACATGGAAAGGACTGGCCAAACGGTGCACTGTAAATTCTCATAGCGATCCCGAATGGCTGCCAAAACATCCGTAGGCCAGAGCACCATAGGACCCACGTCATCCACCCCTGAATGCTTCTACCCAGACCGGTGAATGGCCGATAGTCCATCTCCCAACCGCACACCATCAACAGCCAATGAGACACCCAAAGAAGGTGACAAAACATGGCACCGTTTGGACTGAAAATCAGAGAATCGCTCGATAGAGAGTGCTGAGGCATCGTTGGATTGAAAATCAGCAACAAACTCTTTAACCAGGGAGGTGTCAAACTTTATGCTTTCCAAGCCCTCATCACCAAGCTGAAAAGTATCCTCCCCTCCATAGATTCCTGCATGACATCATTAGCTGCAGTAGAAACATTCGAGGTGCTCCCCTGATCACCATAGCTTTTTGATCGCTTATTGTCATGATTTGCTGCATCTTTTCCCTCTCCATCTTTTATAGTGTCGGTCTCATTGTCATGATCTAAACCATCACCCTCATCAGTGACATTGTCAATGCTCAACTTGTTAAGAGGTAGCACCTCCTCCACCTTAAAAATATTTCATATATCCCATCATCTACAACGATGTCGGTAGCTTCTAGGATTTAGTTAATATCAGCCACCGCAACACACATCCTAATGACCCCAGTCTTTCTTAGGTATCACATGTCCACTTTTTGAGTGGCACCAAGAATAGTACCTATAGCCTATAGTAGCAAGAAAGACCTTATTTCATAAGGGAGATCATACACATTGACCCAGACATGCTGAAGATACTGACGTGGCCCAATCTTCTGGTTCCATTCTTCAAAAAACATCACCCCTTCCTCATTGCGGGTCTTGATCTCCTTAATTGCTACCATACGCTATAACTCAACTTGACATGAAAAAGGAACGATATATGCATCCTTCTTGTGTTCTTGAACCATCCACAGCCACTTCACCTGAATAAGACGGGCCATCTCTGCCTTAAGAAGCTCACCTGACACCTTGCCTTGCTTGATTCGGATGAGTGTTGTCACCCCATCTTTCTATTGTGGTTTAGCGGAGCTCTCATATGGGATTTGGAAAGAACCAGGCCGTCATTAGCAAAAACACAGAAGGTCGCTGCTGGCTTTTGAGCACGGAGTAACGGATATTGAGGAGTAAAGTGTTCCTTCTCACAAATAGTGCAGCACAGGACCAACTTCTTCTTGCCCTTGTCTCCTCCTGATCCTTCACCCTTCTCCATGAGCCTTTTTCCCCTGATTCACAGCAACAGGTGCATGAGATTGATCCTCAGCATTGGCGGGCTGCTGATTTGCCAGTGCCGAGTTATTGCGATCAGCATCCCCACCACGACCTCTGCCATCGTTCTTGTTCTCCGCCCGACCTGCACCATGACGTCCACGTGCATGGGGGAAGGAAAACCGGGAGGTCGCGATCTACCTCCACCGCCACAGCCTCCACCTCTTCCACCAAAGCCGCCAGCAGAGCCACCATCACCGCCTGAACCTCCACCGACCACAGCACCAAGAGCACCGCCACCAGCACCACCTCATGGCTGAATGCCACCACCGCCCGAAGCACCAGGAGCACGTCTACCAACCATTGCGCCTTCATAGAGAGCCCATGCGAAAGAACGGCGATCGCCAGAGATCGTACCCGACCAATTAGGGTTTGGACGTCGAAAGACCCAAGACCTTAGCAATGACAGCCCCGGGTTTCGTCTGGCCCACACGGAGGTACATGGCAGCCCAACAGATATTGGTAGCCTAGCTGTAGTTGTGGCGTCGTCGTTTGAAATTCAAAAGCGCGGACTTTGCGGATCTGCATGCAAAGGGACGCATCCCTTAGATTACAGCCAAAAAAAATCATGTTCAATCTAGCTTCGTATCCTGATGACGATTCACATTATTCATTATCGACATTCATTGTTAACGTCATGTAAAGATGGTTAATCCAATAGTACAAAGCCTGCTTCACGGCCAAGAATCTAACCATGTGAGCGATTCTCTCAAATCTAAGCTTGACCTTAACGTGCAACAAGCATTAGAACTCGGCAACTCACAGCAAGCATAAAGACAAGTCACTTGGCTTATTTGTCACTCCATTCAATCATTGAGTCAGATGATTTTATATTTTACTGACATAAATAGTATCATAATTAAAATGTCAATACAAATCAATAATTTATTCACAAGATGAGGTCGAACGGCTCACTCATTTACACCCATGAGAACTTGCGCATTATAGCCAGTTCTACAACTAGATTGAATTGAGATCTAGCGATCGGTAGCATCATTTTTCGCCGGGTAACTACGGCCGAGGCGCGATCAGGTCGCACGGCGTCAGGGGCCTCGGTGCCGGCGGAAGCAAGAGAAGAAGCCCTGCGTCTGGTCTTTCGGGACCATGCCCCCACCCTTGGACGTGTCGATCGCCTCCAGCATGGAGACCACCTCCGCCATCTCGGGCCGCTTGTCCGGGTTCGCGTCCCAGCACCGCTTCATCACGTTCGCTAGCGAGCTCGGGCAGCAGCGCGGTATCTCTGGCCTCAGGTTCTGTGAAATTTTGTTTTCGGTTCAGGCTTCAAGGAACAGCATAGCAGCAAGGGGTGGGATAGAGGCGTGCCATTTTACCTGGCGAACGACGGCAGAGGTTACTTCTGAGAAGCTCAGGTCGGGATACGGCATGTCGCAGCAGTATGTCTCCCACAGGCAGATCCCGAAGCTGTAAACGTCACACTTCCTGTTGTAAGGATGGCCATTGAGAACCTGCATATATATGCCCATGTAAAGAACAAGTACACTCTTTCAAGAAACAAGGAAAAGAAATGTGCAAGTGCAGAAAAAAGAACCCAAATTTGAGATCAATGGGAAAAGCCACAGCCTTACAGAGGATAAATCAGTGTGATATTATGAAGCAATGGGTACGCACAGCTTTGAAAAGAAAATAGCACAAGCACGTGACCAAATTATGGAAGAGATTAGAGGCGATGCAATCTTGCAATTTCAACTCTCTAAACAAGATACTTTTCTAATTAGATATTTTTTGTGCAACTAAAGACCTATCGGCAATTGATAAATGATAACAGGATAACTTCTCCAAATGTTCAGTTTTAAAGTGTGGAAAGAAAGCGGATGGTTAAAGATCAAATACCTCAGGTGCCATGTAACCAAGTGTCCCTGTTTCGCCAGTCATGTCACTAGGATTTGAAGCCTCAACTCGAGCAACACCAAAATCAGCAATTTTCACAGTTCTTGTTTTGTCCAGAAGCATATTTTCAGTCTTGACGTCACGATGCACTATCTTCTTTGAGTGGAGATAGCTCAATCTATTGAAACACAAAGCTCACAATGAGATCTTCTAAGACTAAAGAGGCAAAACAACAAAGCTTCAGGCCAAAACCAAGAAGAAGAAAAAATCAATCAATTACTTACCCCCTGGCAAGGTCAAGAGCTATTTGGACCACAACTTTAAAGGCAAGCTTCCTTCTCCTGTTCTTTATGAGAAAATTTTTCAGCGCGCCTCCAGAAAGGTACTCAACAACAACGCAGCAGATATTACTTGGCATGCCAAGATGTCCATGTTCCGTCTGTATATTTAAATCTCTTGCACCCATTATAGCCCCAATAAACTGTCAGACAAAAGTTCAAGATATTGTTAGGAAAGTTAGTTTACAATTAGAAAGATATCTACATTCACTACCAAGGGACTAGAACAAACAAATAATAGTAGTTGATAATCAATGAATTGTAAAGATGGCAAAACTAGAGCCTCCTATAAAATGCTGGTTAAATTTTTTATCATGTTGAGACCAATTTTCATAGCGATATATGCAGACATATTAGTATGTCATAAATTCAAACCCAGTTCTGCTACTATTATTAAAAATTATTATATTTTCTGATGGTACAAGAAAGGTTTTAATGTTCTTTACCAGCAGTTACAAGACTAATTATCTTCTTATATCCAGAGGAGGAAAACATGCAAACTTTGACAAATGTGGCACATTTAGAATTAGACTATGGCATTGAGAGCATCAAGATTGCTGGCAGTACTGAACACGGCCATCACTATGCTGTCAGCTATCTAGACATGGGGAGAAAATGTGAAGACTGACACCACAGGGATGATTGACCACATATTTCAGTGTACTCCTACAGATATCTCATGTGGTAATAAACAAGTTTAACCATGGGGTTGTGATGGACAATATCGGACAGCAATTCTAGATTCTGTTATTTTTGTCCTATGAACCAAAGCTAAATATGAAATGAATTGGTGCATCTTATATCTCCCAAGTGATTTAACCTATGAAACTTGAAGGGGAAGAAAAAGGGTTTCTTCAGGCAAAGATTACCTTAGTAACATTTGGATGATCAAGCTTATGCCAGACAGCGACCTCTTGTGCGAATGATGCTCTTAGTGCAGAAATTTCTTGTTCTGATCTATGACCATCCTCCCCCCAGTCAAGCAATTTCACTGGAAGATAATAATATTTAACGATTTCATGTTGAAAAATGGAAGTTTCGATGGTAAACATAAAATTTTGTATACTGAACAGTTGATACAAGCTCACAAAGTTACTATTGAATAGTGCATTTTACTCCGTATCGGTGACTTTTATGCATTACAACAGTGACCGTCTAAGGATGGATAAAGCACATCCCAAATCTAAAAAGTAGGTTAGCAGTTAATAAGGACCAAGGTAACACATTCTTGACAAAAAGGATGGATTTAGTTGTGCACGTTGAACAACAATTCTTAATAAAGGCTTAAATGTATCAGTTACAATTTTAAGAACTGATGTGTAAAAACGGAACAGCGAGACACCTCTTAAGGGCATAGCATATGAATGAAGCACCCATGGAAGTAGAATGTGATAGCTGAGAAGTAATTTATGAAGGACAGTGAGGAAGCTGAGTTCATCGCACAACAGAAGTAGCAAGTAAAGGCGAAACAAGCCAATTAACAACTTCAGTGGGCTGATGAATGCCTCAGACACATTTGGTATGATATTCTAATCACACTTTCGAGAATACAAATTAATTGAATTAGCTGGTGAACAAAACATATTGAGGGCAATATTCTTTTTTTCTCGACCACGAGGAGAGACTCCCCTGGGCATTTTTTAAAATTTAAGGTAGGGGAGTACTAAAGGTTGTTTGGTTTTTGGCCCCAACAGGCCAAACAAAAATTTGGCCAGAGGCCAAATCAGGGCAGTGCCAAATTTTGGCCGCCAAAATGGCATTTGGTTTGAGGCGAAGCCAAAATTTAGCCGGATGATTTGGCCGTCCGAGATTTGCTCAGAAACGCTATAAAAAAATTTAGACGGCCAAATTTTTTCAGGACATGATCAAATTTTGACCTCAAACCAAACAGAGACCAAATTTTTAGGGCACGGCTAAAATTTAGCTTGGCTCCCTTTGGCCCCTAACCAAACAGCCACTAAACACTGGCTGACCAGGAAACTCACTTAAACCAGTTTCTGAGAGAGGGCAATATTCAATGGGTGATTAAGTTCCGGACATATTGCATCTGCTTTGTCCTGTGCCATGTGATTATGCTTTAGCAGGACAATGCAGAACTGCTAATTCATATTCCTAGCGGTAAAATTTATGTGCTTTTTTTTTGACACACTAACCCGGTTCAGATGCTCTCCAATTTCCCTGGTCCGCCACTTCCAAGTTGCAACTTTTTTGCCTAAAAAATCACCTACTTTGATCTGTAATCTCCTGACTTCCAGGGGCTCGTCATAAGATGAACACGTGGATCACGCCTACCAAAACTTTTAACTGTTGGTTGGTTCGTATCACATGAGGGGTGTTACACTTACAAACCAAAAGCGGGCTTATCTAAAGAAGTCACGGAATACACCATGGAATCGAGAAAAGCAGAGGTACCAACTTTAGCAATTTGCTGACAAGGAAAAGCACCGTTGACACGACTGGCGAAAACAACTCGCGAAATCATCCAAAACAACCACCTATGGCAAATGCCCTAGCCATCTATCGACCAATTGTATTCACCATTCTAAGCCGGGACAAAAATGAAGCATGCAGCGAACTGTCCTAAGAACTTGCGAACGAATCGATCAGATTGAGAACTAAAAGTCTAGCGCACGGCAGGAGATCGAAGCTACTGATAACTATCATGACTATTTCATCGAACAGCTTACGGACAATAAAACATGGCTCGTAGGGTGGCTACGTGCGCGTATGTATTAACTGTGTAAAGGAAGTGTGGAAGCTGGCACGATACCGGCAACGTCCTGGCCGTCGTAGACGCCGCGGTGGACGGTGCCGAAGGTGCCGCGCGCGATGACGCCCTTGATGACGAGCTTAGCGGGGTCGATCTCCCAGTCCTCCCGGCACCGCCGCAGCGGCGTCTGCAGGTCCTCGGCACCCAGCCTCGCGGACTCGCCGCGGCGGCTCCCCGTCCCGGTCTGCGCCGCGGCGGCGAGCCCGCCCCGCTCCGCCGGGCGGCCGAGGTGGCGCTCGAGCTGCTCGTCCAGGCTCTTGAGGTCGATCTGGTCCGCCCGCACGAACCCCGCGTCCCCGCCCCCGCTGCCCGCGGTGGGCTGCCTCATGCTTGGAGCCGGGAGGGCCGGAGAGACACGCGGCGGCCTACTATGGGCGAGCGGCGTGGAAGGCCTCAGGTGGTATGGCTTCCGCAGCGGGTAGTGGTGGTGGCGGAGGTGGCTACTGGGGAAGGGAAAGAGGTGGCGAGGCCGAGGCGGAGGTGGTTCGAGTTGGTGCGGGGGACTCCATGTGAGCGCATGGGACAGCGGGTTGCCGAAGTAGGCACGAGGCACGGGAAGCCAAGGGAAAAAAATTCTACGGACTCCTCCTGCAGCACCGTTCGGATTCTCGCCACGTGTCCCCTTAAAGCGCATCTCAAAGGAGGTCTGGAGCAGCGTCCGCGCGCGAGCCAAGCGGGAGCGTGCCATCCCGTGCGCGCGCGTGAGCAGAGGAAGTCACGCTTCCTCGAGACAGCTCAAAAAGTTTCTTTTTCTGGAAATTTTTTCCGCGTTTTTCTATTTTTGAAAA
The DNA here is from genome assembly GCF_958298935.1 of Phragmites australis. Lineage (NCBI taxonomy): Eukaryota > Viridiplantae > Streptophyta > Magnoliopsida > Poales > Poaceae > Phragmites > Phragmites australis. The sequence goes on from NC_084921.1 coordinate 35,505,721, forward strand.
AATTTCTAAATAAACTTTTTCGTTTAAAAGTTTTGAGAGAAAAGTTACTGAGAAAAAAAATTTAAAGAAAATTTATTGAGAGAAATTACTGAATTTTTTAAAGAAAAATATCATTTTTAAAAAAAAAATAATTACCAAGAAAAAAGTTTCTATGGACTGCCACTGAACTAAAAAACTATCTTCAAAAAGAGTTATGAGAGAAATTTCGAAGCGCCAGGCGTCCGCGTGACCCGAGCGGCAGCGTCCGTGCAAGCCGAGCCGCTACCAGTTTCCTCTCAGACCATCCGAGTGCCGCCGCCGGATCGCGATGCCCCAAACCGGCAATCCGAACCGCCATGGCCTCCACTCTCCGGGCTCTACTTCGACATCGGCAAGAAGACCAGAGGTCCCGATCTCCATCTCTCTCCCTCTGATTTTATTCTTCCCCTCCTTCCTGTTTGTCAGGACCCCGCTGAGCTGAATCCTGATCTGGATTGATGGCAAATTGAAGACAGCAAAACGATATGGATTCAGGCCAAGAAGGCGGCTCGCAGTGGATGAACATTAGTCTAGAACCCTAACAGAAACTAAAAGATAGCTATGCAATGATTCTTCTTGCTTTGTGCTCTGTGTTGATGATCTTGGTTCATATAGGCAATCAGATGAGTGCAATGAGATTCATCCTCTTTTTCCTCCCTGTCTGATTAATATGACTGCAATTATGTGATTTTAATGATTTTAATGTTTTGCAGCATATCTCACTGGCTTCTCTTTCAGCAAATCTGTTCGTCTGTTTTCTCACTGTTTTTGCTGTCTGAAGTAACTAGGTTGGAGAATTGAACGGGCTTTTGCCATTTCTTCCCGGCATACAAGGTTCACTTTGAAGATTTGATTGCCGCGGCAGGGGGATCGATTATGGAGATCGACTATGGAGAAGACTGATCTCTATTTGCATATCCTTGATTGTTTACATGATGGAGCCACCGAAGAGAATAGCTGATGCTGAAGAATTGGCGGCCACAGTTCAATTAGTTGATCCTAGGTTCAAAAGATGTGATTTCTTTTTTTAACTTTTAGAAACAGAGAATAGGTTGTGATTGACATATTGTCTTGTTGATCCAAAATATCTTCAGATGTAACAATATGACATATACCATGTTCAAGTGTCTTATTGATTCTCATTTTCGATAGTCTTCTTGCTTCTGCCGGAGATGGTTAGTGTCAGTGTGGATGGTTACTGTCATTTTCAATAGTCTTCTTGTATGATGTGATATAATGTTTGTACTTTCACTTGATGAACTAATGGTTCAGTTTAAAAAATCAATCAGAAAAGGATATGCCGCCGCCACCACTACCACGCCCTTGGAATAATAAATTTAATGGAACTGTGCTACATTTTGAAATGTGGATTTTTTAAATAATAGTATTTTTGAAAAATTAAAAAATAATAGTAAAATTCATAAAATTGTAAGAATATGTATCTGTCGGTATGTGAAATGTCAACATGTCCCTAGTGAAATACGATTCTTGAACAAAGGGACTTTGAGATGGAAGAGGAGTGGCGAAATACTGCATAATTCGAACCATGCATATTGAATGTTAGAGGATAACTAAATATTTATCATTTATCTATATTCCTGGCATGTTACAAAAGATAGCTGCTATTATCAGGCTTTTGTTTGCTCTATTTTTCATTCAACTTTGTCCTGATAGTTAATGCCTCTTCTATTATCATAATGGGTATGATGCAGTTCAAGCCCAAATGGTAGGTGCTGGATATCAAGGCGACTCGTCAGGCTATGTGTATGTAGATAAACATATTACAAATGACATAGCACATGATTTCTTGCATCTCTATTAAAGAAAACACGTGCAGAAAGGTTTGACAAACTTAGTTTTGTTCACACGCTCACAAAGGTATCGGGATGTTGCTGTCACTACGTGAAAAACATGTATCGGAGACACAGTTTAATGACAAGTCATTACGCGACTCGTTACTTATCATCTTAGGTCACGTTCATTTACAGATCCATCACTGATACCAGATAATAGGTGACGGATTATAATATTACCCGTCACTAATAACATGAGTGACTGGTAATAACTAAATCCGTTACTTATGACTTGTCATAAGTGACAGGTAACCTTGTAACAGTAATAAGTGACGGATTATATTATGACCTGTCAGTTATAATTTGACAAAAATGATGGGTCTCCCTAGACCAATTATAAGTGACGGGTTATAATTAAATCTGTCACTTATAACTCTTAATAGGTGACAAGTAACATTATCACCCGTCGTCTATTACTCAACTCTGTTTTAAGAGCTAGCCAGCCACTGTGCAGGCAAACAGTTACTGCACAGTGCCGCCCACACAGTAGCTGGCGATTTTTACCGGCTCCTCTAGTATTCTTCAATATCTTGTTGATTTAAAGTTTGAATTGGTGCTGGTTTTTTAAGGTTCGTCCCCTTTTTATACTCCTTTCCTCTCCTCCTCTAAATTCTAATTGGTAGATTTACTGTGCTTTGAGTTGTAATAAATTGTTTTGCATGTTTATCTAAAATCTTAGAACAAGTGAGTTGTATTTATGTTAAATTTAATATTAGATTTACCCGATGTACCACGAGAAGTCACAGATCTAGTTTATTTATAGAAAATTTTTAATTGTGTGCTTAACAACGAAAATAAGATCAATTTTTTGAAATTGCAAACGTCTACTTCAATTTTTAGGCTGGTCCGTCCTGTCACAGAGTAATGCTCCCTTTTTCTTCCATAGCAATCATCGGTGCATCTCCACAATTTAGTCACGACAAGGTTTTTCAGCACAATAGTTCACGACTGATATATGGCTACCAAATGTTTGCTTGCCACATTTTTGCCACGACTAGATGTTACAAAATACGATAGCCAACCAAACACATTCTAAGCACATTTTAAACACATGATTCCTCGCTAGTTATGACAAAGCACAAGCTACGACTTTATAAGTGCAACTAGCATTCATCCACTTCTCTAGTAGCTGGCTGCTGCATTTAAATTTGATTTATCTATGTTTCAAAAGAAACTTATGTTCCATTGCCAGTAGACACATATCTACATTTAAATTTGATTGATTTATCGTACCATATTATAATTGACTACGATGTTAGGATTTGGAAGGGATAGGCAACAAATTCATCCAAGACATTTCCTCCGACCGTATGCCTTCATTCGATTTTTGCGATTCCATCGTGCCAAACATTAAGTCAGTCAAACTAAAGTGTAATAGTTAGTACCAATTTTGTGGCATTCTAGATGTAGATGCGTGCTCCCTCATAATCTCTTTGACGCACGTACATGTGTGGTGTTATACTACTACGACATCAATACGTAGAAATGCAAGACATATTTGGTTGAGTATAGTCTTATCCCATTTAAGCTTGGTTGTGTTATAGATTTTTAATCAACTATTTAGTTGATTGTTATAATTATAGTAAACTGTATTTTATTAGTCTTTTGGGTCCGCATCGTGCACTCAGTTTTTTATTAACTTCACCATATTTATAATTGAAAACTTATTAATCACATTTTTTATAATAAATTATACTTAATTAACTTCAAACGTAATAAATATAGTTACTATTTAAACATGCCCGTAGTTCGTACCAAACTTAATCTTTTTTTGCAGCAGTGAAGACACATGCCGGTGGCAAGACATGTTGGAGAATTTTGCAGCCAGCGACATTCAGGGGCACAGTGGAGTAAGAGAGTGGAGGCAGTGCAGTACTGCTGGGCCCGCTAGCACTGACCGATGTGAGGGTGTGGTTGAGGCGGAAGCTCTCCTCTAGAACAGGGTTCCGAAATTTATCAATATTCGGTTAAAATTTGTGATATTAGGTTAATTTGGTCTGTACTGAATTTTATTACGTGAAAAACGGATAAATAAGATATAATTTCGTAATATACGACTTGTCGCTTATGTGGCCTCAGGTATAGACCCGTCACAGATAGCAGGTAATATGTAACAAATCATAAGGTCTCCCTGCACTAGCCATAAATAATGGATCGTAATATGATCAATCACTTATAATAAGTAATAAGTGACAGGTAATCTTACAACCCGTCATTTATTACTCAAATCTGTTTTAAGAGCTGATTATCTACTGTGCATACTGAACAATTATTATCGATGTGCACAGTAGTTGGTGATTTTATCTGGTTTCACGGGAAACTCTCTAATATCTTGTTAAGTTTAAATTGGTACTAGGTCTTTAAAGGTTTGTATCTCCCCTTTTCCTCTCCTCCTCTAAACTCTAATTGGTAGTTCTTGTGCTTTGAGTTATGATCGATCGTTTTGTATCTTTATTCAAAATCTTAGTACAAGTGAGTTGTATTTATATTAGATTTGATACTAGGTTTACCCGATCTACCACGAGATGCCACAAATCTAGTGTAATTGTATAGAATTTTTAATCACATGCTTAATCACACAATTAAGGTATTTGTTAATGAAGAACGAATATATTTATATTAATTGTAGATGACGAATAGAAGTTGGATGTATCTTGAGACCCAGACTTGTTCGGAGTATCTGAGCGGGGTGAAGCATTTCATGGGTGCTGCTTTGGCAGATATGAAAGATCATAGTAAAACGACAATGTATTATCTACGTCACGATTACAAGAATGATAAGAAATTCTCGAAACCAGACAACGTCTATACACACTTGATCATACGTGGATTTAAAAGGGAATTATACATGTTGAAACAAACATGGCGAGGAAAGCTTTAATGAGGGAGAGATGGATCGAGGCCTCCATTCCCACAATGTAGATAAAGGATATATTAGGTTTCAATGATAATGATCTCGAGGATTTTATGAAGAATATAGACTAGATGGTATAGAATATCGAGTGGCACGACGAGTATAACAATGGTGAGTTTGCTAAATTTTAGAAATTTGTACGAGATTCCAAAACACCCCTTTATCCTAACTGTAAGGAGAAGTATACGTGGATATTTATGAACCTAAAGCTTCTATAACTGAAGACAACCCATGGTTGGAGTGATAAGAGTTTTGAAGCATTGGTGGATTTGTTAAGGGACATGCTACTAGAGGGGAACTTAGTGCCCGAGGGCGTCTACGACACGAAAAAGATAATTTATCCTTTAGGACTGAAAATAAAAAAAATGCATGTATGTAAGCAGGATTGTATCTTATTTCATGGAGACTATGTAGAGCTGGATCAATGCCCCGTTTGTGGAACCCATCGATATAAGCGTAGAAATGACGGTGATGACGGAGATAAGACAAGAAAAGTAAATAGCCTACTAGGAAGTTGGTGTAGTATTTTCCAATGAAACTACTTGTGATCATGCCTCTAGAAATGACGATGGTGAGATTCACTTTTGCTCCTAAAAGTAGAAACAGTGATACTATTCGTGATCATTATTGAAATATCATTAACCATATCATGAACATGAACATACGCAAAATTGATTTGATCAAGTTCATTCTGAAGGATATTGATGAGATCACTATGAGCATAACTCTAAATCTATATTTTGCTCCATATACCATGTCTCTTGTTCTTATAAAGTCAAACTTTCGTCAATCCTCTTGTGAAACTAAGCATATGGGATATAGACATTTTAAAGTGAATCCTAGTGTTCTTCATAGAGGTTAGGGATGTCAAAATATTCCTGCTGCTCAGGAAGGTCAACATGAGAAACCTCAAGATTATGTTCCTCCTCAGGCACAGCTAGCTCCAGAACAAGTTCCTTCTCAGTGGGTAACTCCAGCTGGATTCTTTGATCCTTACATGGCATCCATCAAGCAGGTTTTCAGCTGAGTTTAGACTCCTTCCAGACTAGCTTTTAGTAGAACTTCTATCATCCCTTGATGATAGAGTTTTAGTCTACATGTCAATCCATCTCCCTAGATCGAGAAGGCATTACCGCTCTCAATGCTCACAACCAAGAGCTACATGAAATATTTCACAACCTCTCTCTTGGACAACAGCGGATTGAGAATCAGTTCACTAGCTTCTCTGATCATTTTTACAGTGTTTATCCTCATCTACCTCCTTCTCAGGATGACTAGACTTTTTGGTATTTGATGCCAAAAGGAGAGAAAGTTGGAAGAAGTAGGGGGGGGGGGAGAGAAGAAATGAAGCACGAGAAATAATCTTTCTTTTCAGCTATCTTCATAAGACTCTATCTTGCATTGCATCTTTATTTCCTATGGTGTATGTGAACTGGTTGTGATCTTATTGTTTTAAAAACATTAAGTTTCGTAATGTGATGAACTATGTTTATTCTCTTAGCTTGTTGTTCATCTCTATCTCTATATTCTAATATTATTATTGGATGTCTTGAGGAAATTATTTTTGTGACATATTTGAAATGGTCATCACAATTGATAATATTTATTTCCTCAGATCCAAGAATATAAGGTAAAGTCCGCCAAAATTTTATTCAAATGTTATCTTGTGCCTTATTTTTTTTAATCTCATGGGCACATATATAAGGGGAGCTTACCTTACTATGAGTTTTGATAGCATTTATATCCTTTAAATTCATTATCTTGATTTACTTGCTATTAAAACATACCTCCGAGTCTCCTTCATGCTATGTGCTAAAAGTGGATTTAAAACTAAAATCACATCACTTCTTAGTGTTATTGTCATCAATTACCAAAAAGGGAAAGATTGAAACATCTAGGCCTCTAATTCGTGTTTTGGTAATTAATAATAATACGTAATTTGTGGACTAACATATTTAAATGAGTTATGAAAAGGTTAGTCCTAAAAATATTGCGAAGCTAGAAGAAGCATATGTAGAAGATATGTAAATGGTTAGTTTAAGGCAAAGGTATAAAAATATAGGACATTTTCTTTTGTCAGTCAAAGGTGATTAGAGAAGAAAATAGATTTGATTAATAGTATAAGTGTCGTACTATTAATAGAGGTTGATGTGTGTTTACTTGAGATATCAAAAGTACTGTAATTTCTTAAACTTGCATTTCATCTAGAGTGAGGAATTTAGTTTGAGTGGAACCAAGAAAAACTACCTTTGGGTGTTTTTGTTATGGCAGTCTGATCGCTAGCAAAGGTATGGTCTGACCGCTGTATAGACAAGGTAGTTTAGCTCGAGTTTCTGGTGTGATGGTCTGACCAATGTGGTTGGTCGATCTGATTGATGTATAAACTTATTAGATTTTATTCGAACCTCAGTCTCGGTCTGACCGCGGTGTGTCCCGGTCTGATCACCAAGGAACAGAGAGGTTTGGACCCTCTGCTCCAGTTAGCGGTCTGACCACTGGGCATGGCCAGTCTGACCGCGTAGGAACAAAGAGTTTTGGTACTCTATTTCTAGCTCACGGTCTGACCGAGAGACGTGACCGTCTGACTGCCAAACCTGTGTTAGAGTCATGATTACAACTTTTGTAGCCATTGTATGACCGAGGTCTGACAACCGGATGAACTGCAATCTGATCGTCAGGTGCGCAGAAATGTCAAATCAGGGGCAACAACCACATTTCGAATGGTGGGCTATAAATAGATGCTTGGCTGATTCAAGGGTGATCTCTAGCACTACACTATAATACATTTGAGCACTTGCCATCCTTCTCTCCCTCTCTTGGCTTAGTGATTTTATATTTGAGAGTGTGAGAGCTTCTAGTGCATAACTTTGAAGAGTTTGAGCATTGAGCCACTAGTGATCCTTCAAGCAAGCATTATCGACTTGTTACTCTTAGAGGTTGCCGCCTCCTAGATGGCTTGGAGGTGGTTGCGTCGTTAATCCCTTTAAAGAAGATTACAAAGGAGCCACGATGGTGTTTGTGAGAGGCTTCGAGCACGCCTTGCGGAGCGGCAAAGTGCTACTTTAGTAGAATCGAGGAATTGAGTAGTTCATTGTTCTATTCTGGCTTAAGATCAAGTTGATCGGTGTGAGCCCTTTCTCGTATGAGAATTGGATACTTGATAGAGAAGCGGTTAGAAGCTTGAACTCGTCTCAGCGTGGATTAGGGATGATCAACAAATCACCAATACCATGAGATAAACTTCGAGTGTCATCTCTCGAACTATTTACTTTCATGCAATTTACCTTATACAATTTATCTTCCTAAAATATAAATTGTTGCATGTCACCCTAGGATTGCAAACCTTGATATAGCTCTTAGTTGTTTCATATCGCTCTAGTGTTTTAGTTTGTTTTCGAAAGTTTTCATGATCACTAAGCAATTAGTTTTAAAACCACCTATTCACCCCCTCTAGTCGGTATCCTAGATCCTACACGCCACCCTTATCCAAGCCGAATCCCAACAAACCCGACCTAATCCCAACTTCCTGACATGTTCCCTCCCTCTATATAAGTCCACACCCTACCCTTCGATCTGTTTCCCCAAACCAAGCCACCTAGAAGCCCAGTGCCACTGCCATTGCTATGTCGCCACCAAGCTCGTCGCCCACCGCTCTTTCCGCCTCCCTACCGCATCTGAGACCAACTCCGGCTCTGTGTGCTCGCAAGGAGTCGATTCCGCCGCTCCTTGTCACCTCTCCGCCCCCGGAATGCCATCGCCGACGAGGACCTGACGTCCTTCGCCGCCCCTCTCGCCGCCAGTGCATCTCGCCGCTTCCTGGAGCCATCCGACGCCCTTGGTGAGTTTGCCGTCCTCCCCTCTCTCTACTTCACCGCTCACTGTCACGTTCCTGTCGCTGGCCAAATCCCGTGAAGCCTCTTATGGACCATCCGATCTAAAATCAAAGGTCCAGATTAAATCTAAACATACATCTTTAGTAGTCATTCAGAAACCACCACGTGTCATTCATAATCCCAGTATGTGCAATGTCATCATCCACATCATCGCTATCTCATCCGTTGTGCCGACATGTCTTGCCACATCAGTAGAGCATTTACCTAGTTAGCCTGAATTGTTTTTAATTTGGGAATAGTGGCAATTGTGCACTTAAGCCCCTAAACTTTTCTATATTTACTAATAAGCCCCTATCTTTTTTAGTTTAGTCCCTAAACTTTCCTTTAATTACAAATAGATCTCTCTATTTTTACAAAAAGCCTATGCACTTTCTATTTTATTCAAAATAGGTCATTTTCTTTTTCAGATTTAACTATAAACTTGTTTTTAGCGTAATTTTCTCGTTCTAGGTCCGATTTAGACGATTTTTGCGCTCTTGCGTTCGTAGCATCATGTACTACCTTTTAGTAATTTTTTTTTATAGATGTTAAATATTGTTTGGTGTGCTGTTCTTAGATAGTTTTGTTGTGTAGTTTTCGGTGTGTATCAAAAGCAGACGAGGAGCAGTTTAAGAATCTCCAGAACTAAGTCTTTGAAAAGTTTGAGCAGCAAGTTGGAAGAGGCAAGTGTCCTTAAATATTCTGATCCTACTTTTATAAATGTGTTCTTTATTTCAAACAAACATGCTGTTAAGTCTGAATCTTATTTATTTATAGTATCATGTTCCATATATCCTTTATCGTCCTAGTTGACAGTAGTGGTTATGTTGGATAGCTTATGCTTGGCCTTGCATAAGGGTATGGTTAGGCAGTTGGTTAAACATGACTAATGAACTATACAACTATGAGTTGAGAATACTGTTAATTGTTGTAGCAACATGGAACATAGGAACATTGAGCAGAATGTTAGATGATGATGGTGCAGGAATACATAGGTGCGTGAAAGCATTATAGTTAGTGGTAGTGTCTGCTCAGCATCCTAAGGACCGGTTCGTGGAATGGGTAACCCCGATTAATAGTTCAATCATGAGGCTTATATGGGTATATCCTGGCCAATTAATTAGCAGATCCTCAATATAGTATAAGCTAATGTAGGTACATGAATGAAAGAGTGATTCTTTCTGGAGCTACTAGGTGCAAGAGGGGCTTCTGGGTGGTGCGATGTCACTTTAACGATGGTAAAATCTCAACGGACATATTCTTGTTGGGGGGGGGGGTATTTTGTAATGACCTTGTAGTGAAACCTAGCCGCACGCATCGAAAGTGTTTAAGTGCTGTGATGGCATGAGCATACGAGAATCAGAACTCGTGGGTAAAGTTGGACGACCTTTGTAGAGTATAAAACTAATATATCAGCCGTACTCACGGTTAAGAGTGGTGTGGTCCATTCACATGATTAGTTGGTTTAAGTTTTGGTTTTGGTTTTGGTTCGGTTGATAGTTGGTTACCTGCGATGGATAGTAGTTGGTGGTTGGTTACCTGCGATGTAGCAGTTGGTGTTTGGTTACATGTGATGGGTAATAGTGGATGTTTCTTGGTTATCTACGATTGGTATTTAGTTGGTTGATTTGTGAGCCTGATGTGGATTTCAAGTGGATGGAAAACCTGTGTAGATGTTTTTAGAAGTGAAAGATTAATGATGATTCACCAAGTTAAATAGGATATTTTTATAACTCTTACGTTAGCATAGTTGATATTTATGCAAATTGAACCTGTTATAGCCTGTTTTTTTAGTCAAGCTTCCATGTTATTTATTTTTCACACTTGCGAAGTACGATATGTACTCATACTTGCTATTTTCATACAAATACTTTAAAATGTTGCTCAGACAATGAAGGAGAACTAGACTACTTCACGGACGAAGATGAAGACTGCCAGATTGGTGGACCTCTGATCGATTGTCTGTGGAAGATGGGAGCTTCGCTGGGTTTTGCTAGTGTGTTTTGGTTAAGACTATGATATCATTTCTATTTATTTATTAAATGTTGTAATAATAACACTGTGTATGATATACTGATAAAGTCACTGTACGTATAAAACTTTGTATTGACATATATGTAATTTATATCTAATTTTTTTCTTTTATAAAATTGAGTGTGACATGCTGTTTGGTTTTGGCCCACCCGCCAAACACCGAGCGAGCTTACTTGGTTGAGGAATTGGTCAGCGTAGAGGAGGACGGAAATGAACTGGCACGAGGCGTGAGTGAGATTACGCGGGGCAAGGTAAACACTTTTTTTTTCCGCGGCGAGTGCTGGTTCAATCTAAACCTACTCACTTGCCAATCTTTTTTGCACTACACATCTGAAGAAAAACTGTAACGCATATGCAGCCCAGGGAAATAGTATACTAGGCTCGGCCCATTTATGGTAACGAGACACAGAAACCTAGAAAGAAAGCAGCCCACCCTACTATATCCATCGGCAGTCTTGCTCGCCAGAAAAGTTCACAGCCGCGAGAGGTCGCCGCGAGCGAGACTGTACCAGTCAGGCAAGTGGCAAGTCCCCATGGCGGCGCAGGAGCTACCCCTCCTCCGGTGGAGCACGGGCGCTTCCTCCCTCCGCGCCCGCTCCTCCCCTGCCGCGCCGCGCCGCCTCTTCTCCGCCCTCCGCCGCCCGCTGCGAGGCCGGCTCCAAGGTCATGCTCAAGGGGATGGACTACCCGGAACTCGAGGTAATGGCTCGGCTCTCGACCTGTGGGTTTTATGTAGTTCGTCGTGTGGTGGCATGCGCATGCGTGCGAGCTGATTTGGCCTGAGTTTGCCCAGAATTGGGTGCAGGCGCAGGGGTTCGGACCGGGGCAGGCAATGATGCTGTGGAAGTGCCTTTACGGGAACAACGTCTGGGCGCATTGCCACGACGAGTTGACTGGTAAATTATTTCTTCCTTCTTCCTTCTGATATTTAGCTTCGATATTTTTTACTCTGTCTAGCGGAATTCATCTATTTTGTAGTAAGTTATTAACTGACAAAACTCATATTGTAGAAAAGGTATGAGGTCCATGTAGGAACGTATACTTCAGCTACTTAATCATGCTTTGGTACTAGTTTGTGATTGCAGGATGTCATATTTCCGATTTGTCAATATTCATTGGCATTTGCAAAAGGTCACATTACATCCACTATATTGTGGTTGTACTATGAAGTAGAATTTTTTTTACTGATAAGCAAATCCAGTAACTTTACAAGTACCTCTACCTTTGTAAGTTTTAGTTGTGCGACATATTTCTCACTACGTTGACACCATTTTGTATTGATCAATTTCTGAATTCCCGTATAGGGATATATTACTTTCAGTTGGAACTGTACTTTCGAATGTGCATATGTTGATGTGTTGTTACTATGTTAGTTGAATGGATTTGATCCTTTGCCTCTGATACCCTTCAAGTTTAAACAAGGACTTTAGGAAGATGATAACCGAGCATGCTTATCTCAAGGCATTAACTGTTCTGGACATTCTTACTGCATCGGATGGAACTCATTAGGTAGTTTTCAGTGTTGCTGATATATTCTGCAACGTTTTACAGAATATGATTGATTTTGGAACACAGGATGTTACAGATAGTGTTCTCTCTTGAAGATGTCCGGTGATTGAAACAATTATCATTCCTTGCGCTAGGGGCAGGACAACTGTCTGTGTTTCTAGTCAAGTAGGTTGCACCATGAACTGTCAGTTTTGCTTCACAGGAAGGTTTGTTTATTTTCTTTGGAAGACAATTGCTTTTCTTTTGGTCAGTACTAATTCTATGTTCGCTTCTATTTTTTGTGACTTATATAGGATGGGTTTGAGAAAGCATCTGTCAGTTGCTGAAATTGTTGATCAGGCTGTTTTGCTCGTAGACTATTTTCAAATGAATTTGGATCTATTACTAATGTTGTATTTATGGTAAGCATTCTTAGGGCTTTGACTGTATGAGGATGATTAACTGAACATCTTATTTAACTAACAGCATGCAATTTGTAGTGCACATCTCATGCCATTCTTCCTAAAGTGACAGCAACAATACATATTATTGTCTACACTGTATCTTAAACTGCAACCGTCAAGGCAGTTTATATTGCTGCTGTGCAAGCACCGCTTTTTTCTCACTGTATTTCCTCGCTTCTGCTTTCATGCTATATTCAGTTACATGGTGCCATTTTGAATGCTGTTGACCTATATATGGTTACATACTTACATCTTGTTTTATCAGTTGCCCTTTTCCTTATCAACAGCATTATTGAATCATGTTCCTTGTTCAGTTGATAGGCTTCTGATTTTATGGCTTCTTGATGTTTGTTTTGGAGTACCGTGTTAGCAAGTCTAGTGATAACAATGCCATGTATACCTCATTTGGGCATGGATTGTTCATTACTAATGTAGCATCTTTTTATGTTTACCTGTCGCGGTTTGCTACTAATAGCATCTTATCATGTAGCTTAAAGGATTATGAAATTCTGTTGCGTTTGTTGATTAGATGGTAGATGCTATTACCTTTTCCCACAAACTTTCATTAGTCTCTAATTTTTTTTCAGGGCATGGGTGAACCATTGCACAATATTGACAATGTAATAAAAGCCTCAGCTATAATGGTTGACGAGCAAGGCCTTCATTTTAGCCCTCGCAAGGTCACTATCTCCACAAGCGGTCTTGTCCCACAGTTAAAACGTTTCCTCCATGAATCCAATTGTGCCCTGGCCGTCAGTCTTAATGCAACAACAGATGAGGTATGGTTATTCTGTTGGGTGAAATTGTTTTGGAATTATTTTTCTGTTTCGTAAAGTAACTTGTTTTGCAGGTTAGAAACTGGATAATGCCTGTAAACAGAAAGTACAATCTTAACTTACTTCTTGGCACTCTAAGGGAGGAACTTCGCTTCAGGAAAAATTACAAAGTGCTATTTGAATATGTCCTGCTTTCTGGGGTGAACGACAGGTCAGGAATCTGCTTAAGTGTCTTTGCTGACCATTGTTATCTCGTGATAGATTTTTAATCTCTTAGCATAGCTTACATATAGACCTCTTCTGTTGAGGTCTGCATGTTTTTTTATTCTTGCAAAAGGCTACTTTCTTCCTTATTTTATTCAGATGGGGTTTTCTTTTTTTCTAGTTGATCCAGACATACTTGTAGGTCTACTAGCGACATTCTATATAGTTGATGTTATTGTAATCGTTCGCTCGTAGGCAAATTGAAACATTGAATCTTCTTTTTTTGGTAGTAACCTAGTGTAATCATTTTATCCCTAGGCAAACTGAATCCTTTTCACTAGTAATCTTTTAAAGCTCTCATAGTTAACTAAGTTATGCCTTGCACCCTAAATTATATTTCTTTTTGTGGATTTACTGTGCTTGCAGTATGGACGATGCGAAGAGGCTTATAGAGCTCGTCTGAGGGATCCCTTGCAAGATCAACCTCATCTCTTTTAATCCCCACATTGGTTCCCAATTCAAGCCCACGCCGGACGAGAAAATAATCGAGTTCCGCAACGTTTTAATTCACTCTGGCCTTGTGGTTTTTGTTCAGCTCAACAGAGGGGATGATCAGATGGCAGCCTGCGGGCACAGTTAGGAGAGCCTGGACAGCTACCGCTGCTTCGTGTACCCGAGAAGTTTCATGTTGCCGTGCGATGCGAAACAGTACAGTCATTAGTAAAACAAGTACTGGAGAGCAACTTGACGAACACAAGGAGTAATTGGCACGCAATGAAGATACGATCGTGCAGCTCTGAGTTAAGTTATGCCATCTCAGAAGTCTGCCCGGAATTTTGCGATGGGTCCTCATCTGAGCCTCGGTATTTAAGACCACTTCTTGACATAATTGTCGGTGTATTAAATAAAGAAGTATTCTAGCAAATGGGTCTCGCGAGAGATATAACGGTTAGAGTCTTATATTTTTTAAAATTGGTCGGTCGCGTGACCTGAGGATGGTTCCCATGATCAGTATAAGGCATACGTGATTAGTCTTTCAGACCATTACATAAATTCGTGATCGGTCTTACTGGTTTCAGGGCCAGATCTGATATATAACATATCCAATCGTATTTATAGACATCTATTTAAGTGTTTTCTTTCCTCATGCGTCAATTCTAGTGAGCGAAGTCATAGACGACGTAGAAGGGTTGTATCCCGTCTTGTAGCATGATATGGAGTGGGGCTTTTATAGGTTGATGCGGCGCTGCATGATGGATGAGATGTTAGCAGGCCGATCAAGCAAGTGATCGTAGACGATCCTCTGTAATGAAAGCTTGGTTTAAATATTAGGATGAGTAAGGTCTTCTGTTTGGACTCACACATAAGTTCTCATCCTCCTTACCATTCCCAACCATATTCTCCTCATTTCGTTCCTTTTCTGATTCCCTTCTCTGTTCCCATTCCCTTTATTTCCTTTTATCTCCAACTGCTTTCCTTTGAGGGGAATCGTGAAGGAAAAGAAGAGAGAATCCCGTCTTGAAAGGAATGACCCTGGGAATTCTGTCATGAAAGGAATCGTGAAGGGAAACTGTTGGAGCGTTGAAGGGAACGAAAATCCTTTCACGATGGGATTTTGGTCCCCGAAGGGAAACCGTTGGGGCTAGCCTTACTATATGAAGGGATGATGACTCCATTTGTAAAGGAAAAAAAATCAAATTTGGTAGCTTGATAGAATGAACTCTGTAACTAATTGAGATCCTCTATAACATAATACATAGGATATAGGATTATTATTCTCTGGGATGCTTTAACCTATATAAATTTTTGTCTCCCTTGAGTCCATTGTAGCGTGTACATCGATTCTTGAAATGTCGTTCATGCATCTGTTGTCCAGCGTACCTTGAAAACATTGTCAGGGACTAACCCTCGATATTTGGCGCGCTAGGTAGGGGGTGTGTTTTCGTCGTTTCATCAAGTTTGAAAAACTTGACTAGGTTACCCATGGCTGGATCCACGGCAGCCGTTGAGTCCCGTTTCGAGGACCTCGGTCGCCGCAATGTATTCATCATGGGGTACCATCCGAATGAACTCGGTGTGCTCTAGGCATGGGACACCGAGACGGAGTTAGGGAGCTCTGAGACCCAACATGAGGTCTGCATGGCGGACCATGCAGCACGGGGCGCTGGAGGCCCTCACATCCCAAGCGTCGGTGGTGAACCCCCGGCTGTATGCCTAGAGGGAAACCAGTCCGACGCCGGACAGACAGGTGCTTCGAGACAGCCCCGCATCCCTAGTGTCGTCCCGAGGAGCCCTTGCACAGGGCGCAGTCTACGGTGGTATCATCATCTAGGCCATCACGTTGTCCAAGCGTCGGGGGCACCCCCTCACAACTTATCACCACTCAGCGTCTAGCGTCTTGACTATGAGACCATGACGCCGGCGTAGAACCTATAGACCCTGCAAGTGCTCTTTAGCTACCCACCAGTACTTATACCAGAGGGATCGCTTGTGGCACCGTGGCTGCGTGATCGCACCCTCCTGGTCGAGACCGCCCAATGTCAGACCGCGTCAACATGCACTATGCCCATCGCAAAGGTCGGTGAGGGTCACAGATGCCAAGAGTCATGGCAGGGCCTACAGTGGAATAAGTCTCGTGCTCCCTCAACCACACACAGGGGGTACTCGTGGATCACCACCATGTCGGGACATCTAACCTTCCGACTTGCATGACTCTTGGCGCCAACGTGACCTCCGTGGCTTGATCCAGAGCCAGGTGGCCACTAAAAAGCAGGAGGACCGGGCTAGGTAGGAGCAGAAAGGGGGCAAGCAGACCTATAGCACACCTTCACCCTGCATTGAGGCATCGGACGGCTCCACCCCGTCGTTGGGAACCCGAAACCGCTGTCTCTACCCCTGGGCGTGTGTCGCCTTCCAACAACGAGTGGCTCCACATTACAGGATAGGGTGCAACGCCCCTATCCGCCCAGTTATGAGAGGTGCACTGGTTGAACAAGTTTCGGTTGGTCCTAGCCGAGAAGTATGACAGCTCGATCGACCTGGAGTTTCTGCAAATCACCATGGTGCAGGCTGTGGGAGGCTATGAGAAGGTTATGGCCAACTATTTCCCTACTGTCTTGACCGGTTCTGTTCGATCCTGGCCGATGAACCTCCCCCATGGGCCGGTTCACTCCTAGGATGACCTGTGTGACTAGTTCATCGTCAACTTCTAAGGGACCTATGCCCAACCAGGGGTTGAGGACGATCTATATCAGGTCCAGCAGCGATAAGGAGAGTCGTTGTGAGACTTCATACGGTGTTTTACCAAATGCTGGAACATCATTCCAAGGATCACGAGAGAATCTATGATCATAGCGTTCAAGCGGGGGGTCAAAGACCAGAAAATGGTCGAGAAGCTGACTACTCGGGTAATCTGAAGTACAACTAAGCTCTTCAAGCTCGTGGACAAGTGCGCGTAGGCTATCGTGGCCAGAGAGCGACAGATCAACGCTAGGCCACGACCTACTTTCGACCAGCCCACCTCTTCCAAAGGGGTCGTCGAAAGGACAAGAAGAGCAAGCGTAAGACCGAACCTCCCGAGGTCTTGGCGGTCAAGCAAATTAGTCTAACACGCCGACGCTTCGAGAAGAAAGACGGGAAAAAGGGTTGAGGCTACTGCCTGATCCATCGTACAGACGCCCAGGACTTGACCGAGTGCAAGGTCATTCGAGGCATCATCGACCAGGAGCTCGGGGAGCTCAAGCACAAGCACTGCAAGGATGATGAGGACGGGGCTGCCCCTGACCAGTCGGCACTAGGATACCAGCAGGCCGATCACATGGTCCACCACATCTTCGGAGGCGCCACGACATATTCCTCTAACAGGGAATATAAGTCTGTGGTCCGGGAGGTGTGGGCAACCACATCAGACCCGAGCACGCGCCTGAAGTGGTCGGAGGTCCCGCACACTTTCAGCCAGGTCAACCACCCCACGTGCATCAGACACCCTAGTCGCTACCCTATCGTGGTCGAACTCATGGTGCAGAACAGCCGGCTTGTTCGAGTACTCGTCGACGGGAGGAGCTCGATCAACCTCCTCTTCACCGATGCATTGGACGCTCTACAGATTTCAACGAGCTCGTTGAAGCCATCTCCACCCTTCTTCGGGATTACCCCGGGCTCCTCGGCTAACCCTCTAGGGCAAATCGAGCTGCCCTTTACCTTCGGCTTGTTGGACAACTTCAGAACCAAAAGGGCCCTGTTCGATGTGGCCAACTTCAAGACCGCGTATAATGTGATCCTTGGATGACCAGCGATGGCCCAGTTCATGGCCATTGCTCACTACGCATACCAAGCGATCAAAATCATCGGGCCAATAGGGGTCATCACCAATGTTGGCAATGCCAAAACAGCCCTGCATTGCGAAAAGAGGAGCCTTGATATGGTCGAGCTGACTCTTGGATCGCAACTCGTGACCGCTGAACCCAGCGGGGGACCGATAAAGGTCCATGTCATCGTCAGCCAAGACGATCGGCTTAAGGCAGTGAGCCTGGACGACATCGACACGACTAAGTTGGTCCAAATAGGGGCCGCACTAAACCCCAAATAGGGACTCGCATTCAACACCTTCCTCCTGGCGAACACGGCAATCTTTTCATGGAGTCTGTCTGATATGCCCAAAGTCTTCAGGGATGTGATCGAGCACAAGTTGTCTGTGCGACCAGACGCGAGACCAGTAAAGCAAAAAGCGCGTCGATTCGCAGCCGATCAGAAGCAAGCGCTTCGTCAGGAGATCGACATGCTCCTAGAAGCATGCTTCATCCGGGAGGTGTAATACCCAGAATGGCTGGCTAACCTAGTCATGGTCTGGAAGCACAATATTAAGTGGAGAATGTGTGTCGACTTCACCGACCTTAACAAGGCGTACCCAAATGACCTTTTCCCTCTTCTCTGAATAAACCAGCTAGTTGACTCAACAGCCGACATCGATCTATTATGTTTCTTAGATGCTCGATTGGGGTACCATCAGATTAGTATGTTTAGGAAAGATGAGGAAAAGACAGCTTTTGTTACGCCTTTTGGGGTCTTTTGCTATGTAAAAATATCTTTTGGTTTAAAAATCGCCGTGCCACTTACCAACGGTGTATTCAACTCATTCTCCGACCACAGCTTGAAAGAAATGTTGAGGCATACATGGACGATGTGATCGTCAAAAGCAAGACCAAGACAAACCTATTTGCAGACCTTCAAGAAACGTTCGATAATATCCGGAAGTATCGCATGAAGCTGAACATGGAGAAGTGTACGTTCAGGGTTTCGTTAGGGAGGTTGGTCGGATTCCTCGTGTCTCATCAAGGGATAGAGGTGAATCCTGGTAAGATTAGGGCCATCAACCAGATGAGATCCCCGACCAGGTTAAAGGAGGTTCAGAAACTAACATAATGTATTGCTGCTCTGAGCAGGTTCATCTCAAGGCTAGAGGAGAAGGGACTACCGCTCTTCAAACTCTTGAAGAAAAATAACCACTTTCAGTGGACACCGCAGGCAGAGGCGACATTCCAAGAGCTGAAAAGGTACCTCTCCTCCCCTCTCATCCTAACCGCGCCTTGACCCGGAGAGGAGCTTTTGCTCTATGTTGCCTCAACACCATAGGTCGCGAGTGCGGTCCTGGTCGTCGAGCGGGAAGGTCTCCAGCGACCAGTGTATTAAGTTAGTGAGGTCCTACACGACATGAAGGCTCGGTACTCATAGGCTCAGAAACTATTATACGTCATCCTAATGGCCTCTCGTAAGCTCGAATATTATTTTCAGGCTCACATAATCAAGGTGATTTACTCGTTCCTAATTTGGGAAAATCTCCATAATAAAGATGCGACAGGAAGAACAGAAAAGTGGGCAGTAGAGCTCGAGGGATTAGATCTCTAGTTCATCCCCTGAATGTCTATCAAGTCTCAGGTGCTGGCCGATTTGGTAGTCGAGTGGTCGTCCTTCAAGCTCGAGCAAGTACGGCGACCAGAGGTTGACGAACACTGGACCATGCACTTTGACGGATCGTTCACACTAAAGGGAGTCGGGGCTGGAGTGGTTCTAATCTCACCTACCGACGACATCCTCAGGTACATAGTTCAATTATAGCCACTAATAACACTGCTGAATATGAGGGTCTCTTGTCTGAAATGCGAGCAGCCTCTACACTTGGAATTAAACAACTATTTGTGATAGGAGACTCGATACTAGCCGTGAACCATATGCATAAGGAGTTTCAGTACTCTAACCCAACAATAGTGACATACATCGCTAAAGTGAGAAGACTAGAGCAACACTTTGTTAGCTTTGAGGTAAAGCACGTCCCTCGCAAGGATAACTTCCTAGCTGATGAGCTGGCTCGTCTAGCTTCAAGTGTTTTCCTTTCTCAGGCGCCAACTCTAGTGGGTGAAGTCATGGACGGCGCAAAGTGATCTTGTCCAGTCTCGTAGCATTAAATGCTATGGAGTGGGACTTTTGTAGATCGACGCGACACCGCACAACGGACGGGATGCTGTTAGTAGGCCGATCAAGCAAGTGATCGAGGACGGTCCTCCGTAATGATAGTTTGTGTTAGATATTAGAATGAGTTCTCCTTCTCACTACTACATAAAGGGATGACAACTTCATTTGTAAAGGAAAAAAGATCAAGTTTCACAGTCAGCTAGAACGAGCTATGTAACCAATTAAGATCTTCTATAACACAACACACAGGACGTAAGACTATTATACTTCAAGAGGTCTGAACCTATATGACTTCCTATATCCCTGAGCCTATTGCACGCGCACACATCGATTTTTAAAACGTTATTCATGCACCCACTATCCAGCATACCGATATTATTGTTAGAGACTAATACTCGACAATAATACTGCTACCGCTAATCTGCGGAGTATCCAAACTGAGAATTTGACATGAATATAAACTGGGTATTTCTCGGACTTGGTTCGCTATGTAAGTTTTTTTTTTCGGGTACGCTATATAAGATTGTAACAAGTTGTTTGCATTTCGTGCTTTGACATAGCACCAACGCCGTCCGGTCAAGGAAGCTTAAAGCTACAAAGCATGCTTCATGCAACTTAGGAGTGCGTGACATTTGTGCATTTCGCATAGTTAATGCTGCGGTCCGAGTCGTCAAAATTAAATTCTGCTACAGGTGGTTCCAAAAGGCTCTAATCAACCTATCGATGAGCATGTTATATCAGTGCGACATGCAGGAATGACAGAAAGGAAACGAAATGTTTTATTTTTATATTTTCTAATATAAAGAATTAAATAATATATATTTGGATTTGTAGAATTAGACACCTATCGCTCTCTCATGAGATGGTAAGATCCTACCACCGGCGGTAGGGTGCCACCATGACAGGTTTAGCCCTTACCGCCTAGGCTTGGATAAATAGAATCTACCTTTTTTCTAATTTTTTATCTTTCCTCTTTCTCTATTTGAGTAGTGGAGTTGTTGTGCTTTAATGTTTATGATTTTTTTAATCTATAATTCATGATGAATCCATTGCAGGTTTCAAAATAAAAACCTCTAAAGAATGCTATTTTTAGAACTTCTATCAATTTTTAAAGCCTAAAAATATTCTAAAATTTTAGAAAAATTCACTAATATTCCTCCCTTGTGTCTTCATAATATCTAAAGTTATTTTTAACCCTAGGTTACTTGGTGAAAAAATGAGTTCTTTATAATGCTCCGTTTATATGCGTTTTTATCATTTCATATGATATTCTATTTTAATTTAATTTGAATTTAAACAGATTTAAACATGCACAAATTCATCCAAACTCTTACGGAATACATATAAATACGAATATGCACAATTTAGGATATGACATCAAATAAAAAAGAAATGTTGGCAACTAGACAAGTACCTGCACAAAATCATCCAAACTGTTATGTAATTTTGTGCACATTCATCAGGCTATGAGGTTGTCGAACACCAAAATATCATTCGGCCAAAAAGATTGCCCTGATAACTTCGTACGGTCAGGCTGCTTCCCGATAGTGGTTGAGTCTACGATAAATAACTATAGGATTATCCAAGTGGACTCATGTACTTTGTATATGTATTCCATAAGAGTTTAGATAAATTTTTGCATGTTTGAATTCAAATTGAATTAAAAAGAGGATATCACATAAAATAATAAAAATGTATATAAATGGAGCATTGTAAAGAAACTCACTTTTTTACTGAGTAATATAGGTTGGAAATAATTTTATATATTATTAAGACACGTGAGAAGAAAATTAGTGAATTTTCCTAGATTTTTTAGAATTTTTTGAAGTCTTAAAAATGGCTAGAAGTTCTAAAAGTAGCTCTCTTTGGAGTTTTTTTTTTATTTTGAAACCTACATGAGGTATTGAGGTGAATCTTTTTAAAATGTATTCATCATGAATTATAGGCCTTACAGAAAAAGTTTTGTAAATTTTGAAGCACGAAAACTCCACTGCCTAAATAGAGAAAGAGAAAAGGAGAAGAAAATTAAAAAAAAGTGGTACTATTCATTCGAGCCTAACCGCTGCCTGTAAGGTTGGACCTGTGATAAGGGCATCTTACCATTTTTTGAGAGGGCGGTAGGTATCTTACTGTTCTATGAGAGAGTGATAGGCTGATAGACGTCTAATTCTGCAAATCTTTTCATATGAGGGATATTTATTTAATTATTTATGTTAAAAATATATAAAAAACTCGAAAGGGGACGACCTGCATGTTTGCCTCGCCTAACTGAAATATAGGTGGGCCCAGGAGAGCCTAGTGGACTTAAGTGGACCTAGGTCTTTTTTATGAGGTTGCAAAGATCCGGTTACTTGTGTTTTCTATTTAATTTTTAGGTTGGGTCGGTCCCTAGATATCTTAATTAATAAGGGTGTGTTTGGTTGGTGAGATGAGAATGGATGAGAGATATCTATTTATATTTTTGAGAGTTTGGTTGAGGGGTAGATGGGCAAGGTATCCATTTTGAGGAATATTTTTCAGAGATGCTAGATAGATTGAGTCATTCTTTTTGACCGGATGAGGTCATCCACCTTGTCTAATCATAATTATTAGTAAAGTAATTAGTGATAATTAGAATGTTATATTGCTAATTAATATTTATTATTATGATGTTATGATTGATTAGTGTTAGTGTGCTTATTAGTTACTATTAGTGTGTCAATTAGAATACAATTAGTGATAATTAGCATATTTTATTGTTAATTAGTAATTACTATGATAAAATTAGCATTGATAAGTGTTAATACGTGTTGATTAGTATATGGTTAACTATTATTATATAAAATTAAGAGATAAAATTTAGTTAATTATCATCATTCCATCCGTCTTTATCTCTCCAACCAAACATAAAAATGATTCATCACATCCATCTAACTAAAACATATAACTTGGATGATCACATTCCAAAAAATATGGATAGCCATAATCCATTCATCTTTATCCTCCAACCAAATATATCCTGTGCATGGCACCAACTCACCTGGCCACCCTAGGGAAAAAGAAAAGGGAAAGCAAAGAAAACCAGCGCAAGCCCCACCAGATCAAAGTGCATCTTTCCAAAAGCAAGTCCATTACACTGAATATCATAGGCGTTTATACCACTAATCTGCGGCCCACAACTGGTAGACAGTCTGCACGAGCACGCCTTGCTTTAGCAGAGGCTTAGATTTTTCCACGTTCCACAGCACTGGCTGACTCCGTTTATGGCTATTCTGCAAGTGATATTTAAAACTTGAGTATTGTTCATGTTTGAATTTTAACATATGCATACATGCTGCTCTTATCACAAGTTTCAGGAATATTTTCTGCCTCGCTGCGACTTTCTGTTGTCAGGTCCACTTTGAACTAATTCTTTTATTGTGCCTAAATTAGTGTAGCCCATCCTTTTCATGGAAGATCATCTACAGAATCTGATCCAAGGCACCTGCTGCTTTCATATATGATGATCCTATATACGTGTTCTTCCCTAAGAGTACGGTAGTTTGTGCTATTTGGTGTTAGGAAAGACCAGTGGATTTTCTGAGAGTAATACTCCACTTGGATAGAAAGACCAGTTTTCTAACGTACATGTCAAGGCAGCAAAGGACATCGACAACCATCGTAACTCATTACGTGGTTCGATTGGCGTCACAAAGCCCACATGATCATCGAAAGAGAGCCGGACAATCATCGAGTCTATAAATATTTCTAGACGAATCTTCTGATCCGCCTTACTCCTATCCAAGTGGAGTATTACTCCTATATAAACAACACGAGTAGCGAAATTCCTCTTTAACATTTATTAGAAATAGCAATTTGTATTCAATAATACTCTTAACGAGGCAATATATAAAGTATATGAGAGAGTACACGGAAAAGACTCTAATAACCTATTTGTAAAGAATAAAAACTCTATATTTTTTGTTAAATATCTTGTAACAGAAAAATAGATTCATATGACTTGGCCTGGCTAGAGATAGATAGTTTAGATTTGATTCTTTTGTATTAGACTTGCCGGCTAAGTTATCTGGACTATATATTCATCTCTGTACTCCTGCCTGTTTAATCTGGCCAAATAAACACGAAAACGCCGCACCGTCGGTGTTCACCCATCTAGCTTTCGTCCTCTGATTTTCACATGGTACCAGAGCCTATCTGAGATCAATTTGATCTTTGACATGGCTGGATCTTCCACCGGTGCTGTCTCCAATCCTTTGCTCGGCTTTCAGATCTCAGAAAAGCTGAGCAAGCAAAATCATGCGCTATGGAGTGCGCAGGTTCTTGTTGCTATACGCGGCGCAAGATTGGATGGCCACATCGACGGCACAATTGTGGCTCCAGCACGACAGATCGAGCACAAGGAAGACAACAAGGTGACAAGGATCTCCAATCCGGTCTATCAGGAGTGGTTTGCCATGGATCAACAGGTTCTTGGCTTCCTCTTTTCATCTTTGTCGCGAGATGTCCTCACTCAGGTCGCTTCATCAAGAACGGCGGTCGAAGCTTGGCGTGCCATAGAGGGCATGTTCGCATCCCAAACGCGTGCTCTCTCTCTCTCAATGTTCGTCTCTCCCTCACGACGACACGCAAAGGTAACATGACCATCTCTGAATACTTTGGAAAGATGAGGTCTCTCGGGGATGAACTTGCTGCATCTGGGAAGCCAGTAGATGAAGAAGATCTGGTGGCATATATATTGAATGGTTTAGATGATGATTTTGAACCTGTTATCTCTGCATTGGTGGCAAGGGTTGAACCCATCACCATGACAGAATTATATTCTCAGTTGCTGAATTTTGAGAACAGGCAAGCTCTTCGCAGTAGTGGGTCTTCAGTGAATGCTGCAAACCGTGGGTGTGGACTGCCCATCCGCGACAGAACTGGACGTGGCCGCAGTACACTTCGTGGCCGAGGCAGAGCTGGACGCGGCAGGGGCAGCTACAACCAGCAGCGTGTTGACAATCGACCTGTCTGCCAGGTGTGCCGCAAGAGAGGTCATGAGGCCTCAGAATGCTGGCATCGCTTTGACAAAAACTATGAGCCTGAAGAGAAGCATGTCGCCGCTGCAACTCCTGCCTATGGAGTAGATACCAATTGGTATCTTGACACAGGAGCAACCGATCATCTTACCGGTGAGCTGGACAAGTTGGCTATTAGGGAAAAATACAAAGGGAACGATCAGATCCATGCGGCAAATGGTGCAGGTATGGAGATTAAGCATATTGGTCATTCTGTTGTTTCTACCCCTAGCCGAAATTTGTATCTAAATAATATTCTTCATGTTCCACGAGTTACAAAAAATCTCATATCTGCTCATCGCCTTGCCATGGATAATTTTGCTTTCCTTGAAATTCACCCCAAATATTTTTTGATTAAGGATCGAGCCACGAGGACCACGATTCTTAAGGGAAGATGTCACCGAGGTCTTTATCTCCTTCCTTCTTCACCGGCAAAGCAAGTCTCCTTGGTCAAGCCATCTTTCTCAAGGTGGCATAGTCGTTTGGGTCACCCATCCACTCCAGTTGTTACAAGAGTTCTTAGCACAAATAATCTTTCATGTCTCTTTGAGTCCAATAAAGAGTCAGTTTGTGACGCATGTCAAAAGGCTAAAAGCCATCAACTACCATATTCTAGGTCATTAAGTGTGTCTCATCATCCTTTGGAACTTATTTTCTCAGATGTATGGGGTGCTGCTCCGAGTTCTGTTAATGGAAAGAAATATTATGTTAGCTTTATTGATAATTATAGCAAGTTCACCTGGATTTATCTTCTTAAGAATAAATCTGAGGTGTTTGAAAAATTCCATGCTTTTCAGAAATTAGTTGAGAGACTTTTTGACCGTAAAATCATAGCTATGCAAATTGACTAGGGAGGAGAGTATCAAAAACTTCACCCTTTCTTTGATAAAATTGGCATATCCACCATGTCTCTTGTCCCTATGCTCATCAACAAAATGGGTCAGCAGAGAGAAAACATCGCCATATAGTAGAAGTTAGTCTAGCCTTGCTTGCTCAAGCTTCTATGCCACTCAAATTTTGGGACGAAGCTTTTCTTGCCGCCACATATATCATTAATCGTATTCCCAGTAAAGTTATCAACTTTGATACTCCTTTAGAACGGTTGTTCAAGCAACGACCAAACTATAACTCTCTTCGAGTGTTTGGATGTGCTTGTTGGCCGAACCTTCGTCCCTATAATACCCAAGCTTCAATTCCGATCAAAGCAATGTGTCTTTCTAGGTTACAGCACAATTCATAAAGGCTTCAAGTGTCTTGATCCCTCCTCTGGTCGGGTGTATATCTCTCGGGATGTTACATTCGATGAGAATGTATTTCCCTTTGCTCAAATGCATTCAAATGCCGGTGCTCGATTACGCTCAGAAATATCTCTTCTTCCACCCACTCTTGTTTTTCACGGCTATGATCAAAGGGGAGAACATCATCAGAATGATCATATGCCTCCTAATGTCGCTAACAATTTTTTTGAAGAAAGTATAGGTGATGACAGTGGAAATACAGGAGCTCTGCAGCAGCAAATAACAAGCTCTGGAGCGGGAATTTTGCCGCTGGAAATCTCATCGGAGTTAGTGCCCGTTTCTGCTCCGGCTCAGAATGGTGCAGTCCTATCGGAGGCGCCGCTGGAGATTTCGTCGGAGTCAGTGCCTGTTCCCGCTCCGGCTCAGAACGTGGCTGTCCCTTCGGAGACGTCTGCAGACGTACCTTTCCCTGCTCAGTCCGTGCCCGTTCCATCGGCTGACACTCCACGGCGCGAATCCCCGTCTGGTGCAGCAGCTGCTCCAGGCGGATCTTCTGAAGAATCGCTGGGTGCTAGCGGCGCAGAAACAGCAGGAGAAGGCACATACACGTTGGAGGTTAATTTGCCAGCAGATCCTGTGCAGAACAGACCTCATACTCGCCTGCGTAGTGGAATACGCAAAGAGAAAACATACACTGACGGTACAGTCAGATATACTTATTTTACATCATCCGGTGAACCTCAAACTGTAGATGAAGCTTTAAATGATAAAAATTGGAGAGAAGCAATGGATGCAGAATACATGGCATTAATGAAGAACAAGACTTGGCATTTGGTTCCACCTCAGAAAGGAAGAAATATTATTGATTGTAAATGAGTCTATAAGATCAAAAGAAAGGCAGATGGAACTCTAGATAGGTACAAGGCACGTCTGGTATGGCATAGATTATGAGGATACTTTTAGTCCTGTTGTTAAAGCTACCACTATCAGGATAGTTTTGTCTATTGCTGTATCTAGAGGGTGGAGTCTGCGACAGTTGGACGTACAAAATGCTTTTCTTCATGGAGAATTAGAAGAGAAAGTGTATATGAGACAACCTCCAGGGTATGAAAAATCCTCCTTACTTAATTATGTTTGCAAATTAGATAAGGCGTTATATGGACTGAAGCAGGCCCCTAGAGCATGGTATTCAAGGCTGAGCACTAAACTACAAGAGTTGGGGTTTAAGTCCTCAAAGGCAGACACATCTTTATTTTTCTATAGTAAAGGAGGTATTACTATTTTTGTGTTAATCTATGTTGATGATATCATAGTAGCTAGTTCTGTATCTAGTGCAACCTCAGCTCTGTTACAGGACCTTGGGAAGGAGTTTGCCCTGAAGGATCTAGGTGATCTCCACTATTTTCTTGGTATTGAAGTAAGCAAAATACCTTACGGAATATTGCTAAGTCAAGAGAAATATGCTTCAGATGTATTGCGAAGAACAGGAATGAGTGACTGCAAGCCAGTAAGCACACCTCTATCTACTTCTGAAAAATTGTCTGTTAATGAGGGTACTTTGCTTGGACCAAGTGATGCTACACAATATAGAAGTGTTGTTGGAGCATTGCAATACTTGACATTGACAAGGCCAGATATCTCTTTTCCAGTAAATAAGGTGTGTCAGTTTCTTCATGCTCCAACCACAGAACACTGGGCAGCAGTAAAAAGAATTTTGAGATATCTCAAGCATACTGTTAAATTAGGACTTAAGATTTGTAAATCCTCATCTTTTCTTGTGAGTGGTTTCTCAGATGCAGATTGGGCAGGTAGTCTTGATGATCGCCGATCTACAGGAGGGTTCGCTGTGTTCTTGGGTTCAAATCTTGTGTCATGGAGTGCAAGGAAACAAGCAACAGTGTCGCGCTCCAGTACAGAAGCTGAATACAAAGCTTTAGCAAATGCAACTGCTGAGATCATGTGGATTCAAACTTTGCTACAGGAACTTGGGGTTCAATCGCCTCAAACTGCAAAGATCTGGTGTGACAACATTGGAGCTAAGTATATGTCTGCTAACCCAGTATTTCATGCACGTACTAAACACATAGAAGTTGATTATCACTTCGTAAGAAAAAGAGTGGCAAGAAAACTCCTTGAGGTTGAATATATTTCTACCAAAGATCAAGTTGCCGACGGCCTCACTAAAGCTCTTGCTGTAAGACCTTTTGAGATGTTCAAGAACAATCTAAATCTTATGAGATCAGATTGAGGGGGAGTGTTAAATATCTTGTAATAGAAATATAGATTCATATGACTTGGCCTGGCTAGAGATAGATAGTTTAGATTTGATTCTTTTGTATTAGACTTGCCGGCTAAGTTATCTGGACTATATGTTCATCTATGTACTCCTGCCTGTTTAATCTGGCCAAATAAACACGAAAACGCCGCACCGTCGGTGTTCACCCATCTAGCTTTCGTCCTCTGATTTTCATATTTTTAACATCCCCTCAAACGCAAGGTGTATGCAATAGTGTTACCTTTAAAGGAGTTGATACTAAGTACTAAACTTAAACAATATAAAACTAATATATTCAAAATATGTCTCTTGAAAGTCATCGTAGAGTAGAGCTTCGGTAATCCTATCGAATCAAGTCGAATTAGTATAAAATGAAGCACAAGAGTAAAGTCGTGATGATGACAAAAAAAAATACACTTGGTCAAGGATCACAATGAAACAATGACGAGTAGTAAGATGACAAACAAATTGCCACTAAAGCTATGAAAAAACTAAGATGATAAAAGAATAGCCTAGAACAAGAATTATAAACAAAGCAATGACGAGTAGTAAGACAATAGATAAAGTTATCATCAAAGCTACGAAAAGAACTACAAGATATTGTTGCATCAATAACGATGGGAAAAGATTAGCTAAACAAAAATAAAATTTAGCTAACAAAAAAATTAACTAATTAACGAAGGAATATACGGACTCACACGTGATAGACGAACTAAAGAGAAAATAGACTTAGAAGATGTAGCAGAAGTAAATACTTAAAAAAATAGAGATCCTAGCAAATAAGACTAGCAAGAGCAGCGGAGGAACAAAAGCTAATTTGAGCTCGAAAAAGCCAAGCAACAGCCCATCGAGTCATACCAACCGGCCTATTGAAACATATTACATATGTGGCCCAAAAGCTCCTCCCAGAATAAAAGCAGACTCGAGTAATTTGCTAGCAGTTATATGGGTCACATAGAACGGAGAGGGAGGCAGCGACAGGAGGATCTACAGTGGCAATGGCCTAGCGGAGAAGAGGTCCAATGCACCGTGGAGATCCATCGAGCGGCGTGGCGGATCCTCCCATCGAGCGGCGCAGCGGATCAAGACACAGAGAGATCCATTGTGTCGAGCGGCGCAGATGAGATCTAACCTGCAACACGGCGGTGGATATGCGATAACATGCAGGCTGACAACGCTGGAGGAGCAGAGCGAACCGAGCGTGTGACAACGACGACAACAATCTAGTGTCAGAAGTGGATCCAACCGGCGGCGACAGAGGTGGATGACAAGCCACACAGGGTGATGAGTGCGCGGTAGTGGAGGAGAACCGTGTGGGGAGATAGGGAGAGCCCCATCCGGTGACAGGTAGAGAGAGAGCCGATGAGAGAGAAATCGACAAGCGAGTGGATTAGATCGGGATGAGTTGCGACGTTCCAAAAGAAAAAAAAAACCTGGTTCTAATCTATATAAGAAATAACTTGTATTTAATGATAAATCTAATAAAACAATATATAGAGGGCATGAGAGAATACATAAAAATAACTCTAATAACCCCCCCTCTCTCTCTATATATATATAGGATTCTTTATATTCCTAAACTGCTGGTTTTGTATCCGTCGAAGACAGTTCCGAGTCGCCTACCGACGACGTGGACACCGCAATTCTATACGATTGCATCAACACGATGATTTGCAATGCCAGCCAAGCAAGGCATGACGTCTTCGACCAGCGTCTAATTAACTTGCATCACACGCGTGTCTTAATTTGTTACCTTGCAAGAGCCCTAGATCAGGGGAAAGGAAAAGGGAGCACCCCAGAATACGTCACGCAATGCCAGATTGTGTTCGGTTTGGGAATCCTCGCGGCCAGGCCAAATCAACGAGATCATCTTAACAGATTAACAAGTGCTTAGCTAGTTCTAACACTAAAATTGCAATCCTTGTCAGTTGAGAGAAAGAAAATGTGCAGGCAGGTGATGTACTTGGGGGGCCAGTGAGTCAGTGTTAGGTTTTTATTTGCGGTAACAGAAATTTATCAGGACTCGTCGATAAATAGGATTTTCAGATTTATAAGAATTCCATTAGTGTTTGAAAAAAGATCAAAATTAGAAAAGGTGGCTCAACTTTTCTAGAAAATAACATCGATCATTCTTCAAACTATTTAACATAAAAATTACACATAATAACAAGAGAGTATCACATTTTTATAGTCCAACTCATGTGGCAGGTGAGAATTAAAAAAACAAAAAATTAGACGGTAAAGAAATTTAGCTTATCAGTAAAACGGAAATATTGGAAATCTTGGTCGATAATTTTTCCCTGGTCAGTGTGTGCTGTGTGCAAAAGCAGCGAACAGATCCGGTGTTCTGTTTTTTCTAAGAAAAAAAGAGAGGAAAGTGAGGAACAGAGAGAAGAAGAGAGAGTGCAAAGGAGGGAAGGAAAGAAGCGCGCACATAATAAACAGGGAAAGCAACACGTAACCTCCCATACTTAACACGGCAACTCCTCCCTCCCTCCCTCCCTCCCTCCCATCGCATTCGCATCGGTCACACCATGGCGTCGACGCCCCGGACTCCCGCGCCGGTGAGACCGCCCCCGCCCCCGCCACTGGAGCCGCCGCCCTCGCCGCCGGGCGATGAGTACCACACGCCGCCGCCGTCGCTGGGCGAAGCGTCGCCGCGGGAGGAGACCAATTCGACCAACTACGGGAGTGAACCTGCCAACAGCCCGCCGCTCTCGCCCGTGCGCTTACCCTTGCAGCACCGCCTGCCGCCGCCCAACTCCCCCACCGGCCAAAACGGGCAAGAGAGCGTCACCGCCGCGGGGCCGGCGGCGGCCCGCCCGCAGCTGCGCCTGGCCACCGGCCTCGTCCGGACGCCGTCGCACGGGTCGCTCGCCAGGTCCCCGTCGCCGTCGCCGACGCCGCTGTCACCGCTCACTCCCGCTCCTGCTGTCGCCAGGTCCCCGTCGCCGTCGCCGACGCCGCCGTCATCTCTCACTCCCGCTCCCGTGCCTGCGATCAACAGCAGGAGCGGCCAGAGCACGCCAAAGCGCGCCGAGGCGTGGAAGCCGCCGGCGTCGCCCGTCGCGGCGGCGATCGCTGTTCAGTTCGACCCGGTCGAGGAGGCCGTCACGTCGCCGCTGCGCGTTGGCAAGGCCCGGCTCGACCAGCAGCAGCGCGCGACCGTCACGTCGTCCCTGCGCATCGGTAAGGCCCGGATCGACCAGCAGCAGCGCACGGCGATGGCGGCGGCTGAGAATGGGAACGCAGCGACCACCGCGGTGCCTCCCGACGTGGCGGCCGTGGCGGCGGTCGGGGAGAGGAGGGAGCTGTCGGTGGCTCTGCGGCTGGCCACGGCACTGCTCAGCCTGGCGGCCTTCTCGGTGATGGCCAGCGCCCGGACGTCCGGGTGGGCCGGTGACGACTACGCCCGCCACGAGCAGTACAGGTCAGTGATCACCACTTGCTCACACGTTTCGTCTCCTTTGTTTTTCTTTTTTCTTCTTCTTTTATTTCTTTACATTTTATTTCGGACCTGTCCGGTTTCTGACTGTTATGGGAGTTATGTTGTTACTCGTTGAAGTAGTTTTTATAAAAAAATGAAAATGAGACGGCAATCGGCTAGCGTAGACTCCCCATCCATACCAAAACGAGCGACTGGTTAATATTTTCGAATGTTTAGTCAAAACTATCTACGTAACCTACTCGATAGAGTTCAAGTTTCTAACTTGTCCATCCAGAGCTTTTTCTTCTTTCATTTCTGGAGGCGAAATCATGTTCATTCTTCGCAAATGTATGGCAGGTACGCTGTCGCGGTGAACGTGATCGTTTGCGTCTACTCAATCGCGCAATCATTCGGTGAAATCCGCCGCCTGATTTCACCGAGGTTTATTTTCCGGAGCATGTCAAGCTATTACGTCAGTCTGTTCCTGGACCAGGCAAGCACAGCACATTCTTGGAACTGAAAATGCTCTCATGTGCAAGAACTGAACTGTTACTGCTTCGATGACGTACTGCAGGTACTGGCGTATCTCCTCATGTCGGCGTCGTCGGCGGCCGCGTCTCGCAACGATCTGTGGGTGTCGAGGTTTGGAACCGATCCCTTCAACAAGAAGATCAGCAGCGCGGTGTGGCTGTCGTTCATTGGGTTCTTGACGCTCGCTGCAAACTCCCTCGTCTCCACGGCTAATCTCTTCAGCATGGTCTGAGCAGAGTGATCGCGCCATTGTCGGAATTCAGTATTAGTTGTGTTCATCATGTAAATTTTGGAGTACATATTGTTGCGAATTAGGCGGAAATATACATCATACACGCTGTTCTTGGATTGGGCCATCAGGAATTATTTCGTAACTAGTCATTGCACAGTGCACATCAGAACGAACTACGCCCAAGGCAATATGTGGTTGTGTGCTATTGCAACACTGCTGCATGATCCTATTTGATCCAGTGAACAAATGTACTCTGTCTCTGGAGAAACAGGCTTGCTCTGAACCAAGAGCAATTCTACTGTAAGACTCTTGACGAAACCATCTCAAACATCTGAAGAACCTAAACGATCTTCTACTTCTAGAATACAATGATCAGACTGCCATAGATCAAAACTTGGCATTTAATCTAGCCCTCAATTTCAACCTGGTTCACTCTACTCCACCAAATGGAGTGCAGGATCATGTAGAAGAGGTCATACTTGATCGGCCTGGCGTGCCACAGGAAATGCCTCTGCAGCCGCTTCACGCAGTTGTGCATCGCCACGTACCTCCGGAGCGAGATCCCCTGCAGGATCTTCTTCAGGTCTGGTATGTCCTTCTCGGCGACGACCACCGAGAAGGCGCTCCAGTCCAGCACCTCGCTGAAGGGCAGCACAAAGTTGTCGGCGATGATCACCGGCACGCACTCGTAGTAGAACGCCTCCACGATCCGGGGGCTGTTCACCTCGTACCCCATGGGGCACAGGCAGAACCGGCTGTTCTTCATGTGCTGGATGTAGTTCATCCGCCGGGACACCCTGTTTGGCAGCAGCCCGTACACCCTCATGTCGTCGTCCTGCCCATTCCCCCAGTGCTTGAGGAGCACCGGTCGGACCCTGCCGTGCACGTTGCCAGCGAAGAAGGCCAGGATGCCCCGGCGGGAGACCGGCAGCCCGCCGACGTACCGGAGGGGACGCTTCGGCGTCCGGATGGTCGTTTCCGGCAGGGAGACGTCCTTCCCGGGGGTAAAGATCCCCTCTGAGCTATCGGCGTTGCACAGCGCCTTGATGGTGTTCCTCCGGAGGTCGCCGTGCGCCGTTGTCGTGTAAGGCCCCTGCAAGAACCAATCAATGATCAGATTCAGATGATCAATTTTTGAGCTTGATCGAATTCTATGGACCAAGAGCTTACCCAATCATGGCAGGCGACAAGGAAATGATCAGCGCCTCTGGTGCGATTCCAGAACGGGTACTTGTTGGCGAGGCCTCTGACAAAGTTTCTCAGGTACACGGCCAGCGGCCTGAGATTGTGTGAGTCGGCCACGTAGAGCGTGAGCCTCAGTTGCTGAGAGCTGTAGGGCAGGTAGAAGAGGTGCGCCTTGCTGGCATCGGTGACGACGAAGCGGCGGCTCTCCTTGAGGAGCTTCATGAACCAGCCCTCGGAGGCGTAGATGCCGCTGAGGGGAGGGGTGTGGAAGATGGGCCTCCGGCCGTCCTGGTAAATGTAAACTTTGAGTATCCGTTCCATCAGTTCATAGCTCCTGGATGATCACATTTGCTACAATTATGATGCATTTAGTTCAATGCATGGAATCAGTAGTAGTATAAGGTAGAATCTAAAAACTACATATGCATACTTTAGTCTTATGATATGCACATCTATTTTGCTTAAAAATATATAACAGAGTTTGAACCAATTTGCTTGCAGCAAATTGTTCACAAATTTTCTTATTTTTTTATTGAAAATATGTAGTAGTTAGAACTGATATTGTCTTTGAATAGTTTTAATTTATTTACAAAATTTGTTGAACCCTATCCAAATTGCATTTACTTATTTGTTAAATTACTCACGGATTCATCTAATTTGCTCGAGATTTTTCACAAAGTTACTTACATAACTACGTTTAAGAGGCAAATATACAAATGGATTATTTATTAAATGCCTCTTCTATTTTTATAATATATCGAAGTGGGTCACAAATAAGTGTTGCAAGTTTATATGTAAAGAAGTCCAAAAATAGAATAGATTGCTTACATTCAAACTTTTTTAGAAAAAGAAGATGTACATGCCATACGTCTAAAACATGCACATGCAATTTTTAGATGTATCTATAGTATAATGTGTAGAAATGCAAAACAAGGTTACAAGATATGTAAACTTCATGGTATCTTTTGCGATTACAATAATGATTGTGCCCCCTACAAGTGCTAGTGACACCCCTGTCCAATATTTTTTTGCCGAATCAGACATTTTATTTCACGTGTCTTTTTTTTTTTTGCTAAATTAGACGCTCGAGTCGGATTTCGACAGTCTGTATCCAGTAACACTGCCCCCAACGCATAATAAAGACTTGCATGCTGTTTTCTGGGACAATTCACCGAGCAAAAACGGCAACACGATGGCATCAAAGCAGGCATGCATACCACTGTGAGATTATGTTGGGCACTCTGCATGGAATGTGCAGGGAAACATGCCAAAACGCACGCGGAAAACTTGGAAAGTCCTCCATGCTTGGAGGAAGGCAAGAAGCATCGCGCACCATTGACGAGTCCCGTGGGTTACCTCTTAAACTGGGAGACGTTTTTGAAGAGAGGCGCGTAAAGGTCGGGGTCGTCGACCACCGGCTCGGCGTCCCGTATCTCCTTCTTGGCGTACCGCAGCGCCTCCTCCGGCGCCATCCTCCAGTACGACGGCTGATCACCAACATAGAATTAAACAGTCTCACGCCTCGATCACGACGAATGCACAATGGCATATAGAGTCGCAACATCATCTCGCGCGCGTAGCCGCACCTCTCGTTTCCGGCGCCTCGCCGCGGGCGGCGGCGTCGACGGTAACGTCTGGGGAGGAGGTGGCGTCGCAGCGGGCGTGGAAGGTGCCGACGATGGTGGCGGTGGCGGTGCGGACCTCCGGGCGGATAGCTCCCCTGTGAACTCCTTGGTCGAAGGCGCGCGCTGGGTGGAGGGGAGGGAGAAGGTGAGGCACGCGGTGGCCGCGCCCACCGCGAGGAGGGAGGCGAGCGCCGCGACGCCGCAGCAGGATACGGACATCATCGCGCCGCGGTGGCGGGGCCGACGGCGGGACGACCCATCGAGGAACGCGGCTGCGGCGATCCTCGGGCTAGCGGCGGCGAGGTGCGGAGGTGGCGGCATTGGGAGGAGGAGGTGAAGCAGGAGACGGGAGGCATGGAGGGAAGAGCGCGCGGGTGCGGATGTCTCGTGATTATTCGGCGTGCCTCGAGTGCTACTATATATAACGCCGTGGCGCGCGGCGGTGCTCTCGGTTTGGCATGTTTCCTTCCCCTTCCGGTGAGCCCGAGCCGTGGCCGCGCGAATTTTGGGAAAGTAATTTTATTCGCTCTCATTCATGTGCATCTGCTGAGCTTGTTCTGCTACTGCCAGCTAGTGTGTGCTGATTGCGAGGTGTGAGCGAGAGGTGCGAGCTGGTTGTGCTACTGCCTGCTAATGTTTGCTCACTGTGAAGCGCCTGTCGCCTGTGAGTGTAAGTTGTAAGTGAGATGATGCTACTGCTTGCTAATGTGTGCTGATTTTCTCATCTGTGAATGTGCGAGCTGCTGCTGCTGCTAGCCTGGTAGTGTGCTTTTGTATGTGCTTCTGCTATCCTGGTAAATGTGCTAGCCTGATTGAGAATGTGCTATTCTGCTCGAGTGCTTGGTAATGCAGCTATGCTTGTGAATGTGCTTGTGTGCTAATGCTATACGAGGGTTTTCTACTCCAGTTTCAACTTTCAAATGTTCATTACAATATTGTTTGATAAATTTCAGGATGTCGTTCCTTGCATCGGCCCCGGCGGTCACCACGGAAACCATGAGGAAGTCCACGATGCAAAGTGGGATTATGGAGTCTTGGTAGATCCAAACAACTAGACTGTAGTTTAGTGCAAGTTGTGTGGTAAGGTCACGAATGGAGGAATTTATAGGCAGAAGCAACATATTGCTAGGATTTCCGGCTCAGTTGAAGCTTGCACAAGATCAAAGGACGAGGATATAGCAAAGTGCAAGAACGCCATAGAATATTCAAAGAGTAAAAAGAGGGCCAGGCTAGCCAGAGAGCAAGGGGTCAGATATGATGTGAGCATCGAGAGTTAAAAGAGGACACGAATCTGAAGGGTGAGAGTGTATAACCACACCTCATCCCATCAACTAGCCCCAGTTCCCTCGGGACTTAAGATAAACCTGTAGATTGCATAGTTATGTCCGTAGTACAGTAATGGAAAAAAGGGGCAGGCCAAATCATCCTCCCAAGAGCGTAGAGAACGAAGAGTGCAGTTGCAACAGGGGCAACACAGTTCGCACCAGCCAACAGCATCAAACAGGAATAAAGATGGAAGCAGGACGAGTGAAGCAACGGTAGATGGAAGGAAAGACCATAAGAGCCAATATCATGTACAGAAATAGGCACAACAAACCATGAGGTCATGGTATGCATAACATGCGTAGATTCTCGGAATATAGAAAGCATTGAGCAAAGATGAAGATAACAAGGGAGAAACAGAATTGCTATGGAAGCAAGATGCACAGCATCCCGGAAAAAGATCATATTCAGAAAAATATGGATGATGCAAAATTTAAAAGTAAGCTAGCGATGAAAAAAAAATCCCACAACAAAAACCATACGAAGTAATCATTATGCAATACCATGCTGTAATGAGCTAAGAATCACAAAATACAGGTATAAATTACAAATTGCAGTTAGCTAACACACACAAGCTAGTGGCAGGAACCCCTTCTCAGTTCTCGTGCAGCACTCCTGCACAAGACAACTATGGCTTGCAAAGTCCCAGAGGAAGGGCTAAGGCCTAAGAAGAGCAAGGTTTCATAGCCTTCAACAATTGAGTCAATCCACTGATCATCAAAGGACCAATACTCAAGACATAGCAATGTGAGACAAATAATCCACAGAACGCCTATTCCTGTTGAAGAAACAGCACTGAGATAGAAGGAATTAGTGTTTCTTCAATCAGTCTATAGCAGTAATCAAACAACTTCATAACTGCCATTTTGCTAAATCACTAACAAACGATCAAACCATAAATCCACTGCGAAATGGTGGTAGCTCTCTTTTTAAATCCCAGAGAATTCAAAATTCAAATTGCATCTTGAATAAATCTACGAAAGGCTCCTCAAGCCACAATATCACACAAAAGAGAGTCCCCATCTGGAAATCCATGAAAGGTGTGGTTTCCATTGTATCCATAACAGGTCGAATTATACCCTCCACTGCATGCATCATGCCACAACAGTTTGAGTGAGCTGTTAGGAAATAAAGTTTTTGTTAAATTCGAGCGGGAAAGGGAAGGAGCTACAACTTAAGGAGTGCAAAAGAAAACTAAAACAGCAAGGGGCAGATAGTGAAAAACCCACAAGAGGGCATCATAGGAACTACTATTGTCTATGCACTATAGCAGAAACAAATCAGTGATTAATTCGATAAGAAAAACATAAACTTTGTAGCCGAATTTTACAAGACAATAAAACCAAGACTTAATAGAATAAGAAGGCACATACCTAACTCAATGCCAGGGGCTCATCAGATTTAGGATATTGAGAAATGAAGGCTCAATTGTCACTGCATTTTCTAACCGTGGTGACAGAAACATTGCATTGGATGCAAAAGCGATCATCCTTGAGATACTCTGGTTTCTCCAATTCCTTCCTACTGATGAAATCCTTCAAGCCCCAGGAACCTCCATGCGAAAAACTGTACAGTGTGGTGTCACGGGGTAACGCTGGCTTCCCTAGCTGATCAAGTAGAGTGAATGGGATCGCGCCCAGACGAGCTCGTCCTCAGGATCACTGATAAGCTTCAGGTAGAGAGCGATGTGGCACCTGCATTTGGAGTGACTGCCATTGGGGTAACACAGGAGATGCCAGCTGTGGCCACCGACATCAAAGGGGCATGACTCAATGCCCTCACTGTGGCGCATCACATCTTTCAAGTGTGAGTAGCCATCGATCCTGAGCACGTGGGAACCACTCACCGGCTTGAAGACAATGGCAGAGGCGGAGCGCAACACTTGTCCAGCCAATGACCTCAGCATAGAGGCTGCCATGGAAGACTTATGGACGGATGCGGGCTTCTCGGCTAGTGAAACGTCTTTTTGTCAGATTTACCTAGCAAGAAAAACATATTTCTCAGTACTATAGTCTAACCATCAAACTTCTTTATCAAGCAAGCAATACTCTGAAAATTATCTCAGGGAAACTGAATTTGGACCAACTATATTCCAATTTGGACGCCATTTTCGAAAAGAAAGGCTGCAGTACTTCATGATCTATTAAGATGATGAATAGAGTTCGATGTGCATAGTGAAAAGCAACCCAAGGCCCAGAAATGCCCTAGCCCCTAGGTCAGATTACACAGGGCCAAAGTACTAGAAGATATACTTGACAATTTGGACACATATAATAGCATGCAAACTCAAATCCCCCATTCTCGCATGCCATTTCAAACAATCACCAGCATACATGTGAAGGAACTAGCCACCTCTACATGGAGTTGAGACAAATTGTCATTTCTGAAGCTATAGACCACTAACTGTGTCCTCTAAGTCTCTAACTTAGAGGTTCCCGTCACCAATCAAACCTTAAAATTTACGGAAAAAAGAGGAAAATTTAGCCAAGACGATCAGGATGCTGATGAGTACCGCACACACGAAGACATTAGGACGAACAAAATTACCTCCAACTCGTCGCGGGCTGACCGGAGAAGGCGGATGGCGGATGACCGGGTCAGGGCTCCCTCGATGACGTCGCGGCCGACCGGGACGAGGTGCTGGCCTAGGCGAGGGCAAAGGCGGCTGCTGCTGCTGATTCCCTTGGCGAGGACGGCGGCGGCTGCACGATAGCTGGAGGGAGAGAGTGTCAGGATCTCGCGATGCAGAGAAATCACTGACAAGAACTAATTCGACTGGTGGAAATCGCCTGTGAGGTGGAGAGCACAAGAACGCTAGAACTCTAACTACAGAGGAAAAACTAGAGGAAGATTTTTCTACTTTTCCCTTCCACCAACTCCAGTTATAAGCATCCGGTTTACAGAAGTTAACTGAATTAACACAATATTACGGCAGCTTAACAAAATTAACATGAAAGGTAATTTGTCTTCGTCCTCCACCGCACGATCTAAATCGGATGGCCACCATTCCAGCATACCGGTTTGGTTGTCTGAAGTCTTGACTCAGCTAACGAACTGAAGAAGTCCTGCTTTACTGACGAAACTGAAGAAGTCCTGCTTTACTGACGAAACTGAAGAATTCCAACATCTAAATACCATGGTCCTGTCAATTCCTCCTCCTTGAGACCATCCTTGTCCTCAAGGATTGAACTTAGGAAAGACTCGCTGGATGTAGCTTGCATCTTCCCAGGTTGCTTCCTCAGCAGTTAAATTCACCCATTAGATTAACCATTGTGCTACTGCCACATTATCCCTAGGTATAATCCTTCTGTCCAGCACAACAAGGAGCTCATTCTTGATTTTCCCTTCTGCAGTAACCAATGGCAGATTTGGCAGTGGTACAACATGTGATCCGAGGTGCTTCTTAAATTGGCTGACATGGAATATAGGATGTATATTAGCCGCATCTGGCAAAAGCAATCTGTATGCTACTTGGCCGATCTTCCGTAGGACCCTAAAAGGACCATAGTACTTTGACCTCAGCTTAATAGACCCTCTTATTCCAAAAGCATTCATCCTATATGGTTGCATCTTAAGGTACACCATATCCCCTTCTTGAAACTCTCTTTCAGTCCTTTTCATGTCAGCAAAATGCTTCATTCTCTCTTGTGCCTTATTCAAGTTCTCTTTCAGTTCCTTCATCATTCTCTCTTTCTCTTCTATAGTAATTCTTTCTTCAGCAGAAATATTGTATGGTATGGATAGCTCACCTATTTGAGGAGGTGGATACTCATATAAGGCCTAGAAAGGAGTTGTACCAAGAGATGTATGAAAAGAGGTATTGTACCACCACTCAGCCATAGTTAGCCATTTCAACCAATCTTTAGGCTCCTGGAAGACCATGCTCCTTAAGTAATTCTCTAAACATTGATTAACCCTCTCAGTTTGACCATCTATCTGGGGATGGTATGCAATGCTTAATATGAGAGATACTCTAGCTTACTTAAAGATTTCTTGATAGAGTTTACTTGTAAAGATTCTATCTCTGTCTGAAATTATCACAAGTGGAAACCCATGCAGTCTGAAGATTTGATCCATGAACAACTGAACGACCTGCTAGACTGTAAGAGGGTGTGACATTGCAAGAAAATGTGCATATTTAGTATACCTATCCACTACCACTAGTATGACATCTCTTCCCTTCACTTTGGGTAATCTTTCTACAAAATCCATGCTAATGTGAGTCCATGCCATATCAGGTACCTCAAGGGGGTTTAGTAGCCCAGCAATATGTAAGTTCTCAGATTTTGTAACTTGACAAATTGGGTATTCAGCAACCAACTGTTTGACAACTCCCTTCAGCTTATGCCAATAGAACAAGGCCTTAATTCTGTGATATGCTGCTCTTCTACCAGAATGACCCCCAATTGCAGATTTATGGTATGTATTGAGTATATCCTTCCTTACATTGTTTCCCTTTCCCACATAAATCCTTCCCTTATACCTCAGTAACCCAGCAGCCACTGAATACCTTCCTTGAGGATCTGGCTCACCATTAAGCCTCTCAATGACTTGCTGATATTTATCATCTGTTGTATAGCTTTTTTTCACATCATGAACCCATTTAGGCTGAACAGTAGTGATAGCTGAACACATCTCTTCTTCTGTTGTGTTGCTTTTCCTGGATAAAGCATCAAGAACAAGGTTCTCTTTTCCTCTCCTATACTCCACTTTATAATCATACTCCATTAGTTTAAGCAGCAATTTGTGTTGAATGTTCTCAGTCAACCTCTGCATGGATATGTATTTTAGATTTTCTTGGTCAGTTCTAATGATAATAGGATTTCCTAATAGATAGTGCCTCCATTTATTAAGGGCTTCAAAGATTGCTATTGCTTCTTTCTCATAAACTGATTGAGTCATTGCTCTTTCACTCAATGTCTTACTAAGATATGCTATGGGTCTGTTAGACTGCATCAAAATAGCACCCAAACCAGTACCACTTGCATTTGTCTCTAACACAAAGGGTTGAGAGAAATCTGGTAAGGCAAGAACTGGACAAGAAGTCATTACCCTCTTCAGCCTTTCAAATGTTTCAATGTGTACTTCTTTCCATTCAAAAGCATCCTTCTTCAACAAATCAAAAAGGGGTCTGCATATCTTACCATATTCTTTAACAAATCGACTGTAGTATCCTGTTAAGCCAAAAAACCATTTTAGTTGATATACATTTCCTGGTTTCGGCCATTGAAGAGCATCCTGGATCTTCTTGGGGTCGGTAGAAACACCACTTCTATTGATGACGTGCCCTAGATATTCCACCTGTGGTTGGGCAAAAGTGCACTTGTTCATCTTTGCATATAAATGTTCTCTCCTCAGAATGTCCAGGACAAACTTCAGATGAGATATATGTTCTTCCATACCTTTGCTGTATACTAAGATATCATCAAAAAAGACTAGCACAAATTTACCAATGAATTCAGTGAAAACTTGGTTCATTAAGGACTGAAAAGTAGCTAGGGCATTGGTGAGATCAAAAGGCATGACAGTGTATTCATAGTGGCCCAAATGAATCCTGAATGCAGTTTTTGGAATGTCAGATTCAATGATCCTTATCTGGTGGAACCCAGACCTTAAGTCAATTTTTGACAAAATAACTGATCCATGCAACTCATTCAATATATAATCTATTACTGGCATGGGAAACCTATTTTTGATTGTGAGGGAGTTAAGCTGTCTATAATCCACACACATCCTCCATGAGCCATCCTTCTTCCTCACCATAACTGTCGGTGAAGAGTATGTGCTAACACTGGGCCTGATCTCATTAGATTTGAGAAGCTGCTTGATTATTTCCTCCATGGCATTTCTCTATTGATGTG
Source organism: Phragmites australis (assembly GCF_958298935.1). Taxonomy (NCBI): domain Eukaryota; kingdom Viridiplantae; phylum Streptophyta; class Magnoliopsida; order Poales; family Poaceae; genus Phragmites; species Phragmites australis. Next base: position 35,548,545 of record NC_084921.1, read on the forward strand.
GCACTCTATAAGGCCTCAGGTTGGGTGGTACAACATCACTCCTCAATGGTATAGCATGGTCATAGTTCCTCTTGGGAGGCATGCCTCTTGGCTCTTAAAAATGTCAGAATACTGTGATAACACTTCCTCTATTTCCCTTGGAATATCCCTAGTTGATCCATTCTCTTCAACCTCTTGTAACATTGTCACATGTATCACACACCCAAGTACTCCCTTCCTCGACATCTTCTGTACACATCCACGTTTTGGCCGGGGGTTTGACGGGGTAACCAGGAAAAGGCAAAACAGGTCAGGGAGCCCGGCAAATCCCAACCCGACGATGAAAGCCTATTTTGCAGGTTAATCTCTCTCAATTTCTGTGTTTTAAAGTTTGCAAGTAAATTTGCAACCAATGTAGACTTCTTTAGAACATTACTTTGGTAATTGTAGAGGATTGTAAAGCTACTTGATGGGAGTAATAGGCCAACAACATGTGAGGAAACTGGCAGGAGAAATCGTGAAAAGAATAAGGATACGGGGGAGAGAGGAAATATTAGGGTTAACAACGAGAAGCCTGAAAAACCTTGTAGGGAACCGGCTACTGATCATAAAAGGACTTATTCTTCGGGAACTAGTAACTGTGATCAATCGAATAACATTAATCATGCATCTGTTGTTTGGGACAGTATGATCAGGCACCAATATGGTTCTTCCCATCTTAGTAATAGACAATAACCTCTTTTGCAGATCCAGTCCAATTGGATTGTGTTTATAAATCCAGTCCCCTCCTAGTATAACATCATAGCTCTTGAACTTCAGTAATCTGAAAGAGTCACAGAATTCTTCTCCACACACTGAGTATGTTAGGTTCTGCACCACAGCGTCAGTGACCAATTTTCCCCCTCCTGCTACTGTCACCCTTTTGGCTGCTACATAATTCAGTTTTAGATCATTTTTCAAGGCATATTCATAATCCATGAATGAGTTAGTACTGCCATTGTCCACTAAGGCAACAACTCTCTTATCCCCAATGTTTTTTATTAGGGAGAAAGTCATAGGCCCAAATGTCCCACTTACAACATTTAGTGACACTTGCATCAACTCTTCAGCTCTTTCCACCTGTATGGGTTGATGAGGGCTACTAGGTGCAGTAGCGAATCCCACTGATGGAGAATTTTCTCTAGGCCCATCTCCCTCTTCCTATCCTTCTTCATCAATTGCAAGAGCATGAGCTTATCCCTGATAGTAGACTAATTGCCTTCATCCAAAGCCAAGGCCATCAACTTCTTTCTCACTTCACAGTTATGCTGTGGTGACCAAGGCTCTTGGCAAAATCAGCATTTACTTCTGTCTCTACCAGTAATTTGTTGGCCTCCCTCCTTAAAATTAAAAAGAAAGAGACCAATCAGTTAGCAGGGTGTTTAGTTTTCCGTTCATTGTCTAAATACAGTTGTGGGAAGTCAAAATGTCAGCCTGTAATAAGCTCACTATGGATTGTGAACTTCTCTGTTGTTTTGTTAAGCAAGAGAGCCATGTGAAGTTCTTCTGGTCCAACTTTTCATCATTTGTGTCGTGTCTAGGATGTGTTTTCCTGTACGAAGTTAGCCATTGAGCTTTGAAGTGTCAGATGAAGTCTCTCATCTGTGCTTCTAATTAAACCAGGATTGTCAAGGTTAACATTCAGATATCAGTTCTTATATTTCTCTGTCAAAATGTGCCTTCTTATGTGTTGTTGAAGAGTCAAATCGTCCCTTCTATTGTTGCAAAAGAAATTTTTTCTGCAATGTGATCAGTTAAACCTATATTTTATTCAGCGCTGGTTACAACTGGTACGCAAATATTTAATTGATCACATGTTTCTGCAATGACTTACGTCTGTAAACATATAGAGAGCAAATGATTAATTGCAAATGTTTCTGCAATGACTTATTTCTCATCCTGTATGTCTACAGGGGTCTCAGTTTCAGCACAAGGCCGTGCAATGGTCAAACATTGAGTTTGCTCCATACATAGTTGTCACTGCTCGTGATCTATGGGCGGTAAGATTGCTTTCTTCACATCCCAAACCGTGTTTCATAATCAAGTAGTGAAGGTTGATGGTTCAGACTTCAGATTTTCAGAGTTCATTCTGACAATTTCATTTTCTTGTGTAGCACTCGTCATTCTCGGCTCAGGGCCAATTATCCGCTTCAGAGGCACCTCATGACTACAAGATGTATGCCCTATTGCCGAAATATTAGCTGCAAAAGAGAAGAGCAGAGTCTATACTGTGGGCGCAGCCATTCGATCAGGATTTAGGAAAAGATGCATGCAATGATCCCATTTGGTTATACTGTAGTGTAATGCAGAAATAAGCTGCAACCTGTGAGTCTATTTAAAGTGCCGTCAAATATCGTCGCCTGTATTACTGATTGTTTGCAACAAAAGTTGCAGCAATAAAATGGCTTGCCCACCACTATCTCTATGAGGGAGTGAATGTTATTTCGCCTGAATTTCAGAGTGGCAGAAATATTCAAACTTCTAACCTTACCTAGGCACATTATGGTTTCATTTAGTTGCACTTGGAGCCATCCCAATTTCTCCAATTTTCTACCATTCAATGGCATGCATGTTCCGTTATGAATAAACAATTTGTTAGAGAAAATACTGCATTGGAGTTAACATCATTACTTGCACCTCTATGCAACAAAAGAGGTTTTAATTTGAGAACCGTTACAATGCACAGGTATTTGACTAATAGTAGTATAAATTTTGGTATCTTCTCGTAAAAAAGGAGTTACCATTAGTTCAAAGTCTGGTACTTCCAAGGACCGCAGAAAGGATCATGCTTCAATTAGTGCCTTACACATACAGCAACATTGATCCAATGCTTACGCAAGAGGACAAAATTCGAGTAAACCTGTGCCCAAACCAGCATGCATGGACCACACAACATATGCATAGCGGCAAACTAAAACCGTAACCGAATCTTCATGCCATTATTAAGCACAAATAAAAGTGTTAATTAATCTGATAGTATGTGAAGCAGCATGTCGTTCCAGGCGTCGATGGGCCCGGGTAGGCACCAATGGATGCAGTCGTTTTGCAGCTTCTCGTTGGGCCAGTGCCCGTACCGGCTGGGGTGGCCGTCCGGCCGCATCAGCATCGCGGCCGTGGGGTCCATGAGCGCCACGTCCAGGCCCCGCGCCGCGGCGTCCTTGAACTCCTCCACCTGCCCCGTGTAGAAGTCCCGCTCCATGTCGTTCATCTGCGCCGTCTCATTGGCCTGGTACGGCCGCGTGCGCGGGCAGTCCCCGCCGTCGTTCCACGGCCCGCCCTCGAAGTGAGATACCGGCGTCAGCGTCCGCACGATCACCTTTCCCCGGAACCCGATGCCGTTGAGCGCCCGGAGCGCCGTCCGGAACGCCATCCGGTGCGAGTACCGGTTCGTGAGGTTGCTGGTGAAGTTGAGCGCGACGAACTGGCCGCCGACGAGCTGCCCGCGCTCGTAGAAGTAGGTTGCCGTCGTGAACCAGTTGGCCGCCGAGAGGAGCACGTAGTCGAACCGGGGCACGGCAGAGAGCCACTTGTCGTCGGCCTCATCGAGGTAGAGCCTGGACGCGCCGGGGTTGTCGGCGTCCTTCTCCGTCCTCACCAAGAACGGCGTCCAGAAGATGTAGATGGTGAAGTTGTAGCCCTCGAAGTACATGATCTTGTTTAGATCGTACAGGCTCCCCGTCCCCGCCAGGTTCTTGGGCGACTCCACCTGCCATCCATGCACGCGTCGCCGAACGTGAGCCTTCCAACTTCCATACATGGATCCAAACAGGCCCTAAAGCTTTTGTCTAGAAAACAAAAACTAAAGCAGACGAGGGAAATGGTGAACTCATACATGCGCACGCACGTTAAACGTCGTACGTACCTGGGACAAGAGGCAGATGAGAGACTGATAGTGGTTCCTGGACAGCGAGTCGCCGACGAACGCGAGCGTCTTGTTCCCGACGATCTGGAGGAACTTGTGCGGGTCGAACCGCGGGAGGTCGCACCCGTCCGGCTTCCAGCGCCACTTGAGGAACTCCAGGTCCGGCCGGCCGTAGAACATGCAGTTCTGGTTGGCCTGGATGTAGGAGCACGTCTCGTTGGTGTACTGCGGCGAGTGCGGGTCCGGCACCCACTCGCCCCGGAAGATGTCGCACTTGGGGGGTACCGGCGCCGACGAGAGGTAGGAGGCCGAGGGGAAGTTGATGTAACTCTTGAACGGTATCAGGTCGGTGAAGCAGGAGAGGATGATGACAGCCGAGAGAAAGATGGCGGCCGCGGGCGCAGGGCTGAAGTGGAACTTGATGCACAGGACCATGGCTGCTCACCTCAAGCTAGCTCCAGCACACTGACGATCGAGTGTGAGTGTGTAGTTGCGTACGCTGTAGTCAGTGGCATTCGGGCCTTGCTTAGTACTGAATCAGATGTCAGTCTTGTGATAACCGAGGGTTTCGTATTTATCACTCTTATCGTATTATTAATAATAGATCATCAGTGATAGATGATGACCCATCACTAATAATAGTATTAGTGACGGATCATAACTGTGATTCATCATTAATGTTCAGTTATCAGTGACGGGCCGTAACCATGATCCGTCACTATTGACCGAATATTAGTGACGTATTATAATCTTAATCCGTCACTAATGATCGAAGAATATTTTTCATATTTTTTAGACATAAAAAAGTCAAAAAAATATTTCTTTACACGAGCCATCCCAACACATGTCCATCCTATATGCCTCACAAGTTATACTTTTTCCACATTGTTTTCAAGTTTGTGTTCTATAGGAATCGAACCCGTGACCTCCTAATTGCGTATGTAGCCACCTTACCACCTCTGTTATCATGTAGTTGTGATAAAAATAAGATATTTTATCATTTTAACTTTTTTTTTATCGAAGGTCATTAGTGACATGTCATAACTATGACCCATCACTAATAATTAATTTTGCCAAATTTTGTTGAGGGTTATAATTTGATAGGTGACCCGGAGTGCATTCGGTAAAACGGATATTACTTTTGCATACAGACTTCTACGACGTTTTTTTTACTCTACGGATATCTAAAAAAGTTACATCCGTCTCTCGTCGACTTTGTCGGGTTCAGTGATTTTTTCGAGGCCAAAAACGGGTTGAAAGATTGAGTTCTCACATCTAGAAGTTTTTGTATTATTTTTGAAACGCGTGTTTGTATACGTAGCCATCACACCTTACATCAAACTTGAGCAGAAATATACTATAGTTCATACTCTAGTGCTACTGAGGTGATAAAAATAAGAGAAATAAAATAAAAAATATATTTACGAATACTATCATTAGTGACTGAAGTTGATCATTAGTGACATATTACAAATTGATCCATCACTAATGAGTGGATCGTTAGTGACAGATCAAGTTGTGACCCGTCACTAATGATCTTATCATTAGTAACAGGTCACAACTTAACCCATCACTAATAACCTAGAACGACCGATCACTGATGATCTTATTATTAATGACGGGTCACAATTTAACCCGTCACTAATGTCTGACTTAGGACGATCTGCACTGATGACATAATCATTTATGACGAGTTAAAACTTGATCTATCACTATTATCATCAGCGACATGTCATGTTACGACCCGTCAGTAATGATCACTGATTAGTGACGGGTCTATATTTGATTTCGATTAGAAAGGACATTAGTGACGTATTTTTATTGAACACTAATAGGACATTAGTGACGTGTATTGAGTAGCCGTTATTAATGTGATGTCTCATTTACTGATTTATTACATAGTGATGTCAACACCGTAGGTCATGAAGAATTCATAATTCAGTACCACTTGCAAATGGAGTGGTGCAAGGGAACTTTCAGATCGATCGGTCACATTCGTACCAAAAAATAATATATTGCAATTGCTCAGAACTCTCGCCAGTGGATACAACAGACTAATTGTATAGGAAAAGGGGGTGGCCACGCCAGTGGATGCAATGGCTCGATTCATTTCCAAAGAAATCCAGCTTCTCTCGGCTCCTCTCTCCCTCTCTCGATTCTCTCGTGGAAAAAGGGGTGGCCACGCCACCCCACCTGCTGAGATTTGTCCCAACGCAGTTCACACGAACTCTCTCGAAGCACTGTCCAGATCGCGAAATAGTCAATGTTTCAGGTCAATAAGAAATTACAGAGATCAATGAAGAGATTCCCTAAGAGCATAGTGCTTGTTTAATCTTACGGTCTTTATTGAGTCTTGCCGCGACTACTTGCTGAGAGGTCTAGGACTGTCTCCTTCAGTCTTGTCGTCGACTCTATCTTCGGTCACCACCGCGGTGCTCCGAACGGTCCCGCCTCCGTCGAGCTCGACGTGGCTACTCATTGAGGGGTCTTGAAATGCCTCCCTCAGCTCCGTCATCGACTACGCCTTCGGCCTTCACGATGGCGCCCTAGACGACCCCGCCTTCGTTGAGTCTCGTCATTGCTACTCCTGAGGGTGTCCCAGACTGCTTCCCTTTCCTCGCCGTCGACCTCGCTTCCGGCTTCCATCGTGACGCTCCTCCGGCCGCCGCCATGAGGTTCTGGACGGCCCCACCTCCGTCAAGCCTTATCACGGTTACTGATCGTCGACTTTGCCTCCAGCCATCGTCGTTGGGCTCTGGACGGCCCTCGCCACCGTCGAGCCTCGCCTGCGGCAACCAATGAAGGGGTGGTGGCGCTGCGCCACCCCTCGACTCCACCGTCAGCCTCGCCTTCGGCCACCGTTGTGGGGGTCTGGACCATGTCGCCTCCGTCGAGCCACGCCATTGCCGTCCCAGCCATTGGCTTCGGGCTCGACCTCCAGGACCAAGGCATGTGACCCCGATGGATAGGAAATTGCTTAGGATATCCTAACTTCGAGGGGGTTAAAGATAATTCTATATACATCCGCTTGCCCCTAAAGATCTCGGAACCAGCAGATGAGGGATACTGTTGAGGAAATTACCCCACCCTAGGGAGTCATAACAGCGTATAGTAAAGCTATAGGTAAAGGCAGGGTCTCGATCATAATACCCTTGAATCATATGGCTGAGGATCTCTCCATGTAAAATCCCTGGGAGCGATTACGGTATTTATCAACTCCCCTCATATATAAAAGGCCCCAATAGGGCAAGAGAAAGAGGCTTGATTCATTTCCAAAGCAATCCATTCTCTCGGCTCCTCTGTCCCTCTCTCGAGTTCTCATGGAAAAGGGGGTGGCCACGCCACCCCGCCTCCTGAGATTTGTCGCAGCACAGTTCAGACGAACTCTCACGAATCACTGTCCAGATCGCGAAATAGTCAATGTTTGAAGTCAATAAGAAATTACGGAGATCAATGAAGAGATTCCCTAAGAGCATAGTGCTTGTTTAATCTTACCGAGGAGTTGAACTTCCAATGGAGAAGCGTGCGGTGGAGAGGCGAAACTCACGTTGAGGAACGTTATTTTTATGGCATAGCCAGCTGCAATGTATATCTCATAATCCTAGGGAGAAAAAAAAAAAAGAAAAAGTAGTCATCGGCTGACTTGGTTCGAATTCACCCACCAGCTGTTACCAAAACAGTTCAGAGTTCAGAAAGGGAATGCAGGATTGCCATCGGAATCAAGAAATTAGATGATTAACAATGACAACACACGGCGTTTTACTAGATTCAATCGGCTATGTGAATCTTGAAATGCCTATTATATATGTTCTGTATCCAACTAGTTGGAGGCTTAGTTAACGTTCTCTCTGATGTGATCTCAAAGCAACGTTAATGCAACTGTTCTGTCAGACACTTTCATCTAAAAAAACTGTCCTGTTAGACAAACCTTCTGCCTCTCTGTAACTTTCCGTGGATCTTGTTCGCAGCATAGCTGCATTTGCTACAAATGGTCAAAATGGATGAACCAGTTACTAACGGTACTTTTTATGTAACCCTTTGCAAGAGGTAGCATTTCCAAATCCTAATGCATGTTTATATCGGCTGTCGAACTCTCTGGCGCTATATTGAAGAACACTGGACGCAATCGTCTGGTTGTGAGCGCAACGTGCAATAGCTTAAGGACAGTAAGTATGATCTGATTCAACTATCAGAGATGAACTGGGCCGAGATTTCGGAAAGCGTTTCCAACTTTAAACTTTTCGAGATATATTGTCGCCAATTTGAACGTCAGAGCTATCTGAGCTCTGAAGCCGAAAAGGCTGTTGGTGTGTTGCAAGTTAGCCAGGCCCATCATCCCAGATAATTTCTTGGGCGAAGCCCAAAGTGACATCAGATTTACCCAAGCTACCCAATCAGAACCTACCTATACAACAGACTTTTTTATTTTTACATTTTCTAACATAAATATTTAAATAAATAGACCCCTACTAAAAAGAATTGTAGGAATAAATGCCTAACGCCCCCTCAAAGAGCTGCAACCTTTTCAGAGGGTGATAAGCGTGCCACGGTGGCACGGATAGTGCTTATCGCCCCCTCAGAGGCCGTGTCTTACCGCCTCATACCGCCCTTGCCACCCTTTCAAAGGGCAGTTAGCACATCTGCTACCCTCTCAGGGTCGGTTAGCCCGCCCGTCTCTTACCATCCTCTCAGAGGATGGTTAGTCTAGTTTTTTTATAAAAATAACAAAAAGCATAGAAGTTATCTAAGATGAAAATAAAAAAAAAATCCCAAAAAATATTTAAGTGAAGATAGAATAAATACATGTAAGTGAAATGATAAAATCACAATGAATGTTAGATAGAATGTGTCCACGTGACGATATCTTAGTCTGGTGTGCCCCCGAAGAAGTTCCTCACGATGTCGAACGCGGGGTCTGACCTAGACCCATCGACCTAACTCAGGTATGATGACTGCGATGTTGCCGCCATCGTCCATGCATAATCACTCAAGGGGCATGCAAACATATGAATTTATTAGATACAGTAAATGTGAAAAATAATGTATTAGTAAAAATACAATGTTGTACCTGTATGGTACCCAGGGGCAGCTATAGATAACCAGGCCTGACTGCCGAAGTAGGGTACGAATGGTGGAGGCGCAGCTGTAGACGTCCCGGCTTCATCACCGTAGTAACATATGGACGGATGATTATATTAGATATACTATTAAATATATTGAATGAGGTAGTATATTGGCGCCTATTACCTGAGAGGCCTACGAACGGTGAAGATATCGGCGCTGGCCATGGTCTAGGTCTTTGCGCCGTTAAGTGCGTAGGTGCACATAACATATTTTTTAAAATAAATACATCGGTAAGGAAGGAATATCTCTAATCGATGTGCGTATGAATAAGGCTTACATGTTGTTACCGGCCCTAGAGGGCGTGGTCGAGGTGGCGGTGTGGGTGCCAATCCCAGTAGAGATCGTTGCACATCAGACCTCCAGGATGACTCTGCGTGGACCCCACTAGACCTGGAAGGGGCACCAACGACGTATGCGGTGGATCTGCATGAGGAAAGCTTCAGGGCCCACGCAGTCTTGTCAAAAATCCGTTTGACAAATCCCGCTAGATCCGCCGCACTAAGTTGGATCCCTTGTCTGAGGCGTCCCATGGCTCCAGCCACGTCCTTATGGATATCGTATATTATATCGGAGTGTTGAAACAAACGTGAAATGGGTTTTTTCATTTTATAGCAATTCATATGGGATTATATGTTAACAAAAATGATAAGTAACTTAAACATACCACTAATGCAGCGTCCTCATCCCAATGGCCCGAGTAGGCCTCCGTAGTCAAAGTGACGTGCGACCGGATAGTATCTGGGGTGTAGGTGACTTATGTACGTGTACGCGGGATGTACCACCATAGGTACTCCTCGTAGCCCGGGTTGATGAAAGGACGAGGCTCCTTGATGATATCCTCAAGGGCATGGGCCCACACCGAGACGTATGGCGCCAAGCGATCTGCCCAGGGGTTGCCACCCGATTGGCCCTTACGTGAATACGTGCAGGTCAACCACATTAGGTAGACTATAAATGATATGAATGATACGGATTATATATTTGATTTTACTTACATGTGCATGTGGGACTGAACGGTGCGAACGTTGATGAGGGGGGACGCCTAGAAGCGACCGAACTGTCTCATCACGCGGTGGGGTGAGTACTCCTCAACGTAGATGTTAACAATGAGCGACTTCTTCGTAAGCCAATAGTCCTCACCGCAGCCGCACAATGGAGACAGACTGAAAGGCTCACGCTCATGTATCTTCGAGTGTCTGTAGGGGGTCCAGACCACATTGTTTGGACGCAGACGGTCGAACTGCGATCTAAAAAGCTTATACACGCTATTGGCCTGCTCATGCACCCAATACAACTATGGAGAAAAATAGTATGAAGCTAGACTAAAAACATATGACAAGTAAAGCAAAGCTATGTTTCCTACGTACCCAACATCGACACCACATTGAGCCCATGGTGGGTCCATCCTCCTCGGGTTCCCCGTACCATTCCTCAAGGTACGGGGTTGGTCCACAACGTGCCAGCCGATCACAAACCGCTTGTACGACCACAGCTGCAACAACAGTGGGCACCCAGCAAATGTGGGTAGTGGCTCATTCTTCATGCACGCATCGCACAAGGCCCGATACGTCGCTGCCAGGACAGCGGAGGCCCAGCTGAACTGGGGGACCTCATCGGGCTTCGCATCTGCGATCCCCCTCACGTACGGAAGAAGGGTCCTCATCACCAGGTGGCCTTGGCCGCTGGTGAACATAACCCAACCGAACAACCAAAGTAGATAGGCCTCCAAGTGCCACATGACCAAGTACGAACCGACGTCCGGGTGGATGTATGCAGGCTTGAAGTAATGTAAATCTTGATGAGTAAAATATCTTGAAAATTGTAAAGTAAATGGAAAGGTAAATTGCAAGCTACCTGGAACTGGAGGATCCACTTTTTTGTGGGCCCGTGTGGATTTGACAGGAACTCAGGCACGTAGGCTGGTGCGTCGTCCTTCCGCTGAACAGGGGCGAACCACGTGAGCATGCTGTTGATCCAGTCTATATCCACATCAATAACTCCAACGGTGGCTTTGGCGCAAGGTAAGCCTAATAGGTAAGCTACGTCCTGCAACGTCGGAGCTATCTCGCCACAGGGGAGGTGGAAAGTGTGGGTCTCAGTCCTCCCTGGTCGACTAGTGCAGCAATCAGCGAGCGGTCGAAATAGAATCGCCTTGTGGCTTCCTCTAGGTTCTCTGTCGCTCGGACCTCCACCAAACGACACAGCGGTAGTAGTCCAGATGCTGTCAATCTGTATCATTTAGAATATTAAGTTAATGTAGAACATGCAATAAATAAATAATCAGTAATATACGCAGGTAACTCATGATATACCGGTGTTTCTAATGATCGTCGATCATAAGTAGCTCCCCGGGGCCACGTGGTCGGAAAACTCCTAACTCGGTCTAGTGAACAGCAGACAAGAAGCTGCAGTGCTTCTTGTCCACTGCAGGGTCAAGAAGCTCAGGGGTTGGTGGGTGCGCCATATCTACATTGAAAACAAATATAAACAGTTTATACCATACATAAGCACATAGCTACATGAACAGCGTATAAAATATAGGTACACAAAGTTACATGAACATTACATATACACACAATTACGTGAACATCGTATAGTCGCCGTTCGCCGGAGCTACCGCCGCCGCCACCCATGATGCGCTACCTCGTCGTCTTCTCCGTGAATCCTCCTTCCTCAACTATCAAAGTAAGGTGAGGACCCTTTCTTATCCTACCTTAGTACTATTTTAGTATCATACTAAGTCCCTAGCCAAACCCTAGCCCTGGCCAAAGCCCGATCTATGCCGCCACGATCGTCGCCGTCGTGGATAGCCGCGCTGTAGCCGATTGACATCGACGTTCCTGACCAACTAGTGTACCGTTCGCCATGCCCTTTCACCAGCGCATGTACATGATGTTCCCCACGCCCTCACCAATCAGGTCGGCCAATAGAGTAGCCAAACCATCGAAATCAAGGTCAACATACTCGCTGTCCGATTTTTGGACGTGTTCTGCGCGCGTACCGGATTTGCATTCGCGTTCCCCGTCAATCCGAAAGTCGTATGGATGCACCAACCGCATCACGGCGTATCCCATCGAGTCTTCTACGTCACCCTAGGAGCCCATGCCCGTTTGTGCTGCGACACGACCGAAATACGATTGCCAACCACAGTATATCGCAACCGTCACCCATCTCATCTCCGCTACTCGCTCTTCCTCTGATGGGATGATCTACAAAAAACCATGCTATAGCATTGTGTTCCTAGGCTATATGAACGTATTTGTTCAGATAGTTTCTCAAATTTCATATCCAATCTCTGGTAACGCGAGCATCTTCATTGTTGCATTGTTCACGGTCACCACCAAATCTAGCAGCAGTCATCGCTGTTTTGCCGCTACCTCAAACGAACCCTTCCAAAACCAACCATACCGCTGAGTTATTCTTTCCGCATTCTACGCCATGCTTTCCTTGTTTCACTTAAACATCACTGAAGCCCAACATCGATGTCAGTGGCCACGTGTCCGATCGCCATCTCCAATGAAACCCGAACCACCACCACTACACAGAGTCACCGGCAGTATCTTTAACCTAGAAGCACAACCTCTGACCATTTTATCCATCATGGGTGGTTGAGACTAGATCTCAACATATCCCTTTTTTAATCCAAGACGGTACTTGCATAGCATGCCAAGTCAGCACCACGTCATCCTCCTTAGCTTAGTCAGCGAAGTCTGGTCTGCCCTACACTTCTTGAATCTTGCGCAATGATATTTTCAAGCTTCATGCAGTGATTGTGCAATAAAGTCTTTGCCTATAGGAAGATAGTTCTGGTAAATTGACATTTCCTTTTCAGTCTAATCCATTTCCCGAAAGCTGTTCTTTTTTCATCTTAACTCCGATTTAGGGGATTCTTACCTATCCAACTATAGTATTTTAATGATATTTGGTATGTTGTTCTTAGTATTTTCCTTTGTGTTGTTTGTCGGTAGTTCTCGCGATTAGTCGATAACGTTCTGGAGCAGTTCAAGGGACTTCAAGACCAAGTTTTCGTTAACACTGGGCAGCATTGGGTAAAAGGCAAGTGTCATTGCTCATCTTGAACCTATGATTTAAACTGTTTTATTTTACAAAATTGCATGCAGTGTCTGTCAATATGATAGGTAGTCACCTATGTTAGAGTTTTTCCTAGATTTTTCCCTTATCATTCGTTGGGACCTAGATGGTTTATGGTTAGGTATCTTTGGTGGGTAGATTGCTTAGCCATGCTTTTAGAATGTTGAGAAGTGTCATATACTTGATTAACGAACTTATGCAACAATGATCGTTAATGTGTTAATGGTCTAGCAACAATGAACTTTAGGTCTTGAACAAAGTGGTTTTGGTGGTTGTCATGGTTATGTTGTTGGTTTAGTGTTTGCTTAAGTAATCTAAGTAAGGACCGGTCTGTGGAGCGATAACCTAATAAATATCGTACCAACCACGAGATCTGGTATGGGGTAGGCCTGACCTATTAATTAGTGGATTCTAGTTTTTGTGCGTACCAAACGGAAGAGTGGATGTGTGAGGATGGCTAAGGCCAGAACCATTTGGTTAGTGGTATGAGATGTGTAGTGGAAGGGAAGGGTGAAAACTTTCTGGAAAGGCGCAAAAGGGGGCTTTCGGGTGGGGCGAAAACCACTTTTGACGGCGGTGAAACCTAGCACACATGCACATACTGGATGAAACTTTGTAACGACCTTGAAGTGACTTTCCGAGCGACACACCACTAGCGTGTGTTAAGTGTCTAGCTTACACGGTAACATGGGAATCACGACTTATGGGGAAAGCTAGACAACTTCTGCAGAGTGTAAAATCTGATATATTAGTCGTACTCACGGTTATGAGAGACTTGGATCCTCACATGATTAGTGGGTTGCGGTTATGAGTTTGGTTGTGGTTTTTGTTATAGTACAGGGAGTACTAGACAGTTATGGTATGCAAAGTGGGGAGCCTTGTATGCCGTGTGTTGGACTGTATTGGTTACATTCACTTAATAATTGTTTAATACTTTTTGAGTCCAAATATATTTTCATTACTCGTATTTATGCAAATATACCATGTGTTAGCCTATTCTTGATATAAGCCTACATATCATTATCTTTCCCACACTTGTTGAGCCCGTCATGTGCTCATACTTACTATTTTTCCTATACCATGCAATATGTGTGGTGCTGCTCAGTGAGTGAAGATGTTGATGATTATCAGGATGAGGTTGTGACGTTCTAGGCGCATATCTCTCGGTCGGTTGCCTGCGGTGTTGTTGGGTAACAGTGCTTCTGTTCCGCTGCAGATATCTTCATAGAAGACAATATAAGTCAATTGTTGTGAGAGTTTAACGTTTATTTAATAAAAGTATTGCTTTTGTTACTTCACCTGTGACATCCTTATATGTGTTGAACATCCTGGGTACATATAAACCGTATCTTGTTTTATCCATTAAAACCGGGTGTGACACCACTCTTTTCCAAAAGCCAGGCTGAATTGCCCCAAAAACCTGCCATTTCCCTCTCCTTTGCCGCCATTTCGCATTACGTCCGTGCAGGCATCCATGGTAGCTAGCTCACAGATGGCGTGATCGATGGCCCTGCTCAACTCCCTGCCAGTGAAAAATTTATTAAAAAAAAATCGATAAACCCGATAATCCTGTTTATCGGCGGGGCCCGGTAAATTTACTTATCGGCCAAAAATTTTGATAATTTTTGAACTTAACGTCTTTTGATTCTCGGATACAACACGTGAGCAACAAAACATCGGCCCGCAGGTCGCAGCCCGTCAGACCACCCCTCGAATCTTAATTCATTTCTTTGTTATTTTTTTAGTCAAATGGTTTGGATACAACCTATATGATTTTCTAAAAAAATTGAGCATTTTTTAAAATTTTGTTCGAAAATTTTTATTAGTCATAAATAAAATTCCAATAAATCTGATAATCCTATTTATCACTGACCTCCAATAAATTTTTATTCCCAATAAAATTTTCCAACCTCCCTCCCGCAGCCCAGGTGCCCCTCCAACTCGACGCTCTCCATCTCCCCGTCCCTCCTCGCACTACTCCTCCTCCCTTTCCTCTCCCTCCTCCTCCTCCACCGCTCCTCCTTCTCGGCCTCCTCCTGCTCCCCGGCGCTGGTGCACCTGGCGGGGGCTTCGAGGGGGACCTTCGCAACATCGAGTTCTCCTGGAACCACCTGCCGTTCTCGTCTTCAAAGCCACCGCCAAGCCAAGCTCAAGATCGCCATGTTCTCCCGGAAGTGGCCCGTGGCCTCGGCGCCGGGAGGAATGGAGCGGCACGCGCACACGCTGCACACCGCGCTCGCCGCGCAGGACCACCGTGTCCAAGTGTTTGTTGTAATATTTGCGATAATATGAGCAATAATATTATTCCACATATACAGAGATAAAAGGAAAACAATCCATGACAAGTATACAGGACATTTGAAAAGAATAACTGACAAATAAAATTATCAGATTCTATAATCATGCATATCACCAAATCTGGACAATAGGTGCTTAGGACAGATAAAAGAGCTCTCAGAATTAACACAACAGTTGGCCCCATGACATATACAATCCTGCTCCCTAACTGTTCTAAAGAGTGCATCATTGACTGGACAAAATTGACAGATAACAACTAGACTAGAACTTGAGCAGTATCTAAAGAAGATATATAATCATTCTGGATTTAACTGCTGTCACAAACTGAGTGAAGAGTATGTGCCTGTAAGAATGTACAACAGCTAAACCTGACAGGAGGCCAAAGAACCAATTTGGCAGCTGAGTCAGGAACCAAAAGAGACATTCAATCAGTACATACATCATCTATCACCTCAGGCTTCAAGCAATATACCAGCACAATAACCAGAACATACATTCGGTTGTCCAGAACAGAACAAGCCACTCTAGAAATTTAGAGATCAGTGACCACCAAATGGAGACAGATTTCTTAGATAATGCACAAGACTAACTATTGTACTGAAAATCTGTCCAGCCTATGCATATGAATTCATCACCGAGCAAATTAAACAAGCACCTCTAATGTCCAGATCTGCAGAGAAAGAAAGGATATGCGAACTGGATATACTCACAGTGCAATGCACTCAAACGAGTGAATCAGGGAGGCAGGGCACGGTAGCAAAGCCGCCGACCCAGAAATCCTATTCGCCGGAGTAGCCGTCGACGAGGAAATCGGAGATACAGTGCCTCACCGCACCGCAACCGCGCGTACGGTCGAGCCTAAGCTTTCACAGCTCCAAGCACCACCAACACAAAGAATCCCCACTCTATCTCCTCAAGAACCGAAGCACCCGGATTGGAGCCGAAGAACTTCTCCAACTCACGGATGACCACCAAACCGAAGAGGAAAACAGTGAGAAAACCGAAAGGGGGAGGTCTTCTTTTCTACCCTTTGCAGGAAGAGGAAGCCGGCCTAGATATGGGACCTCTGCGCCCTCCATCTCAACGAACTCCGAAGAACTCGCTGAGGGTTGCGCAGCCGCCATTGCTATCTCCGCCCTCGCCCGCATCTGCTGCCCTAGCCGCTCCAGCTGGTTTTGTGAGAGACCAAATGGGCCGGGACATCACAGGGTCGCATGGGCCAGCGGTCCAGCAAAGAAAGAAGCCCAAGACAGCATTAAAATTCATATTTTTCTTCAACAGTGTTTACCTCCCCGCCGCCGCACACCGAGGCCGCGCCCTCGCCCTCCCCCGACGGGCCGCAGCTACACTTCCTCGACGGCGAGCCAGGGCAGTGGCGCTGCGACGAGGCGTGGAAGCTGTACGAGGCCGAGGGCGAGAACGACCCCTTCGACGTCATCCACTCCGAGAGCGTCACCGTGTTCCACCGCTATGCGCGCAGGGTGGACAACCTGGTCGTGTCCTGGCATGGCATCTCCCTTGAGGCCCTGCACTCGGGAGTATACCAGGACCTCGCCCGCGGCGAGGAGGAGCCCATGTCACCGGCGTTCAACCAGAGCCTGGGCCAGTCGGTGTACCGCGTGCTCTCCGAGGTGCGCTTCTTCCGGAGCTACGCGCACCGGGTGGCCATCAGCGACTCCACGGGGAGATGCTGCGCGACGTGTACCAGATCCCCTCCCGCCACGTGCACGTCATCCCTAACAGCGTGGACGAGGCCCAGTTCGAGCCGGACCTCGCGCTCGGCGCTCGGCCGCGCGTTCCGGGAGGAAGTTGGGGTTCCGAAAGGCGCCGACCTCGTGCTCGGCGTGTCCGGCCGGCTGGTGAAGGACAAGGGTCACCCGCTGCTGTACGAGGCCTTTTCCAAGCTGGTGCTGCGCCACCCCAACGTGTACCTCCTCATCGCCGGCAAGGGCCCGTGGGAGAACCAGTACATGGACCTGGGCGGCAACGCCAAGGTGCTCGGCGCCGTGCCGCCCGGGAAGCTCAAGGCGTTCTACAACGCGCTGGACGTGTTCGTGGACCCGACGCTGCGGCCGCAGGGGCTGGACCTGACGCTGATGGAGGCGATGCAGTGCAGGAAGCCGGTGGTGGCGACGCGGTTCCCGAGCATCAAGGGCAGCATCGTGGTGGACGACGAGTTCGGCTACATGTTCGCGCCCAACGTGGATTGTCGCTGCTGGAGAGGCTGGAGGCCGTGGTGGCGGAGGGCGCCCGCCGCGCCGCGCAGCGGGGGCGCGCGTGCCGGGAGTACGCCGAGTCCATGTTCGCGGCCATCAAGATGGCGCTGGCGTACGAGAGGCTTTTCCTCTGCGTCAAGAACGAGACCTTCTGCGGGTACCCCGCCGAGTTCGATTATTTGCCGACCAGTGTGCATTTGCTAATAATCATACAAATGTTATATTATGTTTTTCTCTCTCTATTCATATATAGATATGATTTCTTATGATTATAATTTGAACAAAATCTACGACAGTTTTTGTGATGGTTACAAATTTTGAATTCTTGCAAAAGTATTATTGGTGTGGTGGTAGAGTGATGAGTGGAGTCGTGGGTTCAAATCTCTGCGTGCATCTACGATATTTGTAGTGTAAAACCAAAAATTATACTTACTTTATTAAAAAAACATTTTAAATGCAATACAAACTATTTTATAAAGTATGTCTCTTCCTACGTCTTACTTTGGATCTCATAATTATAGGTAAAGTATTTTAGAAAAGTCAAACATGTACGTACGAAAACTAGCATAGCCTTTTCGAGTTGACGAATGCTTTTGTGGCAAGCAGGCAAATAAAGCGGCACTACGTTGACCTGCTGGATGTTAGAACTGCTGACTTTCAGGAATGTTTCAGATACTAGTATCTTGTTCACCCTTTTACGCCTTCACGGTATCCATTTCAAAAGTACTAGTATTAGCGATTTGGGACGACTTTGACCAAATTGCAGGACAGATTGTCATTGTCGTGCTACTGTAATATGCAAGTGTGTGTATATATATATATATATATATATATATATATATATATATATATATATATATATATATATATATATATATATATATATATATATATATATATATATATATATATATATATATATATATATATATATATATATATATATATATATATATATATATATATATATATATATATATATATATATATATATATATATATATATATATATATATATATATATATATATATATAGGACACCTATTCTATACTCTTAGGAGTATGTACTCCCACGTACAATATACCACCTAAACAAACACTTTATACTCTTTTATCATTTTTAGTATACTCTAATACTAATTCTAAGATACTCCAATATGAGTTGTATGAAAAAAATTCAATGTTAGCCTTTCATTTTTGCTATATACTCTTTTTTATACATAAAAGAAGTATATACGCAAATTATGATAAAAATCATGGAATTTCATAAAAATTTTTGTGGGATTTCTATTGTAGTATCTTATAATTACTAATGAAGTATATTTAAAGTGATAAAGAAGTATAACACACGTATAAAAATGGTATATGAGAGGTGGGAGTATATACACGCAGAAGTACATACTAGTTTTCCTATATATATATAGGAATCTCGGATTTGGATTTTCCACACCAGAAATATTCGTGACATCAAGGTCAATTTATAGTTCTCCGTGCTTTTTGATATAAATCAATTTATGCCTTTTTACGATATACATAGAATACCAGTACTAGCGATCTAGGACAATTTTGACTTATTTGCAGCTTGCTGGCACGTTAAGTTTGAGGACAAATTGTCATTGCTGCGCTACTGTATCTGGATTCTGGAGTAGTATTTGACTATTTGTTTCTAGGAACCTCGCAATCAGAATCAAAATGCTTCCTTCCGATTTTCCACACAAGAAACATTTGGGATGTCAAATTCAAAGTGTATATTCGACATGCTTAGATCCAAGTGATCTTCATGTGAAGGTAAATCGAAACTTTTGGCAGTCGCAGCAAGCAAATGTCATATAGATACCAAATACAGAGGCGATCGCTCATTGGATCACCGGTATAGACAGATGGCAATGGCATCAACTGCTCTCAATCTTTGCACGAGTGCCCTACCGTACCTTCCGTTCAGCAAAGGGATCGATCGCTTCTCTGCGAGTAGCCGCAGCCCCCTGAGCCGCCGCCTCCTCTGATGCGCGCTCGGACCCATCCGGCCAGCCGCCGACCACCGCGTCCCTCCCGGTGAGCCTCTGGACGACCGACTTGAAGCTGGACCGGTCCACCTCGACGTGCACCGTCTCGATGATCTTCACCGTCGCCGGCCTCGCCTCGCCCCCTATCGACATGGCAGAAAACGAAAACGTTGGAACGCACGAGTTTCGCGTCAAAAAGAACAAGCCGACCACGGAGGCAAGCCCGTCCGGGTGATCTGCTTCTTATAGCCGGTCCAGAGTTCGGTCACGTGTAGATATGATCAGCCGATTTTGCCTCAGAAAACTTGTACTGTGAGATGAGACGTGCAGCCACGAAATCTTGGTTTTCTCCGTGAACTGGAGCTGCTTGACGGCGGCACGGCGGTGACCGTACGGAAGTAGATATATACAGCTGACCGTATAGTGCTCTCACCTTGCTGTTGCCTACTTGGCTTTTGACATGCTCTCACCAATGAAAACCAACGGGCGATGCCCGAAACGTGGGGCGTTTTTGCTCTCGAACAGACGCGTTCTTACGGGCCGACACAGCGGGAGAGATTCTCGAGTTAGATGACCCAACAAGGATAGTCGCAGATCTCAACACTTACGCTACATCGGCAAAAGAATATGATATTTAGGGTGAATCAGTCATGCAGTAAGAAGGACAAAGAAATCTTATAACACGCTGAGGTGCATCAAGCAAAATTGAACTGCTTTTTTACAGACGTCTTCTTACTGTATGATCTACTTTAGAGATCTTTTAAATACGGAATAGAAGTCAAACTTCCGTCGACTCCCTCCACTCATATAGTTTTGCCACTAGGTTATAAGCCCGTCCACAGCAAAATTGAACTGTGGTCCTCTTGATTGATCACAAACAACAAAAGCTAGGCTTACACAACAGTAGTAGCTCTCTTAAGATCATGGTTTTTAAGGAGGTAAGGTGAGACGTGACGAGTCACTCCTTACAGCCGCCTAGGCACTTAAGGCGGCATAATTTCTTAGTTGCCACTCTTAAAAAGCAATAATTGCTGCTGAGGATGACATGCGGATCGTCCAAATCTATGCATATGGGGTAGGTGACAAATAAGATGCCACCCAAGGGTTATCGGTGGAAAACAAGCGAATGCCCCGCTTAAGGCGTGCGACCAGGCGATGCCTTACACACATATGCATAAAACAAGAAAAGGAAAAACCAAGAATATACATGGACCATTACCGTAGTTAGATACAACCCATTAGCCAATTGAAAGCCCGGTATAATAGCAGCCCATAAAAGCCCCTTCCCTCCGTGCCCTAACGCCAGCCGACCAGCACCTTCCTTAACTCCTGCAAGTAGCAGCCACTGCCCGTCCACTCTCAGCACCTTCAAGTGCCTCCCGCCGGCAGCAGCTGCCTTTCGTCGCCTCCACTCCTCAGCATCCTCCCGCACCTCCGCTCGCGTCCCCAGCAACCTCTCCGCTCCCGTCCGCAGCAACAGCCTCCTATGCCCTCCCGACAGCGAAATCGATCCGGCAAAGGCCAGGTGTCGGTGAATCAGGAACCAGGGGTCCCCGAATCCCGAGGCTAGGCTAGCAATCCGCCATGTGGCGCTATCCCGCAGGGTCACTTCCGTAAGGTAAAAAAGACTAAGTCCCGGGAGAGAGCGCTCGGGGCCACAGTCAGTGGTCCCCGAGCACCCGGGTTCCCCGACGATCTACAAAGACTAGGTGACGGGAAGAAAGTGCTCGGGGAGGTAAACGGTGACCCCCGAGCACCCAAGTCCCTCGACAACCAGGAAAACCAAGTACCGGGAGGGGTGTGCCCGGGGCTGCGAGCAGTAGCCCCCCGGGCACCCGAGTACCCTGAGGGCTCACTGAAGGAAGTTCCGGGAGAGAGTGCTCGGGGCTGCGAGCCGCGGCCCCCGAGCACTCGGTTCCCTGAGGATCTGTACAAACGTGCCCGGGAGAGAGTGCTCGGGGAGGTGAACAGTAGCCTCCGAGCACTCGATTTTCCGAGGACCAAGGAAGGGCGTTCTCGGGAGAGAGTGCTCGGGGAGGTGAATAGTGACCTCCGAGCACTCGGTTCCCCGATGACCCAGGAAGCCCCTCCGTCAGTGACTCCCACAGGAGTCCAGCAATGAGGTGTCAGCCGGTGAAAGACCCGAGGCCGCATTTGAGAGCGCGCGTGGCCTGTCACCTCCAACTGCTCCCGCCACGCTTGGTGTTAGTTCCTGCCATATTCTGACAGAAGGGCGTGGGGACATTAAATGCACGGGTCCCATCCCGTGCCATCCGGCGCGCCTCAGGATAACGTCGCAAGGGCTAAGGCGTTCCGTCTGCTGCGCTGCTGTGGCAGGAGAACAAGACAGGACGGACACGCCGGGCTGCTCTACGGCTGCTCGGTGGGCCCTCTCCATGGCACCCGTTGCCAATGCCATCATGACGACTGAAGACCGGACGCGGGGTGCGTTTTCAACCCCCGTCACTTCGCACAGAGGCTATGATGACTCTCTTTCCATTTATGGTGCCTTGGAACTCGTGACCTCCCATTCGAAGCACGCTACTGCCGGCGGGTATTTAAAGCAGCCGGCAGCACGGACAAAGACAAGCAAAAAAAAAACAAAGCTCGGCGAGCTCTGCACGGTTGAAAAAGTTAAGGAAGTAGAGAAGATCGAGAAGTCCAAGAGCCCCAAAAGCCAACAGATACACACAGACCGAAGAACAAGGAGCTCCAGGCTCTAGGATAGACAGACATTCTTGTAACCAGCAACATCCTTGAGGGACATTCTCAGGGCATTTATAGCATCCATACAGGAGTAGGGTGTTAGCCTCCGTGCGGCCCGAACCTGTCGAAGCCCTAGTGCATTTACTTCATTCCGCACTAGATCATTCCACCCCGCCAGCCATCACATTCTTATCCATTTATTTCTCCAGCAAACATATTCAGAATCATCCCTTCAGCCGAATCTCTAAAAAGGGGTCCCTCAGGATCCCTGCGTCAGGAGTTAACCCTCCGACACCAGGTAATGGTGGCCGACAACGGAATCGAATGGGAAAATGGAGGAATCGAGTGGGAGATGGCGGAATCAAACGAGCAGTGGCAGATTAGGGCAGGCGAGTTCATAGGCTTAAGGCAACTCCAGAACTGCAGCTACAAATGCTGCTTCGCGCCCATGGCCAGCTGCAATCAAATTGCTTGCCAAACCCTGGGCAAGTACACTGGTATTCGTGGTTATTCCTATGAATTTCTGGTAATTCACAAATAACAATGCATTGTAATTCCAACATGTGGTCATAGATAACTCCCTAGTCTCCATAATTCCAAGCATGCGCTTGGGGCCACATTCCCTCACATAACTGCAGTGCACAGTGGTGTGTGCACAGGTGCTCCCACCATTGCAATCTCAAAAGAGAAGGCACAATGCAACACCACAACAGAAAACACGATATCAGGCTTCAGCACGCACGTGTGCATGAACTTTGTGTCATGATATATCTCATAAAGGTGTACTAGAAAAGTTCAGCCACGGTACACATTGGTTCAACTGTATAATGACATTTTTGCTGACAAGCCTTGTCGCTATTCATGATGGCAATGGGTTCTTTATCACCATTTACAATTATGGATAAGAATCCAAGTTTTCAGTGTTAAATTATTAACCATAAGTTTTGGACAGAGTAACATACCGATAGCCTAGTAAGCTCCCCATGGTTTGCAAGACGGAGTGCCAGGCCTCGCAGCATCTGTCCATGCAGAGCTCCTTTTACAGAAGCCGCAGCCGCTAATCTCTTTAGAACTTCACGAGCAATGTCAGACTGCCCAGTGGCATCTGCTGCATCAATAAAGTTAAAAAAAAAAAAACTCATTGACAAATTTCACTATTCCCTGCACGGCATCTGCGAGACTTTCTTGCTTAGCTACCGCTAAATTAAGAATCTGTGTAACATCAGTAGCAGCAGTTTCTTGTCCCACATCTCGGCTATTACTCCGTCAAAAAACATGCGAGTGCTCTTTTCAGGTCATTGCTCTGCATTGCAAGGTCGAACTCCAACCTGAGCGGTATCAACACAAATTGAAACTTATTAAAAAATTATGCATATGTTCATTAATCTTACTTGATATCCTTACTTTGAGAATATAATTAAATTGAGACACATGTGCAATCATATCCTTTTTTTTAACGTCATCTATAACAGAATACACAGATAGGCAACAAAAAAAAAGTCTTACCTCTTAGAAATTCCGGGTAAATGAAGAGCTTCAGTGGCATAGCCCATTCCCAGCATAAACTGAGCGAGGTCATCATGGTGCTCTCGGCCAAGTCTAGTTGCCCTGCATAATTGGTTATACGTTACTATTGTTCTCGGATCCTAAAGATAACAAGATGCAATGCTCTACAGACATACCATTTCACAGCACTAACAGGATCCCCATATGCTGCAAGGCAACGACATCTTATACCAGGATGGCTGAGTGACAAGGCATGTGCACACATATACCTTCAAGAACATGGAATATTTCAGAATTACATCCAACTGAACATATCAGCTAGACTAACAATAAGTAACAATGTAATTTATTTGAATAATATTTAATTCCGCAGCACTTTATTGTGCATGAAGGCTCTTGCTCTCTTAAGAAACACAAGAGATGGTTAAGTGGTTATATATTACCTATCAACAAGCCAGGGAACTCCATCTCTTACACCAACCACAACAAGAGGTCCAATAGGTCTCTTCTGCTCAGGAGGGAAGCAGTTACTGCAACAGACACCCCTCCTCCGGCAACAGCGACTTCAGCATATCTTTTGTCATCCAATTCTTTCTGAAATACTGAATCCTCTCCATCTAACTTGGAGTGCTTCGAGACTATAAATGGTGGTATAAATGGTGTCGAATATCTAACTATGGGGTATATGAGTATAAGGAGTACATCATATACAGATATGGTATATACGATACCAGTGGCGGATCCACCGGGGGGGCTATGGGGGCTCAAGCCCCCCCTACGCTGTGCTGCCCCTGAGGAGGAGAGGAAGAAAGAAGGGGGGCTAGAGGAGGAAGGAGGAGGGCTGGAGGAGGAAGAAGGAGATCAGTCCCCCCTTCCACTCAGACCTGGCTCCGCCACTGTACGATACATATTCAGCAACTCCAGATATCACGAAACCGAATCAGCGGTAACTGATACACCGAAATCAAGAAAGTACATACTGAGAAGGATTAGATTAGTTACCCAAACCGATACGACCTGTATTCAAAACAGATCTATCTATTCAGATGTTAAGGAAGATAACTTCCTATCGATTACGACTGGATAAGAGTCGGTACCTCACCCCTATATAAGGCGCAAAGCCTAGGGGAGGAGAACAACGAACAAGGAACTACGAGCAACACGAAAGGCAACAACAGAGGAGTTACTCGACGACTTTAGCCCTAGGACAGATTAGATCCAATCAATTCCTTGTAATTGTCTTAGCCACCTTACTTGTACTCGAGATCATCAATACAAGGTAGCAACACCCCCATAGGACGTAGGGTATTACTCTAATCGAAGGCCCGAACCTGCATACATCGTTTTGTCTCGCTTCGTGATTAATCCCTACTCTCGAAGGTACCAAGTTAATTTACAGACATATTGTCGGGAACTAATCTTCTACAATTGGTGCGCCAAGTAGGGGTCTTCTTCTGTTTTGTAGGATTAATCATGTCCCAGACTCACTCTTGCGTCGGATTTTCTGACACCGGCTTTTACGACTGCTTTGAGTCGATGGAGGACGTCTTCGAGTCCCCTTCCATCGACTCAAAAATTATCTTTGGAACTATGGTTTTTCGTTGGGACGATCAAGGTGGACTGATCCACACCGGTACCCTCGAGTTCATACCATTGGATGCGTACCGCGAGGTGGGACATCTCGATTGGGATCCCACTGAGCCTAATGTTCTCCACTACATGGACACCGGCAACAACGAGGGTGGCAATGGTGACTCTAACGCTAGCCAGAGCAGCCGAACAGATCGATTCGTGTTTATGGCTAGAGGCGACGACCCCTCATCGACTAACCCAATGGCAGTAGATCCAAATGCCATGGTCGATAACGATGAAGAAATACTTGGAGATCTAGCGACGGTACTAGCACCGAGTTACCACTCAAAACATCCGCATATGGAGCCGTACGTGCACCTGACACAACCCTCCACCGGCGGACCATGGGAAGGCAAATGCCTCCTAGCCTCTCCCGACGACTTCCAGTGGGTGTACCTACACCAGCGACAGCCCACGGCTTAAGAGACAAGCTTCCTCCGAACAATCATCGTGAGGCTTCATCGGCTCGACCGCAACCAAACCTCGGTAGCAACATATTCAGTACTCCGGATGCTAACGTGCAAGGAGTTCATCTGATTCTCAGATCCCTTCCAGAATTGGATCCGGCGAATCCACTAACTCCCATGGTCAATCAAGTCAAGATCCTACTCGATGTGGCTCAGAACCAAGTCGCTTGAGCAAACAATCCCCGCAACTCGAGGAGCCACGGGCAAGAACGCTCTCGAGTAGGGGAATCCTAGACGGGAAGCTCAGGTGGTCGAGCCCAAAAATGATATTGTGGGCTAAACTATAGCTATCATGTCCATAGGCGCGGGCATCAGGAAGATCTGATGAACCGCCTTCCTCACAACCAGTGTGATCTACGTATGGCAATCGAAAACCGTCACGAGGAACTCTGTGAAGATGATCGCCGCTACTACTATCGCAGATCTACAGGACGAGATGGTCGATATGATTCTACCGCTCGAAGAAACAGGCGTGGCAGTCCTCCACCACCTCCTCCTGAAGAGTTTGACAGGGCTGTGAGGCTTTCGTACGCGAACTCCAGTTGATTCGGTGGCCCGAGAACTTCAAAGCAGGCCCAATCTAGAAATACGACGGAAAGATCAATCCCAACGAGTGGCTGCAGATCTACACCACCGTAATTCAAGCAACCGGCAGTGACAATCGAGTAATAGCCAATTATCTGTTAACCGCCCTTAATAGACCCGCAAGATCCTGGTTGCTAAACTTGCCACCCAACTCGATTCGTTCGTGGGCAGAACTCAAGGCTCAGTTCATAGCCAACTTCCAAGGCACATTCGAGCACCCAGGAACGGAGAACGACCTCCACCAGTTGCACCAAGGCGACAACAAATTTTTCAAGATTTCATCCGTAGGTTCAGCAACAAGCGTAACATGATCCCAGACATCTCAGATGAATTGGTAATTATCGCCTTCAAATAAGGTGTTTAGGACACAGACTTGCGTGGAAAGATGGTTACTCGGAAGATCCGCATGGTCAAAGAGCTTTTCGAGTTGGCCGACAAGTGCACGAAACGAGCGGAAGCGCAAGTGCGTGTTAAAAACCTCCAATCTGGCAAGGACAAACCTGAGTCCTCAAATAATGGAGGAAAGAAGAACAAACTCGGTGACAAGCACAAGAGTCCCAATATGGTTGTAGCCGCGGTCGACATGAGCAAATCGCGCAACACTGGAGATAACAAAAGCCTCAGTCGAGGTGGTTGAAAGTGGTACCCCATCCATCGGAGCAACCAACACGACTTTGACGAGTGCTTTGTGTTCAAGAAGAAACTTGATGAGAAGATCAAGGCAAATACTGAGCATGGTAGTAAGCAGGTTAAGCCTAATGTTGAGGGTGACGAGCCTCAGTTCCACGAGGCTGACCACCCGCCACATATGAGTCCAAGAGATAGTACAAGGCAATCGAGCGAGAAGTTAACCTGGCCCTAACTGGGCCTACTCGGTATCTCAAGTGATCGGAATAGCCGATTACCTTTGATCAAACCGACCATCCGCCGTGGTACCACATCCTGGTAGATACCCGGTCATAGTTCAGCCGACCATACTCAACATCAAGGTTTCCAAAACTCTGGTCGATGGAGGTAGTTCACTCAACCTCATTTTCTCCAAAACCTTGGACAAGATGAGAATCCAGAGGTCAGAGCTTAAAACTGGAGTTGTGCCTTTCCACGACATAACTCCTAACTCATCGACCATGCCTCTCAGCCAGATCGAGCTGCTGATCATGTTTGGCACGCCCGATAACTTCCACACAGAAAAGCTGACCTTTAATATCGCAGATTTCGATGGGGGTGTGGAGACGATGGATCGATAGGGCCATCAAGAGGATGAGGATACACCATTATCTCAATTCACTTCGAGATCAGGAGATGTGTGGGTAGAGAATTGATTGGATTTTGTTTATATACAAGAAGTCCTGGAGGTAGTGGATAGATGTGACAGCACTAAAAAGTATATTGCCTAGATTGCATCGACCTATTAGGGGTAACACTAAAAAGTCTATTCGCTAGACTGCACCAGCCTATTAGGGGTAGCCATGAAAACTGTATAGTTTTTGAAAACCTACTCTACATAAAGGTGAAAACCAGCGCTAGCACGTACATGAAAGTGTGCCAAAGGCAGGGCCCAGGGTAGGGGTTAAGATTAGTCTGTGTTGCTTTTATGCTTAATAAAAGTAATTTGTGGTTGATTGCGCCATTAGACAGGACTTGGACATGTTTATGTTATTTCTATTATGTGGTTGTCATGTCATGTAGGATGTTTATTTTGGTACTATTTTATCATCCATGTTTTTATTACTTGTGTTCTTGTACCATCACAAAGCGTAGCATTGTGCAATCTTAGCCGCTTTTCGAACGTATCTGCGTGCCGTCCTGTTAGGCAATTAATTATTGGCTTGCAACTTTCCACATCAAAACCATTTGCATTATAAACCCTACCACTAGGACGTGTGCAAACAAAAAACAATGTTACATGACAGGGTACAATTTATTCAAGTACAAACAACACGAAACAATGAAATATTACATAAGGCTAGGCAGTACATCGGGATACATTGCTTTTAGTCATATTGAATTGACAACACCATCATAAACTGCAACTACGATAGTACGATACACGTAGCACACATCACATGAATGCCTTACGTGAAATACGTTGGCGGTAACAAACTCAATGGTCTGCACTTGTAGAACCACCCTTCCCACGAGATGACTTTTCTTTCTTCTCCTCCCACCTCGCAAATTCCTCACCATTTTCTTCAACCTCTCCTTCCTCTCATCCCCTTGTTGCTTCATCTCAAGGTCTTTCATGTCCCATTTCTTCAACAGGTTCACCCATTCGTCGTCCTCGGCTTTGATGTCGAAGTCGATCCACATTATGACATCACAAAGCCTAATGGATAACTGTACTCACAATTTAGTCACTATCTAGAACAAAAGTTGATAAATCACGTGAAATATGACATAAATTAAATACCCCATGGCACACAGATAAAGGATCAATGTTTGAACACTGGAAGAATTTCCTCCCATAGGTTTCGAGCTCATGGGATACCTTCATTTCACATGCAGTACCACCCTTGGATAACGGCAGTGGTATAACAAATGTACGCATACCAGAGCTCACCATCTCTTTACTTCGTCTTGTGTTTTGGGCAGGGATAACATACATAATTCAACATTTTCTTTTATAGTCGTTCACAACATCAATTGCAAACACACACTGCTGCAACCACACCCTGCTGCCAGCACAACACCTCTATTGTGAGTATGCTTTAGACATGAAGTAACCACACGACTTAGCTTTAAACATAAAATGACAACACCTTGCTGCCAGCATAGCATATCTGTCGTGACTCACACTTTAGATATGAAGTGACCACACGACAGAGCTTTAAGCATGAAATGACAACACCTCTATTGTAAATCATGCTTTAGACACGAAGTGACCATACGACTCAGCTTTAAACATGAAATAACAACACCTCTGTCCTGACTCGGGCTTTAGACACGAAGTGACCACACGACAGAACTTGAATCATAAATTAAATGGCAGCACCTCTATTCTGACCTAGGCTTTAGACATGAAGTGACCACACGACAGAGCTTTAAGTCTGAAATGACAGCTCAGGGGTTCATTTCCTGGAAAGCGGTAGTAATAAGTACCAGCTACCTCTTTCTTTCGAGAGCTACCTCAACACATGCACATTGTTTTATGTGCTTTTAAGGGTAACCCATCCATGTTGCCATTGTATCATTGATGATTAGTTGAGATTGTTCCTGCATGATGAAAAAGTAACTACTCCATGTTGTCAGAGAAGATTCTTAAGCATGTGATGCATCACATCTGTGACATACTGAGTTTAACATATTAATTAAATAGCAAAATCTAGTGCAAATTAATTTTTTTTTAAATCAAAGCCACATAAAATCATGAAAATATGGGTGTACGTATTGATGCTAGTATTAGTTGTCTAAGTATTCCAAAATGCTCCAAATTTATACTAAGGAAATCCCTGCCTTAAGTTGATTCGTTCATGTTTGGTTTTTGGTTTTGATGCATTTTTGAATGGTGGTTTGAATTGGATATATCTCGAATTCAAATCCCTTTTTAAAATTCTTTCCGTCCCAAGTTCAAATTCAAATTCAAATCATGTTCCCAAATCTCATAATTCTACCTCTAACTCAAAATTCAGGAAATTCCAATTGGTTTGATCCTAATCCAAAGTCAAATTCAAATTCAAATTCAAATTTCTCAATTAAAATTAATTCCTCATCTTTTTCCTTTTCTTTTTCACTCCCGGGCCGATTTCCTTCTCTCTCCGCTTTCAGCCCGCCTACGGCCCACTCTCCTTTTTTCCTTCTCCGCGCGCGTTGGGCCCAACAGCGCATCGGCTGGCCCAGCTGAACGAAGCGCGCGCCGGCAGCGTCCGTGCCCCACCCGCGCTAGACCAACCACGTGTCGCGCATCCGCGCCCCACCCGCACTGCCATCTTCCTCCAGCGCGACGCCGCGCGTGGCTGGCACAGAGCGCCCACGCTGGCGAACCACCTGCCCCCTTTCCCATCTGTTGTCCTCCTCGTTTTGCCCCTCCTCTCTACTCTCCTCCCCGCAACCCGATGGGAATGGCTTCGCATGACTTTTGCGCCCCGCCCGCTCGTGGGCGGCACAGAGCGCCCACGCCGCGGGAAAAATGGTGGGCGCCGCCCGCCACCTCACCGTCGCGCTGCCCACCGACGACTGCCCGACGTCACGCACATCGCCCCCTCCCGTGCTCCCTCTTTCGCTATAAATAGCACCACCCTAGCCTTTTTCCCTCCCTTCCCCACACTTCATTGCCGCCGTCGCGCATCCACGCTCTCGCACCTCGCTGCCGGTGAACTTCTGACAATGTGCTGCCAGGAAGCTTCAGGGCCCTTTCGCCGTCCTTGGGCCATCATCTGTTCGCCAGAAGCTCGACGGGAACCCGCTCGCGCCAGTAGCCGATCAGCGCCGTTGTCACCTCATCGACGAATCGTCGGCCATCGTCCCGCTCCTCGCCGTCCTTGAGCTCGGTGAGCATCCCAAGCCCCTGACACCCTGAAAGGACAATGATGTCGCCTAGAGGGGGGGGGGGTGAATAGGCGTTTTTACAAAAATTCAACCCTTTTTACCGTTGGCCTAAACTTGCAGCGAAATATAAACTAACGAGTTTTTCATAAGAGAAAAACCTAAATATGCTAGGCTCAACTAGTGCACAATCACCCTATATAAGTGTGCAAATTACAATCCTAAGGTGACAAAAATTACTCAATTCTAGCAAGAGATATGCAATAAAACTTAAATTGAAAAAGGCTGAAAATACTGTTCATATGCCTGGAATTACTGTTCATCCGGAGACTCCGGTGTAGTCCGGATACTCCGGTGTGTACAGGTCCGGAAACTCCGGTAAAGGCCGGATTCTCCGGGTTCTGTACAGAACTGAGCCCGAAGCTGAATAAAATTAATGAGTGGAGAGTTCTAGCTCAAATCAAGTGATGTCGTATGTTCCCGGAGATGATTCCAAGCAGATTCACGAAGAACCTACACTCAAATACACACAAACAAGTATATCGAGCAATATCCAAAAAGATTTGAGCAAGAACATAAAAGTAAGGAAACAAGAGAGGAGACGCAAAAATTTGTTTCCCGAAGTTCGGATTCACCACCGTGAATCCTACGTCTCCGTTGAGGAAGCTCCAACGAGCCGGGTCTCTTTCAACCGCTTTCCTCTCCAAGCTCGGTCACACTTGAGCTCGGTTTCCACTAACTTGATCTCTTTCCTTCCGGAGGCGAGATCGACCTTCACAAACTTTCCGCGGCTCACCACAAGCACGGGAGCTCACCGGCGACACTTAGCCGTCTAGGAGGCTTCACCTCCAAGAGTAACAAACGCTTCGAGAACTTCTTGTCAAGAACTCAAGTGCTCAAGAATGGATTTAGCTCACTTGCACTCAATCTTCTAATCTCTCGACCCAACTCACTTTTCTTCTCAAATCACACACTAGAATGGAGTGGGAGGGAGTTCTTTTGGCTCTAGAGGATGTTCTTTTCGTGCCCTTGCAGCAGCCCCAAAGGATGGGGTGAGTGGGGTATAAATAGCCCACTCCAAACAACTAGCCGTTACTGTTTTTGACAGAACTGACCGGAGTATCCGGCCCTAAATCCAAATACGGCGTCAGAACGGTCACAGAATGTGTCAGAACTAGCCGTTACGCTCTTTTCTGGACTTTTACCGGAGTATCCGGCCTACACCGGAGTCTCCGGTCGGCACTTAACCCAGAAAACAGCCCCGGAGACTTCCCGGAGTCTCTGGCCACTCCAGGTACCGGAGTATCCGGACTTCACCGGAGTATCCGGACTTCACCGGAGTCTCCGGCCTTTCCAGGTACCGGAGAATCCGGTCTTCACCGGAGTCTCCGAGTACAGCACAGCTGACCTCCGAAAAACGGCGATAACTTTTGATCCCGGAGTCCGATTTCGACGATTTTGGACTCTATGGAAAGCTTATTCAGAGGGCTACACATCCCAACTGAATTCATGACCTAAAACACAAAGGATCAAATTAGGAACACTCCAAAACCCATTTTGGACACTTCCCCACTTTCCGCTCCGGACTCTTAACAACAAACTCTCACTTTGGGTTTGGTTGGGAACTCTTGAGCACTGAGACACGACAATTAGCTCACGTTGCATCCCTCTTTATAGTGCGGCATACCTATACTCAAATTCAAAGATAAAACTCGTTTGAACCACTTTGAGCATTTGAAAACTTTCAAGTACCGCTTCTTTTCTTTCAAACCTTGAGGGTTGCTAACTTCCATAAAATCTTCACTCCATCTCTTCTTGATTCTTCATATGATTTATGTGAATCATCCATAGCTTCCCATAGCCTCGCACGGTCCATCGGCGCAAAGCCTTCGCTCGCTCTTCACCACCGCCTTGGTCCTTCGGCGCCAAGCCATTTGCTTGCCCTTCACCACGGATGGTCCATCGCAGCCGAGTCTTGCTTGCCCTTCACCGTTTTGCCATAGAAAACCACTTTGTATTCGACATCTTCAAGGAATTCACTTTTTCATATATGGAGTCCACTTTTGTTCTTCACTCTTGGCATATGTGATTTCAATTCAACTTATGCCTTCTTATAGATCCTAACCCCAACTCACTCTTAAGCAGAAAGCACACGGGTTAGCCATAAAACTCTATTGACAAGTCATACCTTTAGTTACTTGATCTCCACAAGTAACTTAGCCTTCAAGCTTATTGCTAATCTTATTGAGCTTCTTCTTCTTATGAGCATCACCAAGAGCTCCTTTATTTAGATGCATATTTCTCCTCCATGCATCACATCCGAGCATCACCTAGAGCTCGTTCATCTCGATGTACTTTCAATCTTCCCATTCACCTAGAGTTCATGCATGTCTCTTCACCTAGGCTTCACCTATTGAACAACCTACTAACAATCTCAACAACATTGTTAGTCCATATGTATTATCATTAATTACCAAAATCACACATAGGGGCTAGATGCACTTTCACACCCCCTCCTAGATAGCATGTATGCACCCCCAAGCTTCCTCTCGGCCGGTCGCCGTGCGCCGCCATAGGTGTGATTTCCTCCGCCGCAATTAGCTCGCCGCCGGTGTGTTGATACCCCATTCGTGTCGCCGGCCATCCTACCGTGATGACTAGAAGCTGTAGAACCCTCCTTTGGAACGAATTGGCGCCTCCCAGTATGGGGAGCGCTGCTCGGTCCCTGGCCACCTTGGTGCCCCCCACCCCCTTCGACCGCCGACTGGTACTGAATTCGTCGCCGGCCGCCATCGATATGCTCTCCACTGTGTTCACCATTTCGCGAAGGAGCTCGACGTTGATTTCCCCTCGTGAAACCCCGTCGGAATCCCACGCTGGTGAGCTACCCCGAAGCGTGCCGTCGTGAGATTTCTCGCCGCCGGCCGCTCCTGTCCATCCCCTCCGCCGCTCGTGCCGCGCTGGCTGTCGTCGCAGCCCACGCACACGTGTGGGCCGACCAATAGCGCGACGTAGCCTGACTGACTGGGCCGCGGCCTGGCCAAGCACCATCGGCCTGTTAGGCCGGCCCAGCCATTTATGGGCCGCACTCCTGCGGGCCAGCCCAACCTTGTGTAGCCCAGTATTGGGCAACCCAACACTGTGCAGCCCACTACTGTGCAGCCCAACCCGGACTCGGCCCAATCTGGGCCCATCCCGGCCCAACTAGTACTGTTCATGTGGGCACATATACTGTTCAGTGGGTCCCACTCATGAACAGTGCTGTTTATTATTTTTTCGATTTAAATTGTATTAAAACTTCCGGGAGCCATAACTTCTCCGTTCTGGCTCCGATTTCTGCGATTCTTTCATTCAAATTCATCTAAAATCGAGATCTACTCATCTGTCACATTGTGTTGTCCATTAGGGCTCATTTAGTTTCCCATTTGGTATTAATTCATTATTTTCTAGTATAGCCGATATTGATCGTAGTTGTAATTGCAGAACAACTTGAGTTCTGCGAGTGCTACGCTGGAAGCATCAGGAGCGAAGAGGATCTTGACTACAACCAAGACTCTGAAGAGAACTTTGGAGAAGGCAAGTCCTATCTCCTTGATCATACTGAACCTATGGTTTTCAAATAATATACATGATCAACTAAAACCAGACTTATTATCGCATGTGCTATATATTGCGTTTTCTTTCAAACTACTTGTAGTAGTTAATCCTGTCAAAACTGCCATGCCTTACATGTCATCCTCCAGAATACATATCACCCTAGGAATACCTGTTGTTAAATATATTAACGATGGACGACACCTTGATATCTAGCATGCTTAGGATGGAATACGTCTCCTCGGAGACGTCGCTTTTAAAACACTTCTCCTCGAAGATAAGATCATTATCAATGTTAACTCATATACCATGAATCCTTGATGGTTATGAATTTCGTGATGGATGTGAAATCCTTGGCATCGTGTGGGATATGGTGGGAGATGTGTAAAAATGGGTGAAAACTGTTTTGGCGGGGGCAGGTGGAGTAGTACTCTGGACGAGGATGCTCCTAGGGGCTTGAGTCACCTTTGTGGTGTTTATTGCCAGAAGATACCTGGTCTGGCCGATTAAGGACCGAGTCATTGCACCGTCAGGCTTAGCCACCCCCGTGCAACCATGTGTCCTAAATGGGTAGGACTTGACTCTTCTTTCACCAGACTGGGTTGGGCATAATACTAGGAGGCCTGAGAGGCAACATTGAGCCAAGTGTCTTCAGATTCTGCGCGAAGGAGTTTGATTGTGATATTACAACTGTTATACTATGCGTATCAGCTACTTGATCCAGGGACTGATACAGGTGGCACAGGAGATCCCGAGATTCGAGGTCCTACAACATCCATAGCACTTGTAGCTACAGCCAGCCTACACCTCTAGCTTGGTCATATGCTCACTCTACAAGGTAAAATGATGAGGGAACACTTGCTTGTGACCTTATCCCTTCTTCTATAGTACCACTCCTCTTTCTCTCTCTATCGATGGACGCTTTCGACAGAGGGGTGACATGATTCCCTGAGACCCACCATGACATCGCAATAACTCTCCCTCCAACATAGTGAATAGTTCCTGGTAGTATTCCTCCCTTGTGTATATAAGGGTAAACCCATCCATGGCTACTTCATCTTCAACACAGTCAAACACAATCCCTTCTATGGCTTTCGAGTCTGGCGTCGGGTCTGACAAGGGTATGGGCAAGATGGGTCCTTATGAGCTATGGCGCAACATCCTTGACAGATGCAAGCATGAGGACGATGAGCAAAAGAGAAATGAAGACTCAGAGCAGAAGAAGAGGGAGCTGGAGTTGGAGATAGAAGCACACGAGGCCCGCATGCCACAATACGACTGTGGTATAATAGCAAGCCTGAAATCATCCCTCCTTGCCACATTTGCTTGATTCCGTTGTGGGGTAAGTGTGCATGACATCCTACCGTGCTACGAATTTCATCTAATTCACCTGCTTCCCTCCAACAGTATGACAAGCCTAGATGCAATTACGAATGGTACACGAACAAACAAGAGTACGCAAACATCAACTGCGGCTATGATGGGGCTGAGGCAATGAGGCGCACAGATGTTGAACGATCGAGGATGAGGCTAAAGGAGCTCAATGAAGAGTGGTGGGATAAGTACCTCACTACATACAGTAACATGCGTGTGCCTCCACAATGCGTGTGTGGCCTACCGATTGTGCCGGGGCTTGTCACATGTGGACTGGCACAAGGGTACACATGCAATATGTCCTATCCCCATGGATGCAACTTCTAAGAGATCTGTTGGGAATATTTGGATGAGAAGCCTCCATCTTTTTCACCAACCCATTAGATATTTTCTTGCACCCGGCAATCTGTCTTTCTATAAGGCATGCTTCATTTAGCGATGAAGTACTACATGCCATTGTAACTTGTTATAGATTGTGTACAGGTAGGGTACGAGTCGGTGCATATTGCCTTATGTACTGTAGACACAACTAGGCAATGAATGCTTATGATGACCCATATATGTGATGTAATTTACTTTCATCAATGAAATGGTCGGGATTTATCATTCTACCAATACTTTTTTCTAAGCTTAATGCTTTCATAGGATTTTCTGCCTTCTATGCAGAGGCAATAATAACACCTTACTGAACTTTTATAGAATGAAATGACCACACTAAGCAACAACTTTCACAGAGAATCTCTACCAAGTATCAATACCACAACTTTTTCAGCTTTCACAGGGAATCCCATGCTCCAACTCCCAGCTATGCCCATGCACTCAGTCCATGCACCAGCCCCTGGCCACCATAAATAACCCTACCCTCAACCATGGATAGACCACTCCTTCCTCAGTTATCTTAACTGCAATATCTTCCTTAGCTCTACCAAGCCCACCCAAGAAACATTGTAGGATTTTTATCCCCACGGGGTCGAACCGCCGATATGCTTATGTGGCGACCCTTGCAGGCTTCATGAGTCCAAAGATATCTTCTACACCTATAGTCTATGATTCTTTATGTGTGCCAACTACCAGTATGACTTGCCTCGATATGGACTGTATGAGTACCCACCGATATAGCGGCATAGATCACTTATGTGGCACTTTCTGTACGATTTCATGCACTATCTTACTAATCTCCCATCTTGTTCTATTTGTCCAGTCTTCTCCACCTATCTGTGACTTCTTAGAATGGCTCGATATAGAGTAAAATGAGCACCAAAAGCAGTGGGTCGATATGGAGATACGGTAGAGGAGGAAAGCTTACAAACGCCAGAAGTACGAGCGACGACAAGAGGAACTACAGCTCAAGCATAAGTAGGAAGAGCGCATGAGGAAGGTAGCGAAGAAGTGCACCACGGCTGAAGCACGTGAAGCAGAGAGGGAAAGGAAGTGGGAGAGGGCCCGTCACGCTAAGGCAGAGGGCCCCAATGCCCTGCGAAAGGGCAAATATCCTAGGTGCACTTAGTAGAGAGCATCTATTGTAACCCGGCCTATTTTCATTCCCTAATGCATGTTATATTTAGCAACGATACACTATTAAGTTAGTTTTTAGACGTATCATACATGACAATATTTTTTGTCCTCATATCTTTATTGTTATAGTCCATTCGCAAAGCAACGATAAACCCCATGTCTCATGTAATTTTTATCAGCATATGTAACATCCATATCGGGTTCTATGATAATTGTGCTTTACAACTACTATTGTTCAAAAATTTAGATTTTATATCCTCCCTACGTTACTTCACCAAAAAGTTAGTCATACAATTTTACATCAACTAAATAAAGAAATATCGATAAAATTACATCGAACCAAAATTAGAAAAAAAAATGAACCACTCCGTGATGTCGTTTGGACAACTATTTGCACAACAAATATTTTCGACTGTTCAACATCTGCGCACCTTATTGCCTCTGCCTTCGTATAGCTGTAGTTGATATTTTCGAAAGATTTTGACTTCTTTTAAATTATGTACACTGAGCTTAGGTTGTGCCTCAATACTAAGTACGTGATATTTCCCAAATTATTAATAAAAACAAGTAGTAGACGACATGTCGGCAAACGGTGTGCCGATAGGCCTGTCGGCAAACAATTTGCCAACAGTCCTGCTGGCTCTCAGCTACCGCGACACCCTTATCGGTGTCTACCTGGGGGTGTGCCAGTACACGGAATGCCGATAGGTATTTTGTTCGTATTTCGCATGCCGACAGGCCCTCGGGCTCAGTGTCACATAGGCTTTCGACATTCGAAGTACTGATAGACATGTCTCTTACCAGTACTCCGAATACCGATAGATACCTATTATTATAATTTTGTAACTTTAGCTTTATTTATATATTTTTTCAATAAAATAATATTATTAAAAAAAGTAAGAAATAACGGTAGGAAATGCAAATCTGCACTTGCTTTTATAGGACCCACTATCAAAAGTTTAACATCGCTTCTTTGCACTTTGAAGTTATTTGCAAAATACATATGTCTTATTAAATATGTCTTGTCATTTGTCTTATCATATAAGACGTGTTATAATATCATATACTCATATAGACTGTAGTCATGATATGAATTTTTATCTTATCATATAAGATGTGTCATATTATCATATACTCATATAGACTGTAGTCATATCATGTCTGATTTTATTTAACTTGTCATATAAGATGTGTGACTTATGAGCTATAATTTGGTGTTTTCGTTTAGAATTATCGATATATTATCGATCCGATAATGCCGTTTTCGATTGGATGCCATGTTTGTTTTTGGTATTATAAGCAGTATTGAAATATATGTATTCTTTAGAGGTCCAAAAGTATTCTGTACCGCGAAGAATCACGTTATCCAAAAATGCGTAATACATGTAAAGCAGATGATATTTCGAAGTAAAACCGCTTGTGCCCAGGGAGCTGAGCCTACAGCCATCTGAATCCTGATCATTTATACTCGTCTTTACAAGTTGGACCACCATGTGCGTGAAGCAATTGCTCTGTTTCTTCCATCAGAAACCTTAGTTGTACATCCAACAGAATGAATCTCTGCAGTCTTCGTCCATGATTCTATTCGTTTGCCAAAGAGCACACATTAGACTAACAACTGCCTAATCACCGCATGAACCATAAGCCGGCCAATTAGCGGCACGTACGGCACTGACGCATCCGGAAATCCCGCTTGCAGGGACACTGTAGTGACGCTTGGTCCGGCGCATGTGCCTTTTGCTTGGCCCAGGTAAATCGCCGACCGCGTCCCCGTATCCCACTTTTGGAATCGGCTCCTCGAAAGGAAAGACACCGGGCGACAGTAACCGTGACTTTCCTTAATAAATAGGGCTCATGAGCATCGATCTGATGAACAGTAATTCCACTCCTGCTAATGTTCATCGGTGCCTTTCCCTGTCAAGGAAATCGCGAGATATCATGTCCTCGAGTAGATGCCGCGGAAAAAGACCGGCCCTGCCTGAGCCGCGAGCCCATGACCCTGCTTTCTCCCTGCATCAGCGTCGCTCGCGGCTGTGGTCCTCCCGAGTCCCACCGTGCGCACGAGAGAGAGAGCTGCGATTCCCCCCACCTCCACGTCGCGCGCCGCGCTCCGCGGCACCGGGGCGCGCGACCGCTGCAGCCACTGCCTTGGGGCCCCGGAGCCCATCCGTCAGCGGCGCGCGGGGAGCGACGCGCGGCTGCTGACTGCTGACTGTGCCCGCCCAGAGCCCGTGCCGCGGGGCGCCATGCACGCACCGGCATGACCGACGCACGCTCCCCTGCGCGCCGCGCCGCGTGCCGCCACATTGCCCCCCGCCGGGCGCGCGCTATAAAGCCCGCGCCACACGCGGCCACTCCCTCTCCGTGCAAATCCCACACACCAACAGAACCACAGCTAGCTAGCACTAGCACACAGCATCCACAGCTCCCGTCAGCCGCAGCCCACGGTATTAGCTGCTTGCCAGAACCTAGAGCAAGCTACCTCTTGTTTCATCAGCTCGCAATCCTCCTGCACAGTTACTCTTCCCACTTACACTTCCCATGGCACCGGTGTCGGAGGCGGCCAGCTACCTCGTCCAAGGCGGTGGCATTGCCTCCTTCGGCGCCGTTTACGCTGCGCCCTGCGACGGATTGTCCGGCGCCCGGCGAAGGATGGCCGAGACAGACAGCGACGACGATGACGACGACTATGACTGTGCTCCTGCCGCTTGAGGAGTCCTTGTGCTGGTGAAATTGATCAGAGATCTGCTGCGCGCAGTAGCTCACTGCACGTAGGCGAAGAGCTAGCTAGTACTACTATAATTCCCGGATAGACTACTGGTGCTGCATGCATGCTAATTATATCGATGTTAATTATGAGTATGCAGGTATGTATGTTCCTGTATTTATGGCTTCATATATATGTATTTCCGCGTTGTTTATGAGGCAGTTAAGTGTGGTTTTTGTACCGGGATTAAGCTAGAGTAGTTCATGCAGGCTAGCTTATATATGCAATAAACACTGAGGTAGATCTGTACTTCGGATCTGATGCAATAAACTTAAAAAAGTATCTTCTTAATGTACCTTTGTTACCTGATGTGTTGCTCACTTGCTCTTGCTATACGAAGTGAGAATTGTTGGCTCTCGCACAGCACGTGGTAGCTTGGTCATTGCATGCATGCGCGTCTTAGTATCCGGATGACGACCAGCCGGCTAGTATAGGACAAACCAATTTCTTTGTAACAAAGGTAGGCAATTACTGTATCTGGAATCGAAGTGTTTGATTTCCCTCGTTTAGGATACTATTTGTCCAAACTTTGTCAATTTGCAAAATACTGACAACAGATACCTTATCGATGATACGCATGCTAGTATTCTTATCATGCACCGGAATTTAGGAGTATTTTTATCATCACACGTGAGTGTTTGATGGTTTCATCATTTGATTTGCACATGGGCATGCCACACATATATACTTCTGCATCACTGCATGTAGAGAACGCACATGGCGGACAGCTCTTCGAGAAGGGAAAGACGTGGAGCGAAATTAGAAGTGCATTGCACCCTATTATAATCTTGATGAGCTCAGCTCACTAATATATTATATATTTTGGTTTTCTACAGCAATATCTTGTGATGTCCTCGATCCTTCATCCTAGTACAATTAATAATGGCACGTAAATTCTTATTATGTGTGTACTAAACAAGATTACTTCTTGCCCTGTTTAGTGTTTATAGGACACTAGCATGAGTGCCACTAGTTCGTATGCTTTATAGCCAATGAACAAGCCATTTGTCCTAATTTTCTTGTTGATTTAAAAGCTTCACATCAAATTTACACAAGGAAACCTTACGTTCTTGTCACTCTGCGTTTGCTTAGTTATTTGGCAGGTACAACTTCGTCGCCCTTTTCTTGTTGTTATTTTACTAAATATATGAATAGATGTTGTACATAGTCAGTACTAAAATAAGATAACTTTGGCATATATACATTTCGAGTTCAGTTTCATCGGAAGACTAAATGAAACATACACTTATTTTTCTCTTGTGATACACTATTGTTTTAGTTTTTTTAGATTAATCATTGTTTCAGTTAAAGTTATATTCCCTGGTCATTGTTTCGAAGGCCCAAAACTGCAAATTAAACAGTTTTGGAGTTGAGTGCATGCTGAAAATCAGAACATAGTTGAAGGAAAGGTGGACTTCCCTTACATATTATTCCGGCACGATGAGCAAACAGTCTCTAATGGCATAAGAGATCGATGATGAGCTATGTCAGCTATTTTCATCAGCCCCATGAGTAATAAATGTTATTTTTCAAGAAGAATAAAGGTGAGATGTATTTTTTTTTATGGAAACAGGAGAGGAGGTCCCTACTGTAATTTTATATTAAAAAGGAGACAAGACTGTACATACGGAGGACGGAAATGGTGATGTAGTTGTTGGAATTATAGGTGCTCATATAAATGAAACCGATTAAAAATGCTTAACGGCAAACGGTGAAAAGTAGAGAACGTACATGCATAACTTTGCTAAAAGAAATGGTTAAATGTTCCACCGGTGTTTTAAGTGATTAAAGTACAACTTGTTTAGGATCTTCGCATCTACTAAAGATTGTTTCATGGGTCTATAAGATTTTTCTTTTTGAATTTGTTCCAATTAAATAGTTTGTAAAATTGACACTGTTGATGAAAGAAAATATCTTCTATGAACAGAGTGCGGCGAGAACCAACTAACTATTGGTGAAGAGATGGAGAGGTAAAGAGTGCTTTAGGATAATCAGGAAGATTTTTCCCATCCCTAGCTTGATGGGCAAGGACCAATATTTATATTAAGAGTGTAAATATACAAGTATATCCCTACAGGGTTGGTAGAGATACAAGTTCTTATTGTATAACCAGAGCATAGGACCAGCCCCGTAAAGTATTCCTACGGCTAATATAGTGGTTATTACGGCAAGTGGCCCTAGTGGCTAGTCGCTTATTACAACGCCGCACCGTCCATGTGTTAGGTCGGTTGCCGATTTGACTGGCAGTAAATGCCGATCACTTCACTGCAAGTGGAGGGCGGTCGGTGGGCCTCCTTCTGACTGATCTTTCTGAAAGGTCGATGGCTCCAGGGGTCAGCGGCATCCAGGGGTCCGGAGGGCTCCGAAGGCATGGGTCTCCGGGACCACTCTAGAGCTAGGGGCTCCCAGAGGGGTCCTGAGCCTGACGTTCTTCGAGCTTAGGCTGGCGAAGCCAATGGGCATCGGGGGTCCTTAATGGCGACCCCAACAGCAGCCCCTCGCTAAGATGGCCAGCAGAGCGGTCATCCCTGCGGTCCCCGGAGCAGGGCCTCCGATGGTGCTTGGCTCCATGGCTATGGGCCCATGGCTCTCTAGCGGTTTTGAACAGTTTGAAGTGCCAATCTAGCATCCAAGCTGAATGCCTAACGTCACCTGCGAGAGAGAACATTAAATGCAGCCTACGGTTAGCGGTGTGGTGGCGTCTTGCTAGGTGGTAGGAGGATGCGTGATGCCTCGGTATTGGCAGGCCGTGGAGAGCAATTCTGTTTCCCCATGATAGTGGGGAAGGGATGAGATAGGATGTGCGCACGTGATCCGAGGCAGCAATGGCTCCTCCTTAGGTTAATAAAGCAGGAGTCTTGGCCAATTGGCGTCCTCATCTAGCATCCTTGCCCTT
This sequence comes from Phragmites australis, assembly GCF_958298935.1. Lineage (NCBI taxonomy): Eukaryota > Viridiplantae > Streptophyta > Magnoliopsida > Poales > Poaceae > Phragmites > Phragmites australis. The sequence continues at coordinate 35,591,682 of NC_084921.1, forward strand.
TTTCGCCATTGCTCTCGTGATCACGCTCATCGGCCTCTGCCCTTTCACTTTCCATCATCGACGAGTGCTTCTCGCCGTAACCCCAAGAACATCATTACTCATTCTGGCGCTTGCGACCAAGTTGGATCCCCGCCGAGGGTTCACGCTGCGTCCGGGGACCTAGCGTCCGCGTAGACGGAAATCGCTGCTGCCAGGATCGCCGTCGGGCAGGGAACTTTGTCGCGCTAGCAAGAAGTACCCCCAGCAGACTAGCATGCTGGGGGAGTCGACTATCACAGTAGCTGATCTCGATCAAATGGTTGAGGAGGGGAAAATCCCCTCCAGATCGGTGGCTCGCGTTCTGGAGGGAGAGGCGATCCCGGCCCCATGAGGTCATGAGGTGGTGGTCTTTGAGGCTTTCGTCGATGCGGGCCTCGGACTCCTGGCCGTGCCACTTCTCGAGGGGGTGCTCCACCACTTCTACGTGGAGCTCCCCCAACTCTCTACCAATGCTATCGCCTGCCTGGCCATCTTCAAATGGGCCATGCACGCAGAGGGTTGCGAGGGGCGAGCGAAGCTTTTCGCCGCTATCCATGAAGCGAGCTGCTAGCCGAAGACTCGGATAATGGACGGGGAGAAGAAAACCCTCCGCTTCAGGAGCGTGAACTTCTAGCTCCGACAGGAGTACCAGGAGGCATCCCCGACGAAAGCCATCAATGACCAGTGGTACACTGGGTGGGCGAAGGGGTGGCTCTATTATGACATAGGCTTCGGGCCCCCCCTTCGCTCTACCAACTAGGACATCTAGTATGTCCAGACCCCGAAGGTGGATCTCTTCGAGGCTCAGCTGGTTTCAAGGGTGGCACTTCTTTGGAGGGTGGCTCGAAGGATGAGCATGTGTGACCTCGTGGAGGAGTTCACAATGCTGCACATTTGGCCTCTTCAGGTGGACTGGCACCATGTCTTCGAGCAAGGTGGGGAAGGCGAGCCGAATGAGTATTCTGGACCCACCACCAGTTCCGGTGAGTCTTCTTCGTTGTCTAGCTTTGAATCTGCAGACGTGAGACACCTTTTTCTTTTAGAAAATTGCCTCCCGTTGGACCGAGCAGCCGAGATTGTGGAGAAATTCCTAGGCCAGCCCTCCGTCACGGAGCGGGACCAGTGTATGGAGCTATGAGCGACACAACCGGATTTGCTCCTGCCTCGAGCTGGTGGCTCCAGTGTGGCTTGATCCAGTGGAGCCCTGAGCCACGGGAAAGCATGGCCGCGTTGCGGGTTCTACGACTATGGTGATTCCGCTCTGGATCGGACTCGGACTCCGCCCAGCCCCACGGTGTGCCAACTTGACGATCAAGTTGTCCGAGGTCACGCTAGACGGGATGAAGCGCCAAAGGATTGTGTGCAGACGTTGGGTCCACAGGCGGTGTAGTAGAGGGTGAGGCCTAGTTCGGTGGTGGTGACACGAGGGGGGCTTCGGCCTCTCCGGACCTGTCCGATCATGGCCAGACTAGAGGACAGGGTGAGGCATCCCTTGGTAACTCTATGGCGTGGGATTTTTCCGACCCCTTCACTGACGTGGACGTCATGGACCCCACCAACGTGGCGACCGGAGGCACAGGTAAGGCCTTTGTTGGGCCCCTATTGTTATCCCGATGCTTCAGTGCCTGAGGATCCTAACTTTTTTGTTTCTTCTGGTATTTAGAAGCCGCTAACACAGAGCTGGCTTCAGCCTCTGCTCCCGAGGTCGTGGCACCCTCGGAGGACTAGACAACGATTTCAGCAGCGCCCCCAGCAGCCACTCAAGAAGCGGCAGTTTTGACGCTTTTGGGCCTTGCGTTGGGCCACGGCCTGGCTCTTGTGGCCAGCACAGGGGGAGCCGGACCCTCCGCGGCAAGCGCCACAGTGCTCTCAAGGAGAAGCTTGGGCTTCGAGGCCCTAATTCCGGATGACTTCGCTCTAGAATTTTTGCTTCGGCCTCATCGTTCCTGAGGAGCAGAGAGATCAAAGTATCTCTTGCTTGGAGGCCCTCGGAAGAGGTTGAGGTACATCTAAAGGCGGCGGTCTGGCAGGTATGCTCTAGAGGCAGGTCCTTTTAGCCCTGACCCTCGGATCGCCATCTCATCTGCCCTTTCATGTGTCTTGCAGCAACTGTTACTAGCAGAGGCACTGAGCTGCTCACAGCGCCAGGCCATGTAGCATTAAGGGGGTGCTTCGGTGGTCCAAGACACAACACAGGAGGAAGCATCAGTGCTCCGGTGTGCCCTGGAGGAGGCTGTGAGTCTTGCAGAGTCAGCAGAGGGTCGTCTGCCGCGAGTTCTCCTTCGACACACTGCCGCCACCTGGGTGGCCTCCTTGTTCAGACGTCACTCTGCAGGGACAGTTGCCGCGCGTGGATGACGTTTCATAGGATCGGCCTTTGGAGGTGTAGCCCTCAGTAGGCTTTATTTTTTGTTTCTCTTCTTCTTTTGTGCGGGGGGTGGGGGTGGGGGTGGGTGAGGAGATCCAGCGTGTTAGTCTAGCCCTCCTTTTCGATGTGTACTATGACTTTGTTCGTCACTCTTTGCCGAGGCCATGTCCACCTCTCGCTTTGTGCATTTATACGTGTGTTATGCTGGCATACCTTTGGGCAGGATTCACGCCTTTAGGTTTGGCGACCCAGAGCAATAGGAACTATCCCCAGTGCTCGGGTTGCTGCTTCAAGAGGAGGGCCCAACATGTCTCGATCCTCCGGCTTTATGCTACCTTCCTTGCAGCAGGAGCACTTTATCCTTTCTCGCGATTCTCATGGACGCATGGACCTAGAGCTGGTTGCCAATATTTGGTCAAGGTGGAGCTGGAGGATCCTTCCGCTTCCTCTTTGGAGGCCGGCCTGAGTTTTGTAGGGGTAGACGAGTGCTGGAGGGCCTTCAAGGCTACTAGCCTGTGTGACTCCTAGCGTTTTGTTCTCCCCTGTGGCTCCGACGGATTGGTGCCAGTGGATATTCTTGAAGATGTCATGGCTCGGGTCAAGATGGAGGAGGCAGAGGCTGCAGAGGTGTCACCGTCATCGTAGGAGCTGGATTTTATGGAATTCGACTCATACCCCTTCCAGACGGTCTTCATTTCCCAGGGCCCGGGGAGATTCCATCTTCGACAGTCGGTCTTCGTGCCGAGGGTACCCACGTCATCACTCCGTGCATCGCTATTGGCGTGTGGTGGGCAGCTCGGGTTTGCATTTGTACATATCGTATATGAATAGTAAAGTAATGTGCTGATTTTACTCGCCTTTTGCTCGCACCTATGCCTTAGAGGTTTTCCTCTTTCCCAACCCCCTCACATACTGTGGTCGCTAGTGGCCGGAGGGTGCGACGGTAGGAACGCCTAGGTGTCATAGGTGCGAGAGGAGTGAGTTACGGCCTTATCGCGAGCAACAGAGGGTATTGAACCTCAACACATATAGTGGGGGGGTTGACATCGACGCGACTGAGGCAAAGGTCTTCGGGTGGTGAAGGGTTTTGACCTCAACGCAACCGGGGCTGATTCCATTGGGTGACAGAGGGTTTTGACCTCGATGTGACCGAGGCTGATGCCTTCGAGTGACATAAGGTTTTGACCTTGACGCGACCGAGGCTGATGCCTTCGGGTGGTGGAGGGTTTTGATCTCAATGCAACTGAGGCTGATTCCTTTGAGGCGCAGAGGATTTAGACCTCGACACGGCTCAGGCAGATGCCTTTGAGTAGCAGACAGTTTGTACCTTGATGTGAGTGGTGAAGGGTTTGGACCTTGACGCAACTGAGGCTGATGCCTTCAGGTGACAGAGGGTTTGGACCTCAACGTGAGTGGCAAAGGGTTTGGACCTCGACATGACCGAGGCTGATGCCTTCGAGTGGCGGAGGGTTTGGACCTCGACGTGACTGAGGCTGATGCCTTCGGGGGGTAGAGGGTTTGGACCTCGACGCGACCGAGGCTAATGCCTTTGGGTGGCGGAGGATTTGGATCTCGATGCGAGTGGCAGAAGATTTGTACCTCGACACAACCAAGGTTGATGCCTTTGATGGCAGAGGGTTTGGACCTTGACGCAAGTGGCAGAGGGTTCGGACCTCGACATGGCCGAGGCTGATGCCTTTGGTGCGCGGAGGGTTTCTTGTGCTTGCTATGCGGCATGTGGCATTATTGAGCACAGACATAATCTTAAGTTTGATGTCTATTGTTATCAGCGAATAGCTAATTTACAGTAGAAGATATGACTAGGTCGAATGGCTATTCTTAGCACATGCCAAATTAAGGATTTTAGTACGCCATGTAAGGGTCAAAAGTAAACAGCGATGCTGAACTTTGAAGAGGGCAGCGGGTGGGCGTACCTTCCACGAATTGGGCTCCTTGGTGATGGTCATGGCAAGGCTCGACGAAGGCGAGGCCGTCCAGAGCCCTGTGGTAGTGGCCAGAGGAGGAGTCGACGGTTTCACCGGAGCTGGAGTTAATGCCGCTGTCGAAGGGTGGTGATGCTCGATGCAAGCTTGGCCGCTCGGGGCCCCGCTGTGGTGACCCATCATAGCGGATTATTTTTTGTGCGGCGGTAAGATATTCTCCCATTTATCTGGTGTAAGTTCATGATGACGCAGAATAATGGCAGTGCATCTGACTCTAGCCAGATTGGTCTGTCATATCATTACCGTGACAGGGGCACTGATACGTGGGCCAACTCACTGTGGGCCCTATACGTCAAGGACCATGTCACAAGGTGAGGTTATGCTAGGGGAATCGCTTCTGTCTGACTCCTAGGGTCTTACGCCTGCTGCCCTTGCTCGTGCCAAAAGTAATTTGGGCAATAACTATGACAGTGCGTATGCGTGGAAAACTGAGGGATTTGTGTTACTGCATGCTCCCGAGTTGGAATGGACTCGTCGTAGCCAGGCTTTGTAAGCAGTGCCCTGCCTTGCAACCCTCTTGCTTGTAAGTAAGACAAGATCTCTTTTTGTGACTTAGCTTCTATCTCTCATGGCATCGCTTCGCACTCCGGGGGCAAGTGGTTGGGCCGAACCGCCATTGATGTCGGTGCCGGTCCCGCTAGTCGTGGTGCCACTGGGGGTAAAGAGATGGAGAGATAAAGAGTGCTCTAGGATGACCAGGAAGATTTTTCCTCGTCCCTGGCTTGATGGCCAAGGACCAGTATTTATACTGTTATTCAGGGTGTAAATGTACAAGTATATCCCTACGGAGTTGGTAGAGATACAAGTTCTTACTGTATAACCAGAACATAGGGCTAGCGCCATAAAGTATTGCTACAGCTAGTACAGTGGTTATTATGGCAAGTGGCCCTAGTGGCTAGTTGCTTATTACAGCGCAGCATTGTCCATGTGTTAGATCGGTTGCCGATTTGACCAGCAGTAAATGCCGGTCACTTCACCACAAGTGGAGAGTGGCCGATGGGCCCCCTTCTGGCTGATCTTTCTGAAGGGTCGATGGCCCTGGGGGTCAGTTTCCTCTAGGCATCTAAAGGGCTCTGAAGGCATTGGTCTCCGAGACCACTCTGGAGCTAGGTGCTCCCGGAGGGTTCCTGAGCCTGACGTTCTTCGGGCTTAGGCCAACGGAGCGAAGGTGCATTGGGGGTCCTTAATGGCGACCCTCTAACAGATACAAATTAATTCACTGCCATAGATATAGTGAAATCGGACGGAGTGTCACATTTATTAGGACCTATCAATAAGAAAATAACCACAAACGATTGCTAAGATAGACGAGTATGTAGCATCCATGCCGTCTAGGTGTGCCAACATCCATAGACATATTTTACAAATCCGTCTGTGTCTCTCGGATAAATATAGACATGTTTTAAGAAAACCTGTATGTACCTTTGCCACAGACAATTTCTTTTAAAACACGTCTATGTCTTTGTGGTAGTAGTCACAGATGATTAAAAATGACAAACCGTCTGGACACTTAACGGTCGTCTTCACGATGGTGAACATATAGACAGTTTATTGTAATAACCATTTGTATCCCTTTGGCACGAGTTTTTCAGATAGAGGAGCGCGCGAGTCTTCAGACAGCGTTCTGAGCTTCCCCTGTGCGGGCAATTTCTTAGAAGTTGCATCTTTAGCACATAAGCTTCCTATGTTGGAATAACTAGATGTTAGTATTTACCTTCTTTAGCTCCAAATTGGTAGCTAGATTCACATAACCATTGCGTCTAAATATTTGAGCTTTTGTTCAACTCTACAACGCGAGCTTCCTCTGTAGGGTGATTTGTTTGGAGCTTCCTCTGCAGCGCGAGCTTCCTCTGTTAGAATTCTTAGAGGTTATAATTTGATTTCTTTAGCTCTGAATTGGTAGGATAACAGAACCATAGCTTAAAAATATTTGTGCTTGTGTTCAAACTTCTATTAAAAATACGTATGTTATCCTTTTCTAGTTCAAAACCATTATATTGCCTCTAAAATTTGCACTTAAAATAATTCTTTAGGTTCAAAATTTAATAGATGTTATCTTTTGGAAATTGCATATGGCCGACCGAAGATGGATGTACCTAGAGAATCGTACTTGTGATGAGTTCCTTAATGGCATATCTGGGTTCATGCGTGTTGCCGAGGTAGATGTGTTGAACAAGAATCATAATTTTATGTCTTGTCCTTGCATTGATTGCAGAAATGAGAGAAAGTTTCTAAAGGCACAGAATCTATATGCATATTTGATTATGTATGGATTCACACCGAACTATACATGTTGGACCAAGAATGGAGAAGAAGAAGTGAATGACCCTGATGGCAATATACATGAAGCAGAAGAGACTGAGTGTGATATTTCAAGAATTTGTGCGGTAGTCGAAGGAACCTTTATACCCTGGCTGTGAGGAGCAACACACGTTGTTGCATGTGATACTCCTACTTTTAAAATTGAAGGCAAACAATAGGTGGTCTGATAAGAATTTCACTACCTTGTTACGACTGTTAGCAGCATTGCTTCCAAATGGGAATATGCTACCCACAACCACGTTTGAAGCAAAGAAGATAATTTGTCCTTTAGGATTGGAAGTGGGAAGAATCCATGCTTACAAGCAAGACTGTATTATTTATTATGGAGAGTATGCAGACTTGCATGAGTGCTCAGTATGTGAAACCCCTCAATACAAGCAGCATAATCATGGGGGGATGCCCGTAGGAACAAAAGACCTCCTGCAAAGGTGATGTTATATCTTCCTGTAATATCTCAGTTGAAGCGTTTGTTTGCCAACAAAAATGGGGCCAAATTGCTTCGTTGGCACAAAGAGAGCTGTAAGAATGATTCAAACCTGCGGCACCCTATTGATTGTGTGCAATGGCAAAACATCGATATGAAATTCGGGGAGTTTGCCGCAGAACTGAGGAACATTAGGTTTGTTTTGAGCTCGGGTGGAATGGATCATTTTGGTAACATGAGCAGCAGACATAGCACCTAACCAGTAGTTCTGTGCATATACCATCTTCCTCCTTGGCTATGTCAAAAGAGAAAGTACCTTATGATGTTAATTTTAATTCAAGGGCTGAGGCAATCTGGCAACAACATCGATGTGTACCTGAGACTGTTGGTGGATGGCCTTAAAATACTCTGGGCAGAAGGTGTCGAGGTATGGGATGAATACAACCGAGAGTACTTCAGTCTACATGCCATGTTGTTTTACACAACCAATGATTTGCCAGCTCTTGGTAATTTGTCAGGGCAAACTATAAAAGGTAGCAAAGCCTGCCCCCAATGCTTAGATGCTACCGAGAGTATATGGCTAAATAACTCAAGAAAAATAGTGTATATGCAGCATCACTGGTTTCTGCCCAAATCACATCCATATAGGAATATGAAGAAAGAATTTGATGGCACGAGAGAGAATGCGATAGCTCCTAGGCATTTCTACGTGCAAGAGGTCCATGATCTAGTGAAGAACATCAATGTTGTTCAAGTATGGAGAACCAATCCTTTCTACTAATGAACTAGCAGCGGCATCTCCTACATGTACGTCTCTCCATAAATTTTACATGGACCAATGCCAGAGGAGAAGGGCAAAAAATTTCGTTAAATTTGGCAAAAAAAACCATTTCTACCACAGCGACGGAGGCTACTTCCCTGTCAACTTCAATGATTTTTATGACCTCTTTACCCTTGATGCACTGGACGTGTCACTTTTGAGGTCCTTCACAATGTAAGGACTTTCAAACACACCTTTCAATCATTCATATCATTACATATATGACATCTAACTCGTTTGTTATGTATATATAGGCACATGATACAAGAAAATAGGGTGAAGAAACAACCTATTGCATATCTTGACCCTAGTTTTCTCTCCTATAAAGTATTAGGTTTGATGAGACAGGGGTCACTAAACACCTTATACATCAATTCTTGTATTTCAAGGGCAAGGAATACTTTATGTTTCCCTATAATCCAGGTAGTCATTGGGTTTTAGTGGTTATAATTTCTAAAGTCAACAAGGTGTGGTACATGGATTCTATAAAGATACAACCATGTAACTATGTTGCACTGCAAAATCTTATCGGCACGTGAGTTCTCCCATACTACACTCAATTCATTTAAGGTTCTTTTTCTCTTGTAGCACTTAAATTTATATTGTTTTTACATGCATGTAGAGTTTTTGATGCATACATCCACCTCAAATAAGGTCCACAGCCGAAAGCAGTAACAAAACTAAACTATTCCTTCAAATACCCGATATAATAAAATCTTTTAAATACGTTCTTATTGTTACTATGTGTCCTACTAACTTTACACAAATATATTTCTATACTTCCTAGTGCTACCAGTAACCACCAGGCAACACATGCGGCTTCTACATTGCCCACCACAGGCAACGTATCACTGGCATGAGTAGTCATGAAGATCCAAATGTCGTACATCATCACTTTTAGGGTCAATTTTGATCTACACGTGCTCATTACTTCCATATTTTCCCCACTGACAGACTTTCAATCTGCCAACAACTACACTGCTAACTGCAACACTTGCTAAAATCTGAGAATGACTTGCTCTTTTCTTAATTCTCAAGTAATAAACCCAAAATGGGGGTTTCATTCAGATTGATGATGTATCTGATGTGTATGCTATATTGTGAAACTAATTTGTTAATGTGTTCTGTATATGTGTGAAAGAGCGTTATACATTATGTAACTTTGATAATGCGTTCTGTTTAATTTTGTGCTCTGTGATAGTTATATGTGTATGCTATATTAATTGTCTATATATATGGTTCATAATATTCTGAGATTGTAATATGTCCAGAAGGCCGCCCGAGAGCAAAATTGGTGCTGGGGGAGGGGGTTTACGTTCGAAATATTTACACACAGATGATTCTTAAACTAACACATCTGTGGAATTTGACCTGAAAGGCGGTCTATGTCACATGTCACAGACGGTTACTTACGAACTCCGTCTCAAACCATAAGCCAGACACAGGCAGTTTCTATAATCCCTGTCTGAAACCATCTCTGAGACACAGACGGTTCTTCAAAGAAACCTATCTATGAAAGTATACATACACAGACGGTTACTATGGTAAATCCGTCTGTGATATATATGAAACTGACAGTTGTGCAGCTATATTACTGACACAATTGTTAATTCAACCTGTTTGTGTGTACATATATTACAGACATAGTGATACCTGTCTATGACAAGCGCGAAAATACATACACTTTTGCACAGACAGAAATGAAACCCGTCTGTGATAAGGTTTAACAATCGTCTATGATAACTCGTTATGAGGTCGTGATGGTTGAATGAATGTCAGTTACACTTTTGCTTGAGTCAGCTCATTAGCTCGATAAAAAAAATTCTTCTACACTACATATAATATGATAATTAATTAATTATAGATTTTAGGACAAAATTGTTAGATGTTCTTCAAAGGAGCCCTGTTGGGCAATAACATGTCCTTAATACACAATTCAGTCTCCCCCTTTACTTTAATGTGCACCATGTGAGATGTGTGCTTTAAGGCGATTGCTACTCTGATAAAATCTCATAGCTCTCAAGAAAAGATCATGATTATAAATAAATGGACCGTTTATAAGTAAATAACCAGACCAAATCGACAGCATTCTTGAAGTTAGTTTGACAGTCTAGAAGACCAAACTATTGGTAAACTAGTTCGAAAAGTAATGGGTTAATAAAACGATCTTCAATATGCGTCTCAAGCTTAGACCAGGTTTAAATCACGTTTGGTGAAAAAGAAGGTGCGAGGAAGGAGCACAGCTGGTCCTGTTAGGTCATCGGCCTTCAAAAACACGAGGTGGTGCAGTCAACTATGTCTAGCTGAACGTTTTTTCTTCAATTTAAAAGGAGGCCTCGAGGTCTAAAACATCATATCGCGGTGCAGGATTTCTACCTTGCAAAGTCCTATTCACTATTTAATTTCTAAGCACTTGCCATTTGCGCATAACATATCTGGTCGAGGTCTATGACCAAAATGGGCACTATAAAACCATGATGTTATTCTTCTAAAAGAAGGTCATGATTGAAATAATAGAGCCAAGGAAAAGGATTACTCACAAAACTTACATGAAACCAAATTTTTGTAGGAATTTCAACGGATTGGAATCTTTATAGAGTTATCTTGTAACTTGTTTGTACCATAATTATTTGAATGAAATGTGGCCAAAATACATTCCCCATAGTATCTCGTACTACTCTTCTTTTACTTTTCATGGATTTCAAAACATAACTTTGACAACCCTCCAATCCTATTGATTCTATTTCTAATAAAAATTTAAGTTATATAGTTCTTATACAATCAGTCTTAATATTTTAAATAGATTTATGGTTAAACTTTTGAAAGTTTGATTGGTGGGCAGATTCTAAAAGGATAAATAAAAAAGAACAAAAAAGTAACAAGTACAGTGATAAAAACTTGAAAAAAACAAGTATTGGAGTAGCAGAAACGATACACATCATCTAAAAAAGCGGTAGACTTGAAAAAAACAAGTTCTTTTGCCCTTGAACTGAGGGGAGGTCGTAAACAAACCTCTCTTTATTACAGGGGGAACAAACGCACGGGCGGCGAGCGGCCGAACCAACCAGACCGGCGCTGCCGAGTGCTGACTCGGACTGCGTCGGGCGGCGGCGGCCGCACGCTGTCCCGTTCCGCCCACCAACCCCCGCACCCGCATCAACCAGCGGGATCATTTCCGGCCCGGAAACCAACGGCCGATCCAATCGCCATACGAATGCGCGATCGTTTAATAGTGGAGACCCCACCGCCGCGACCTACCCCTGTTTCCCTCCATTCCCCTTCCCCCAATCCGCGTCTCGAGGTTCGGACCGGCGACGCGGCGAGGCGGAGAGGGCCGCTGCGCCGAGTGGAGCGCCGCCACCAGCACCCATGGAGTCGCTCGCTCTCCTCCACGCCAAGCCCGCCCTTCCTCCCCGCGCCGGCCTGCGCCTCCCGCTCCCGCGCCTGCGCGCCTCCCTCTCCCCTGCCGCCAAGCCCGCGCTCCAATCTCCGCTCCTCGCGTCGAGAGGCCCCCTCCTCCCGCGACACGATGTGGTTCTGGGCCACGGGTTCCTGAAGCGGAGGGCCAGCGCTGGCGGTGGCGTGTCTTGCGGCGCGCAGGCGGCGGCGGGGGCGGTGCCGGCGGCGCAGCCGGAGGAGGGTGGCAGGAAGTTTCTCGGCGTAGACGTGAAGACGCTCAAGAAGATCGTGCCTCTGGGGCTGATGTTCTTCTGCATCCTCTTCAACTACACGATCCTGCGGGACACGAAGGACGTGCTGGTGGTCACCGCTAAGGGGAGCAGCGCCGAGATCATCCCCTTCCTCAAGACCTGGGTCAACCTGCCCATGGCCATCGGCTTCATGCTGCTCTACACAAAGCTCTCCAACGTGCTCTCACGGGAGGCGCTCTTTTACACCGTCATCTTCCCCTTCATCGCCTTCTTCGGCGCCTTCGCCTTCGTGCTCTACCCGCTCAGGAATATCATCCATCCTACCGCGCTCGCCGACAAGCTTCTTGCCGCGCTCGGGCCGAGCTTTCTCGGCCCGGTGGCCATATTAAGGATTTGGAGCTTTTGCTTGTTCTATGTCATGGCCGAGCTGTGGGGCAGCGTCGTCATCTCGGTCCTATTCTGGGGATTCGCCAACCAGGTAAATCTGGATTCTTGGGTCAATCTTGGCATGTACAAATGTTAATCCCTTCGCTAATTTATACTAGTAATAAAAAAGATTTGATTTTGATCCTCTCATTAGCTGACGGATGGGTTATTGGAGAACAAAAAATAGAAGGGAAAACTTGTCTCTGACAAGATGGTTTAAGCAACTTATTGTGTGCTCTTGGGATAATGCGTAGGAAATAAAACGTTTGTTTTGTTAGCAATTGGTAGGCCTGCATTGTAGCTTTGCGCATTGTATTGCGAAAATATTTCGCCGAAAAAATGTAGGTGCCTGTTGCTTTCTTTTATGAATACTTTCGGCTCTATTATTGCTAGCTTTCCTTGATCTAAATTATGTTTCAGTTATTTTCAGTTTTCAATTCGTTGTGGATATCTATTACATTGAACAACTTGGCCGGATATGGTTCACGCTTTATAACTCCTTTCAAAAATTATTTATTGATGTAGTCTTTTGCAAATCTAATATGCCACTGTCATACGGCTACTTTTGTTGCCAGAAAGTAAGGGCCCAAATTGGATTTATTCATACATTACTTTCCAGCTGCGGTTTCTTTTTGACGAGGGATACAACAGTGGGGAGCCTCATTGAGACTTCATAAAAAAGAGAATAAATGCATACTGAAAAAGGTATAAAACAAGAATAAAAGGCAAATCAAAATACAGAATAAGATTGGCTATAAAGAAAAAAAATCAACCAATGAGCATCAGCTAGATAATAAGTCAATATTATGAAAGGGGTGCAATGGCACTACTCCTGGAGCATGACTGATTGATTGCTTATTTACTCTCTTACATCTAAGTGAAGTCAGCTAAGAGATTGAAGCGACTCTCTGGACCAATAATTTCTGTTTAAAGAATGATCAAAGGTTGTTTCAGTTGTTGGTGTTCAACACCAGTGCATAACAGTGTTTAAGATTTTACTGTTTTTCTTTGTAAAATCACCTAGTACCCTGACCCAGGACATGGCGTCAGTGCATGATTTTGGTGAAACAATGTTGCTTTTTAGTACTGGCAGTATGTATTTTAATTGTATCTTGCATTGAGCATTCATAGTTGTAGCTTACAAGGGCTGTCCATTAGAGAGCAGCCCAACTGAAAAGTGTACCTTACAAGGGCTCTGTCTCTCTATGGCATTCTGGTCTGCGATTTGGATTTTGTTTTATTCATATTTGTTGAACTTCTCATCAAATGTTGGCCCTTTAGGATCCTACTTATCTGATTTATTTTTTTCAGATTACCACAGTTGATGAAGCAAAAGAATTCTACCCTTTATTTGGCCTTGGGGCTAATATTGCCCTTATCTTTTCTGGGCGTACTGTGAAGTATTTCTCAAATTTGCGCAAGACATTGGGTCCAGGAATTGATGGTTGGGAGGTATCTTTGAAAGGAATGATGAGCATAGTGGTACTTCTTGGACTTGTCATAACTGCCATCTATTGGGGAGTGAACAAGGTTGTTTTGAATGATCCTTCACTTCCAAAGTCTGATCGCAAGAAAAAGGTCAGTAGCTATGGTTTCTGGTGCTTCCCTTTTTTGCTTCTACTTCAATTAATCTGGTAGCGAATTGTTCAACAGGACAAGCCTAAGCTTGGCATGAAAGAGAGTTTGAAGGTCCTGCTCTCCTCGAGATATGTGAGGGACCTAGCTACCTTAGTTGTTGCTTATGGCATTAGTATCAATCTTGTGGAAGTCACATGGAAATCAAAGCTCAAGGCACAGGTAGTCTTTCTCATCTATCTATTCTTCTTTTCAGATTGTCTTGTTTCCATGGTGTTTTATATTCAGTAATCAGTAATGCTTCCCTTATTCACCTGGCAGTTTCCCAGTCCGAACGAATATTCATCTTTCATGGGTGATTTCTCGACCGCAACTGGGATTGCAACCTTCACAATGATGCTGTTAGGCCGAATTATATTCCGGAAATTTGGCTGGGGGGTGGCTGCGATGATCACTCCCACAGTTCTGTTGCTGACTGGTGTTGCTTTCTTCTCTCTGATTTTGTTTGGACATCCACTGACTCCTATGCTTGCCACAATGGGTATGACTCCCCTTCTGGCAGCCGTTTATGTGGGTGCCATGCAGAACATATTTAGCAAGAGTGCAAAGTACAGTTTATTTGATCCATGCAAGGAAATGGCATATATTCCTTTGGATGAAGATATGAAGGTTTGTTCATCCTTCCAAATTACATTCCCATTCTTGTGATTCCTTAGCGATTGAAGTATTTTTAACAAGTTTTTGTGTTCATTTGCTGATGTTTTGTTCTCTTGTGATGATTGCTTCATGTCAGGTAAATTTGTTTAGACCCTTCTTTTATTTGAAAATGGAGACTACTAAACCAGGATCCTTTGGGCACCAACGATTTTAAATAATAAAACTGTATATTTAGTAGTCACTTAGTTATGCACAGCTGTTTGTCAATCTGTTCAATTTTTCTGATGATGCATATGGTCATATACACTTTTCTAAAGCCTGTTAAATCTCATATGTAAGTGTAACTTCTCTTGGTCCTCTAGTTGTAAATTGACATTAGCTGTCTAGTGAAGATCGTACAGTTTGTCCCAAATTTCTACAGGCATGTCTTGTCCTTGAACTTAGAATCATATTTGGGTGGCACAATGCTTCTTGATGGCTCACTGCCTGCACCACTGTTATAATGCACATGCTAACTCCAGTTTCCTCTCTTTGCAGGTGAAAGGAAAGGCAGCCATTGATGTTGTATGCAACCCATTGGGAAAGTCCGGTGGTGCACTGATCCAACAATTCATGATCCTGACGTTCGGTTCTTTGGCAAACTCAACTCCATACCTTGGCGGCATACTGTTGGTCATTGTACTCGCGTGGCTAGGTGCGGCAAGTTCACTGGACAAGCAATTCACTAGCTTGGCCAAGGAAGATATCAAGAAGGAGAAGGCTTCCAAAGAGAAAGTAGACCCCTTGCTTCTCAAGGAGGCGCCTGTGGAGGGCACTGATGGACTGGTGGAGCAAACAAATGGATCTCTAACGAGTGAAACAACAGGAACCAAGAGCTCGACATCGAACTCATCTCCAATTCATTAGCCTCGTTATTAGAAGCTGTAGGTAGGAGAGTGATTACAGCGAGCAGAAATAATGGAAATCAAGCGATCCATGGCTTTGAAGTTTGTAACAGCGAGCAGCTTCAAGCTGCAAGTAAGTTTTATTTGTAACGTGAGCGAATTTTGACAACCGGCAGTGAATGCCGTTCTGGAGATGCCCCCCCCCCCCCCGGTTGTGCCAATGTCAAATGCACAAATTTCTTGTGCGTTGCGAAACTTGCATTTCCGTGCTTGCATGTGTTTTGAATTGAATCGTGTCATGGTGAAGAAATGTTTGCTTGGCTTTCTTTTCGGTGGTATCAACTGAATGTTTCTCAGGAGAGGGAAAGTGTGCCTTGAAACACAATACATCTGACACAATCACGTTTCCAGTGCGCATCGTGATCAAGGGCCTGATTTGGTGTTCGCCCGTGCAAGTATGGATCACATCAAACTTATAATGTAATCTCACTTTTCTCTCCCTTCAACCATTTGCCATGAGAAGTATCTGAAATACAGTAACGACTGTCCGGGAGCTGAGAGGGCAAAAGGTAGCAAGCGCATGTGAGGCCATCCTTTCCTTGCCAGTACTAGGACTATCGCAGGGATGGTACAGCAGAGGTGGGCAAAATAGCACACTTGCATGTGCACGAACACAAGCAACCAAACCGCCAAAAGCCAGCAGATATTCGGTCGATCGAATGGTTAGTTGACCGCAACATTTACCTGACGAAATGATCGATTCGTCAGCAATCAGCTGTCTTCGAATTCCAAAAGATAATTGATTCTTGGGGAGATCGAGGTTTTCTGCCTTGTCTCCCATTAGCCAGTAGCCATCCATCCTTTCATTTCGGGTCAGCAGAGAACAAGGATTGATGCTGACCTGCTCTGCGAACAGTAACACTTGCATTCTGTTCTTCCCAACGTTTGGTCTGTACATTGGTGGATAAAAATTCTTGGACATGAAGCCTTAGAACTTCGGAGTCGTTTTTCTTTATATGGAAGAAGCTAAAGATGCAAGTCGATGGGGACGGATCACCTAAATTCGGATGCAAAACGCCTCCATTCTGTCGCCTTTAAGCGAGCGCTCTTCAGCTCTTATGTCATTAACTGTTCTAGATGTGTGTTACTCATTTGCCGGTACAGATTGCAGAAGCATGCGACCGGCTTTCTCCCTCTGGTCCTTCTCACTAATCTGTATCAGACGCTTGACAGAGCAGTTAGGCAGCGACGTCAAGGAAACAGCCATCGAACAGTCAAGGAATTCCTCTGTGACCCGAAGATGACGTTGTATTATGACTTATATGAGCAAATAATTCATGGCTTCCGTCTTTCTTTAGAATAAGACTGCTGAATATCCCCGTGAAAGACCGATGCATACAAAATATTCATGTACAGCTGCAAAAACGAATGTTGCACAAAGACCAATCTGCAGTAATGCAAACTAGCAGAGTGTTGAAATTCCTTGAGA
Organism: Phragmites australis; assembly: GCF_958298935.1. Taxonomy (NCBI): domain Eukaryota; kingdom Viridiplantae; phylum Streptophyta; class Magnoliopsida; order Poales; family Poaceae; genus Phragmites; species Phragmites australis. The sequence continues at coordinate 35,608,318 of NC_084921.1, forward strand.
CGTAAGAGTACAACAGCAGAGGAACTGAGGAAGGACATTGGGTGAAGTGTCTGTTGGCGCAAGAAATGTCTTTAACAACAGAGTGTGGTAAGAACCATCTCATGGGGTGGCTCAAGCTTGAAGAAGAAGTGGAGAGGAATAGAATGCCAAGAGTGATGAAAAAATTCTGATCCCTTGGCAAGATGTTCATAGGTCAGTATTTATATTGCCATCTAGAGTGTAAGTGTATATGTGTATCCCTACGAGACTGGTAGAGGTACAAGTCGTCATTGTACAACTGGGTCCTAGGGCTAGCCTGGTAAAACATTGTCCAAACCTGGGTCAACCTTCAACTACTCTAATAACATCACCTAACCGTGGCAGGGATCATGGTGGCAGGTGTGGCAGGTGGTCATAGTGCTTGGCTGGTAGCTACAGTGATGGCTCCGTCCATTTTGAACGGTCGGCCTCCAACAACTCCAACATTAAATGTCGATCACTTCGTTGCAGGTAGCTAGTGCCCCTCCCTCTCTATCAACCCTTTGTTGGGGGCCTCGTGCTCTCCTAGGGCTCCAAGAGGTTTGCGGCCCCTGATGCTCAGAGGCTCCAGAGGTCTATCCTTCGAGGCGACTCGGAGCTTAGGGCCTCTGAGGCGATGCAGAGCTTGGGGCCTCCAGAGGCCACGGCCGCCCGGTGGGCCAGATCGGTGACCCCCTTGACTCTAGCTTTAGGGTCCTTGGGCTCGGAGCCCGAAGGTCGTCGGATGTCAGTGAGCGAAGCCAAGGAGCATCAGGGGCCCTTGGTGGCGACCCCCCAACAACAGCCCCTCGAGAGGGTGGCCTAGCGGAGTGACTGGCCCCCGTGGTCTTCAGAGCTGGGTCTCTGGTGATCCTTGGCTCCGTCGTTGGGCGCCCACGGCCTTCCAACGGTCTTGAGCCGATACAAGTGCCGGTCCAACGGTCGAGCCGAATCCCAAACGTCACCTGCAAGAGAGGGCTTTAAATACAACATGTAGTTAGTGGTGTAGTCATGTCACGCCAGGCAATAGTGAGACACGTGACGTCTCGGCGTTGGAGATGGGGAGCGTGCGCACGCCCCGATTAGGCAATAATATCCCCTTTGGTTTATAAAAAGGGGGTACCGGTTTAACGGCGGCCTCATCTGGCATCTCGATTCTCGTCTGCCTTTTACTCTCGTACGCGCGCCCGCCGGCCCTAGTGCTCCAAGCCTCCATCACCGGCGAGTTTTCTTTGCTGCCTCCCAACAACTTCCATGGTTCGCACAGGCGCCCGTGGCAGAACTAGTTCCCTAACGAGGGGCCGTGCACCATCTGTGGATCCTGTAGCAACGTCAGCAACCTCTGTCGCCGCCGCTCGTCCCACGGAATTGGCTTTTGCCGCCACTGCCATGGGCACATCAGCAGTGGTGGGGACATTGATGTGCGCATGCCGGCGGCATCCATGTCGGCGGTGACTCCTCCGCCGTTGCCCGGGCCACCGCCGGGGGTGTCACTCCACCACGCCAGCAAGAAATACCCTTGCTAACTAGCGTGGTGGGGGTATCTACCGTCACCGAGGCCGAGCTTAACCGGATGGTCGAGGAGTGGAAGATCCCTTCCAGATCCATCACTCAAGCCCCACGAGGGGGGGGGGGGGTCCTAGCACCGCGGGGCCATGAGACTGTGGTCTCAAGGCCTTCTTTGACGCGGGCCTCGGCTTCCCGGCCGTACCGCTGCTCGAAGGGGTGCTCAGCCACTTTTACGTGAAGCTCCCCCAACTTTCGGCGAACACCATCGCCCGCTTGGCCATCTTTGAACGGGCCATGTGGGTGGAGAGCTACGAGGGGCGAGCGGAGCTCTTCGCCGCCATCCATGAAGTAAGCTGTCAACCGAAGACTCGGACGGAGGACGGGGAGACGAATGCTCTCGATTTTGGCAGCGTGAACTTCCAGCTCCGGCAAAGGCCATCAATTATTTGTAGCATGCGATGATGATAAATTTCCCTCTTTCTGTAAACAACCCAAAGAGTATGGCCTGGCATAGGAGACCTCAATCCATGACAAGCCTGGGATCAGAACAGGTACGAAGCAGTACTCATCCTGTCAGAATTGATCAAATAGATTTGTATCAAGCACAGTGGATAAATCATACAAAAGGATAACTTTCATTACAAGAAGGAATGGATTCCTCAGGATTTTTCCTAAAGACACTAAATTCATTGTTACATTGTAGTACCAAGTAAAACTTTCAGGCCTCTTACCTGAAAACATGCACAACTACTTCCATCATCTTCAGTCTTCCGCCATCCATTTCCACATTTTCGAAGCTTTACTACATCTTTTGCAATCAAGCAATATTTTCCCTCAACTTCCTTCTGGTCACTACCTCTGCCAGTCTTCTCAGAGAAAATGGCCGAGCTATTACAGATCATTTTTTCAAAGGCTATTAGTTCATCTGGGCAAGGCAGCTTGTCTCTTACCTGCCAGAGATTCTTGCTATCCACGAATTGGGCACGCAATAACCCTTGCCGGAACTAGTGGCAATATATCTTTGAGAGCCTTCAAGGAACTCAGGACCATTGGTTTCCCTGCAGTATCTTGATCCAGCATATTGATCCATTCATCAGTTCTTGTTATTTTCACACCATCCACAGAGAGGATAACATCATGAGCAGAAAGGTATTCTGACAGAGGAGATGTTTGTGGGATTCCCATGACCTGTTCTGACAGTCTTTTAGATTCTGAAGACTGCTAAGATCAAAATGATGTATAAAAAAGAAGCAGAGTTACCATAAGGCCATCGCCATTCACATAGAGAGGATATAACACCACTGGAAGTAACGATGTCATCAGCTCACATACTGCACAGAGCTATAAAACATGAAATCATAACAGAAACCTGCAGAACATCAACATGAATCTAGTAACATGCTTAGGTAGGATGACCAGATATACCAGAATATACCATTAAATTCCAGTCTTGAACTACGTCTAAGACTGCAAGTGTGGTTACAGAGTCTACAAACTCCCAATAATATCCTGTATTTTGATCCTCCTTTCCCTGGATCCATGTTAATAACTGTTTGTGTTTCTAGACATTGTTACACATCTCTAACCAAAGTTCAATGGTCAATTTCTAAACCAGCAATTGTTTCTATTTGGTTTGCGTACCACGAGGCTCTGATTTAGGCTACAGTCAACCAAAGGATAGAAAAAGAAGGCAAAACCATCTCCTACATACTGGTATCAGTTTCTGATGTCCCAGCCAAACGAAATATTCCCTCTTTAGGCAATATACTCTCTGATGTATCCCATCAAATATTAACTTGTAGGAAAAATCATAATTACGACCTTAAGAGAAGATCGGCACATGCTTGTGTGGTGTAGGAGATAAGAGGTTAATTTCTATATCTCAGCTCACATTTTTTAAAGTGGACATTCAGCGACCAATGGCATCTTAATGCCAAACCACATATAACTAATTGTTCTTGTTCCTTTTTTGTTGTCTCCATTATTGCCAGCAAACAAAATAGTTATGCACGTTTCTTTTGGTTTCGGCACTACAGTCCTGTATAGGTTAGCAAGAAGCACCACAGGTATCGGAAGTGGGATGTTGGACTCATGTATGTAATATACATATATAAATATAAATATATATTTGTATCTATATAGATATATATATATAAACATAATATATTAGTGGACAATAGTTACGTTAGTAATATGAATGTAACAAAATTTGTTTTGTATGTTTTTGAGTTTTAGTTTTTTTCTCTTTGCACTTTAGATTGTTTTAGTTGATTTATCAATATAACTAATTTTCCTTTCACATTTTTCTGATATTTTTGATATGGTGACCCTATGGTGCCCATCCCGGAAGTATTCCGCCGAGTTGCTATGCATCACACAGAATTTCTAGATATCTTGGGTAAATCTGAAACTGTTAGACAGCAAATTGCTGCAAATTGGAAACCACCGAAGGAGAACTTCTGTAAAATCAATACTGATGGATTTTTCTCAGAGTTGCACAAAAAACGGAGGACGGGGTTTCATAATACAAGATTGCTCTGGTTATGTTATTGGAAGTGGAGCTGGGAACATTCATTTCCTGTGTTCTGGCACGACGAGGCTCCAGCTTCTATATCTTCTGTGGTAGCTTGCGATTCAGCAGCTATCTTAGTTTAAAGGAACACTTCCATTACCTTAAAAAAAAGAAAAAAAGACCCTCTATTAAAATTCTCACATTAATTAATTTAAAGCTCTTTTACGGTGATCCATACTACATAGAGGTAGGAGTTAGTATAAATCTAATCTGATGATCCACATAATTGGATATTTTAGTAATTTGGCAATTTTGTTAAAATTACCCACCATGCTTTTGCTAATAGAAAGATGGACGTCGTAAACGTCGGATCACTAACCCTAGCCGATGGGTAGCAAATGAACTCTCATACCGAATGCAGATTAAAATGTTAAAACAGCAATGAAATATTACTCTATTTAGAGACATATAACTGTAGTTAATTATTTTCATGCCACGTATTTTTCTCTCTAAAATAACCTTAATACTAACATACTACTCACGTATACTACCTATATTACCGGTGAGAAATGAGTAGTATTTTAACTAATCTTGACCATTATACTCTAAAATAAGATAGCTCATATTAATTTTGGACCATCGTAAAATTTCTCCGTAATTCTCTTCTGCCAAAATAAGTTGATCTACTATAATTCTAAAAAAATTACTGTAATTTCGGAATCAAACACACGTGAATGAAAGATACAACTTCACTTATTCAGCTAATCATGAATATGATAGCACTGTGACGAACACATCCAGGAATCGAGTTGGGCAAGTCCACTGATGCCTAGACACAACACATAAGTTCCTCGCAAAAATAAAATAAAACACAATACAGACGCCGAACAAATCCAGCCTTGCCCACCGCCGTGCAGCCGGCCTGTCAACGTGCCGTCGCCCAAGCCCCTCCCCGCCACGAAGGCTTCCATAAACTAGATCAGAAGCTGGGCAGCTTCACCCTGTCGGTGCACTTGCTCCGCATCGGCAGCGTGCAGTCGATGAGCTCCTTCCCGTCGCGGTCAACGCACTGGTACACCTGGAACAGCTGCGCCTCGCTAGACTCGTCCCGGTTGCACTCCAGGTTCACCGCGAACCCGGTGGCGTCGCTGATGGCGTCCCTGATGCTGCTCAGGAAGTAGGTTCTGCTGTCCGACGGCACGATCCCGGCGCTCGCGAGGATGGCCGTCAGGTTGTGGCGCGACTTGAGCGCTAGCGCCGCCTCGAAGTAGTCGTGCTGGTCCAGGCCCGAGCAGGTGCCGTGCTTCCGCCACTCGTAGCTCCAGAACCTCATGCTTTGCCCGCCGTTCTTGCACGACAGCGACGGCCAGTTCCGGTCCAGCGGCTTCAGCAGGTCCTTGATCTCCAGTAGGCTCAGCGGGTTGTCGTCGTTGCAGTACTCCGGCCAGCACTTCTTCCGTGCCCCGACGATGGAGAACTCGGCGTCCGGCTCGCCGCCGGTCCTGCACACGGCGTAGTTGGGCCACAGGCCGTGGATGCCGAAGTCCGCCGCCGGCTTCCCGGTGCTCGGGAAGCAGCAACCCTGCTCCGTGTCGCAGAACGAGCCGGGCCACTGCGCACGCGCGTATACATTACACACATGCATGCATCGGAAAACGTTAGATTGAGTTCGTCGTCCAAGCTATGTCGCTATGCGTTCTGAAAAAATGCATGTACTATGCGTTCTGAAAAATATGCGTGCACCAACAAGAAAGTAATCTAGTGATCGATGATCATAAGGCTAGCTGATAGATTCACCATGCATGCATCACCTGTTGAACAAGGTAGAAGAAATCGAACTCCTCCGCCGTGGACGAGACGGCGAGGACGAGAGAAAGCAGGAGCGCAAAGGAGAGCGCAAGCTTCATCCTTGCCGGTATTAGAGATCGATCAGTGTTTCCTTCAATTGTGTTCGTGTTCAGTTGCAGTGATCGATCCGGACAACTGGTGTTTATAACGATGTATGCAAGTTATGGATCGGGCGCAGAAACAACATGCATAATGCATGCTTTTTTTAGATAAGAGGGGTTCATGCATGCATGTTGCAAATGTATGTTCGTTGGCTTCCTTCACGTGGGGTGGGTGCAGGAACAATGAATCTGAGCCGATAATGCAATACAAAAAACGTGTAGATTTTTGGCAATTTGGTGTCCAGTCTGCACAAAACTATGAATCTGTTTGGTATAGCTCTAGCTCCGAGATCCATGCTGAATTTAAGTTTATATGATAAAATAAAATAGTTAAACTTTTATTTTTAATTTAAAATAAAAATCTGATAGCTCAACTAAATATCATCAATCCACCAACGACTCTAGATCTGAGATTTCTTGAAGTTAGGTTTAATCAGTTTAAAAAAATTTAAATCTGAAACTGTGCCAAACGATACCTATATATCCCGGCTTGACGGCTTTCCCGATAATATTTCATCTTTGTTAATCTCTCTGTTTACAGAGGGGTCCGTCTACTTCAAACTCGGGCATTTCTAGGTTGATCTTCACCCTAGTGTTTTGGGGCCTAAAAACACCCGGTTTTGTTCTGATTAAAAATCTGACACTCGACTTTCTAACCATCAGATTCTGAAAAAATGGCTCAGATCCGATGACAGTTTCAACTCTGATTTTGACTCAGATAACGACTCAACTTCAAATATGGGCTACTTTAACATTTTAGGGGCTACAAATAAAGGCCGATTTGAGGGTAAAAAAATCTGAAGATTAGATTGACTAAACTTAAATAAAGGCCGAACAAAAATTGATGAACAAAAAGCCCAAAATATCTGAAGTGACCCCAATACCGAACCAGAATTTTGCCCACCGGCACGACAAACAGGCCCTACATGATCAAAATAGGCCTGCTTGGGCAGCTGAGTGTCGACAATGGATAAATTCAATTATACATAAACTTATTTAAAGTAAGAATATCTGATTATATACAGGTGCGTATCGAACAGGAGGATATAAGATTTTATACAGGTTCAGATCTCTCTTAGGATAAAAACGTTACGTCATATTTTACGCTAATTATTCTGAGACAAAGACAATTATAATTGGGATATCTCTGGTTCTAATCCTAAGGATCCAGTGAGTTCTCTTGTATTATAAATCTTTAAACTCTTGTCAGATGAATCTAATCATTGTATGACTCTGTTGTGAATCCCAATAGCTTGTTTCTGCTCCTATCCGACTAGACTTGCTTCATATTATTTATATAGCTTCTTGTTTTTTGGTTCAATGGCTCTCCCTTTGGCCTTGGATCTTTTCTTTGGATGCACCCCTCCTCTTCTTGTATAGTTGAGACTAAGAGACGTATCGTACTGGAAGTTTCTGAATATAATCTTCTTGGATTGTATTATTTACGAATATCTTGAAAACTCTTTCCTAATCCAGATATGGTTATATATAAAACACGATGGACTGCCTGGAATGCCTGGAATATCATCATGTCTTATTTACCTCATAGTGATTACAAAACCTATCCCTATCATATTGGATTAAAGATATGTATATGATGAATATTTATCTCTATGGTATATCGTATTTATAGTAAATCTTTTAAATATTAATGATTAATTCCCATGAGCACTAAACTCGCACACCCAATTGAATCACAATGAACAGAAATTAAACCCTAGCAGAAGAAAAAATGGAACAAACAACGAGCAAATCCAAGAAGAAACCAAGAACATCGGCAATATAGAACTCAAATCATGTGAATCGCAAGCAAGCAAACCCTATGAATCGAACTCAACTTGTTGTCTCCATCCATGAGCACGACGAAATGGGGAACACAACAAAGCAAACCACATGAATCAGATGAGCAATCGCGGCACACCAAACTGAATCGTACTGAATGGGAAATAAAACCTAGCAGAAGCAAAATTTGATAACGGAATAATTGTGACTTACATCCAGAGTATAAAGACTGCAGGTCCAGGAAATAACAGGGGGAGAGCAATAGTTCGTTACAGCCGGCATGTAGAAGGAACGAAATTAACAGCCTAGCTAACAGATATCAAGGTCACAACCAAGCTTATCCAAAGTTTCAGAGAGAGGAAGAACAAGGGTCGTCACAAAGACATCGAGCACAAGTCCTTAATAACAAGCAGAAGCAAAATGGAACCAAAAACGAGCAAATCCAAGAATGAACCAACCACATCGACAATATAGAACTTCGATCCTATGAATCACAAGCAAGGAAACCCTAGAAATTTACCTCACTGTCTACACCTAATCAGACCCGCAACAAATATCAGAAGAGGAATGGGAGAGCAAGCTACCATCACTGGAAACCCTAGAAATCCTCACCTCGCTCGTCTCCACCACAAAGAAGACGAAATGGCGAGCACCATGTGTCTGTGAAGTCAGAGGTGCGCATTAAATTGCGAGTGGTGCTTCATTGATTTGCAGTCGAACACTACAGCGATGATACTGTTCATATAAATATTGTAATGATGATATTGTTCATAAGTTTATTGTAACAACAAATTTTATCCATCGAACAGCTTGCAAAGAAGTGAAGTCACCATGACTTCCTTCCCGTGAAGTCGGATAATCCCATTACCAACTCTACACCGTCATAACTCGGCGTGACTCCCACAAATCCAAACCAAAGAGCCAATGACACGTGGGGCCCACCCGTATCACTTTGCAACCTAATATGGGCCAAGGGAAAACCAAACAAAACGCAAAAGCCCGGCCCAAACCAGATCAAGCGAGCACTAGCCCATGAACGTGTCACCGATCTCAAAGCAAAATAGACAGCCAGAAAATCGAGCACGGAAGGCTTAAAAAACGCTCGAGCGTTGTTTAGCTTTTCCGTTCTAGAGACAGGATCACAGGACACAGAAAAATTGTCTGCTTCTGCCCTTGATCAATTCAAATACTACCAATTAACAAGAAGCACAAAAGTTTTCAAAGACAGAGGGGACGAACAAAGTACAACCTGTTCTTGCTCAGCACGGGGCCCTTTGAAGAGTTGTGAGCAAGCAATACGGCCCCAGCCTGATCAATCGTCCGTCCATCTGCATGCCCCTATGATAAGATTAGAATGATGGGCTGTTTATGGACAAACTTCCTGAAGTCTTGGCTACCCCCCCCCCCCCCTCTTCTGGCATCACAAGCAACATAAGTTGTTGGATTTTTTTTCTCAAAAACAACTCTTGATTCTTTTTTCTCTCATCGTTTGCAACGAGTTGCAGTTGTGATGTGACCAAGGCTGCAACCGTATCAATTCCACAACTCAGTGTTCGAGATGTCTATGTGTCACATTATTTTCAGTTTGAGAAGATGTCAAAATTGAGTCAAATTTAGAGAATTTCAGCATGCAGAATATACATATTTATAAATCTGGTGAAGTCTTCTTTCTAATGGATCTAATGGTGCATGATTTGAAGTATTCTATGAAGAGATGCTATTTTGAACGAAGACTGCACGAGCTGTCAAAAATATTGCGCGAGAGTTTGCAAAGATAATGAATCCGTGGGTTATATGGCATACTTGCGTAAATCCATGTGGTTTCAAGAATTTCCAAAGGATTGAAAGGCTTCCATATCTAGTTCTACATGTATTTGGATGCAATTTATATAAAGAAACAAAAGATATGAAGAGTTGAAGTCAATTCGGATTCGGTTTGTCACAGCTAGATATGCATTGAGTAAAAAGTCTATAAAATGAGTAAATGGAATCTGTTTTGGACGTGCGAATAGTCGCTGGAAAGCTTACTTCAATACCCACGTGATAGTTCTGGTCCGAGCTTTAATTTCCTTCTGGATGCATCACAATTGGAGCAACAATCCGACAGTTATACAATTAGGTTTTCTATTTTTTTTAGTCCATGTAATCTTTCGATTTTGTTTCCTATTTTACATGTTGTGGAGTCTTTACATAATGTTAAGGTCACATCCATGTAAGGGGAGAGTTGATTATGAATTGAGTTATGCCATGATGGCTTTAGGTTAGACCCATGTTATCGAGTTTGCAAGTTCTTGTTAAAAACTTTGCATCCACCGAGCAAAACTATGTGTGTTTGTTCTTAGTTTGTGGATCAAGATAGTTCTTGGGTTGCAGGCTAAATCCTTGTGATTCTTCCTACCAGTTCGTGTTCAATCTATAACACGGGTTGGTGGTTTTCTTCAGTGCGGTATTGCATTTGTACTTCAGATTGCAACATTGTGCAAGTTATCTCCATATCTTCGTTGTTCCACCGTAAAAGATCAGGCCGAACCTCATCAAGTATGGTTGTGGCCTGGGGCTTCGCCCCCGTCATCTCTTGTTGGTGGCCACGTTGTGTTCTTGTGCTGCGTGATGATGGTTGTATCTTGCAGGTGTTTGATCCAGTCGACCCATTGAGCCTGGGTTCATTGGGTTGTGCCGCAGTTGGGGAATTGGGCGAAAACCCTCACTGGCATCTTGTTGCCGACGATGGTGACGCTCGTGGGCGCCACAACCTCCTTGGAGGCATCGTGGCAATGCTTCCCCATGGGATCTCCAGGTGAAAACCCTGTCCAGCCTCCCAGACGAGCAACGACGGTTCCGCTTCCTTCCTGAAGGTATCATTTGAAGAATTCCACTGTTGTCTTGGTGTTCAGCTGGCGGCAATCCTTGCAACACCATCTCCATTGTTGCTTGCCCTTCTGTCCGACACTCTCCTATTCAGCGGGGCTTCCCTTCACCTTCGGCGCTTCGCGGCAGTGGCTTTGCTCCGATGTCCCAGGACCCGTCCTAGTTGAGGTGCTAGCTGGGCACAGTGGCTTGCTGTGTAGCATTGCTCGGTGTGGGTGCCGTTTGATCTGTGGATGTCGGGTTGTATGTATGCTGCTTTCATTGTATCTTCGTCGTCCGGTTGTTTTAAGGGGGTTTTGGGGGTTTCTTTCTCCTTTATCTTACGCATGAGTAGGACTCTGTGGGTTGTAATGCTATGTTTGTTAAGGTTTCAGATCTAGTTTTTTTTATAAATTGGGTCACTTTTTTTTCTTAATACAATAACATGTAACTCTCCTGCGTGTTCGATAAAAGAAAAACCATTTGAAAGAGGTCTTTCAAAAAATCCTTTTGTTTCGGCCTGGTCAAACTTTGACAACATACTGTATTTGTCTAGTTTCAAAGCATACGGTCACATGAGAAAACCACTAAAATGTGGAGCTCGTGGCAGGGCAGAGAGCTTCTCCTGTTCGTGGGTTCGTGGCAGGGCAGAGAGCTTCGCCTGTTCAGCGGTCACCTGGAGATTCAATTCACGTAGTTAAGCTGGTGTTTAAAGTTTAAACTGGATGCATGTGAGACGTCCTAGGAAAAACTTGGGATCGATGAGATTTAGAACGGGCCTAGACATTTAGCAATGTAGCAGATATCGTAACGAATCGACAAATAGCTTAATAACCTTTTAATGAAGAAAAAAATCGTTATATGTCTCTATGGCATGCCTTCGAGCTACAGATGCTTGGACGACATATGTTGTTGGCGGTCGCCGTCGGTGCCACTGGGTCATAGACTCATAGCAGTAGTGATTTTCCAGCGTACGCATCGCCATCACTTCCGAAGACCAGCTTTCCTCGAACGAGAAAAATGAGGTGCTCTGTCCGTCAGCAGTACGTGTTCCATCATTTTACGACCGTGCGTGTAATTCGTTCTCTGAGTCCATGATTATGTTGGGAACACACACGCAACCCAATTGGCCAATGCTTGCATTTTCCCTAGAGAAACATCTGAGGTTTTTCTTTTGGGAGATGTGGTTACTGACTTACTAGTGCTAGGATTACCTGACTGTTTGCATGCAAAATGATACACTACGTCAACATCACTTCGTATCAAAATTTTTTTGCTCCATGTACGATGTAACCTATTAATGCCCGTTAGGGATAGGACTGTAGCGATCCGTGGATCTATTTTAGTTCAATTTAATAAACTAATTAATTATTTTGAATAGTTTAAAATGATCAATTAATTAATTAAGTTGCACGCTAGATCCAGAGATATACATTGATGCACAACGCCCATCCTTAATGCCCGTCTGTGCGGACTCGAGGCCTCCAAAAATCTGCCCTAGTCATGAATCCACCGATTTGTGTAATCTCTTTTTGCTAACGCAAATCGCGTTGCCAGATCATGCTCCAACTCTTTTCGTGGAGGTGGCATTATAAACAAACAAAGGACCAATTGGATCGAACCAAAAGATCATCCTCTTTAAACAAATCGATCACAACATCACTGTCCTTAGAAAGTTGAAGGATGTGTATGGCCTCCCCCTTGGTTAAAAAAAGAAAGATATGGCCTCTCCAGCTCCCCACTCTCACCACCAACCGGTTCTAGTGGGCACCGCACGACAGGTCGATGATTCGGACGCAATCTCTCTCTATCCGTCACCCTATCTAATGTATATGTGTGACACCGAATTGCAGATTAGGATAGAGCAAGCTTTGGGCTGTCACCCTATGGACAGTGCTGCTCATTTGGCAAAAGTCCCTAACCCTGAGCTTAGTTGCCAAATAATTTGGCACGACCTAAAAAGCACAGCTCCTCGATTGCACGATTGGATACTTATGGTCTTTTTGGTAGAGTATTAGTTTAAAAAAATAAAATTGGTTATTTATAACTCTAAAAACTTTTAGAGCTAAAGCTATAGACAGATCAATAATCTTTAATTTAAATATATTATTCTTATTTTAGTTTAAAAACATATATTTAAATTATTTTATTTTATCATATAAACTCAAGTTCTGTATGGATGTGGGAGCTGCTGGAGGAGCTGAAGTTAGACCATCTTCAACTATATTTTCTTCATTTTATTCCCTTCCCGATTTTCTTCCCGTTCTTATTTCTTTTATTTTCTCTTATCTTCAACAGATTCTCTTCGAGGGGAATCGCGAAGAGAAAGGAAAGAGAATCTCATACTGAAGAAAATGATATGAGAATTCTTTCGTGACAGAAACCGTAAAAAAAACCGTTAGAGTGCTGAAAGAAACAAAAATCTGTTCACGATAAGACTTTCGACCGCGATGAAATCCCTTTACATATCTTACTAGTCTCGCTGTGCTAGTCTAGCTTGCATGGTACCGGCCTGTACGACCAATGTTTTGACCCGATACGTATTTGAGTAGTACAATGCTACAAGAGAGTACGCCTCAGGATTGAAGTGCCATGCCAATGCCAATACTTTACCGTCAGAATATTCTGAGAAATGAAAAAAGGAGCTTATCGTTCTCGGAAAACAATTGGGAACAGTTTCTGACTGAACAATGAATGTGAGCGCAGGTAGCACTCTGCATCGCCTGACAGTACGTTGTTCCGAGCAGAATAGGTGAGACAAAGAGGCGAGCATGGGCATGGCGCTAGGGGTATCAATGGGATCCGATTCTTGATTTTTCGTGAGGAATTTTTTTATTAGGGGAGGAAATGAAGAGATTTTATCTCTCACGAACTCATATGAGAATGGAGATGGGAAGGTGCTTCCCGTTCCTGCTTCCCGCTATATCTTCGATATCACATATATACATATTTTTTATAGCATATAAACATATAAATATTACATTATGCAGAGTAAATAATAAATTACTCTTATTCTTTTTATCTAACCTACGATATTTAATCAATCTTGTATTAATTACTCTCATATATATCAATAAATTATTTATTTATACATCGTACATATTATTAATATATATAAATAGTCAAATATCATTCAATTTTACATCTCTATTGGAGACCCGATCCCCGCAAATTCCCCGTGGGGATGGGGATTGGAGAAATCTTCCTCCTGATAGCTAAATGGGGACGGGGATGGGGAAGCATTCCCCGCGGAGATTGGCCCCGTTGCCATCCCTACATGGTGCCTTCAATTCGAGCGAGCAGGTCCCGCCCCGGCTTCTTCGGCCAAGCGCGCGTAACGCCGCCACTGTTACCGGCTCCGTGCCGATCTGTCATCTTGTGCCCCGCGCTGTGGATTGGTCACAAATGCGCTGCTGCTGAGAATTTTTTTATTTTATAATTTTTAAATTTAAAAATTGCAAAAATGTATATCCGTTTTTAATTCAACGGACGACGTGTTTAAAAATTAAGAAAATATTGCGTTCTAATACTTTAAAATTCAAAACACAATCAAAATAGTCATGAAAATTTAAAAAAAATGAAGTGCAGAGGATGCTATCTAGTTTAAAAAAAATTCAACTCAAACAGTTACTTGTGCAATGAGAAAAAACCAATTATTTGTCATTTTTTAACAGACGATAATAGTCTAGATTTATATTTTTCAAAATAGACATATATATATATATATGTAATTTTTTATTTAAAATATAAAAATTCTGCCATGGATGGTTTCCGCTAGGCAGAGCGAGAGACTGGCCGAGTGGATCGGACGGTGTACGCGGGGGCCAGGCGAAGATGGTACACCGGCACCACACCATAGCGATTGTGACTCACCCAAGGGGTAGGGTGCGTGCTCGTGGCAATGATTTGTACAAGTACCGCTGCTCTTGCTTGCCCATCACTGTGTCGCCCGGTACGGCGTGTGCTACGTGCATAGTGGTGCCGACGTGCCGCATAGTAATGTCGTCTCATGTTGGGTCGCTGGATTGGTGATAACTAAGCGTCATGAGCCTGATTGGTACACACCTTCCACGTACGACCATCTTCGAGAGGAGGGGAGGTAGCTATTGTAGCGTCAGCACACAAGTCAAAGCGTGCCAGATGCAGGGCCCAGGACAAGGGTCAGGTTAGGGGTCAGACGTAGTCTGTTTTACTTGTATATTTAGTCAATGTATTTTGTTTAAACTGTTGCATGACTATTTATTTTGTTTAGCTTTCTATTTCATTAATTCAGACTGTTCCTGCATGATGAAAAAGGAACCACTCTGTGTTTCCAATAATCAACGGATTAGTTAGAGAAGATGGTAGAGCACGTGATTCGTAAAATCCATAGCACTAGCCGCTACAACTAGCCTATACCTATAGCGCCCGAATCATGGCTTTAATGGCATGTGCAATGACCAATCACTCGGTCCATGCACCACCAGTGGGAAACTGCGCGTCCATGATGCACCACACCTCTTTCTCTCTCTATCGGCTTCGCAACACATATTCAAATACATGGCAGGATTCCCTGAGATCTCTAACACAAGCCATGGCCACTTACTCTATATATAAGGGTAACCCCAAAGATAAAAATGCTTAAATGCATACAAACCGACTACTTCATCTCCACCACAAAACCATCTATGGCTTCCGGGTCTGGGTCCAACAAGGGTAAAGGCAAGATGGTTCCTTACGAGCTATGTCGCGACATCCTTGATAGACTCAAGCATGAGGAGGAAGAGCAAAAGAGAAACGAAGACCGAGAGCAGAAGAAGAGTATAGGGACTTTCACAATAGTACATGTGCAGCAAGCTCTACTCCCATGGATGCAATTTTAAGAGATTCTCTGAGAATATATGGATAAGAAGCCTCCATCTTTTTCACCAATCTAGTAGATATTTTCCTGCACCTGATAATTTGTCTTTACATAAAGCATGCTTCATTTAGCAATGAGGTACTACATGCCATTGCAACTTGTCGTAAATTTTCTAGGTATAAAGTACGAGTCGATGCATGTTGCTTTATGTACTATAACCACGGGCAGGCAACAAATGCTTATGATGAGCCTTATATGTGATGTAATTTACTTTTATCAATAAAATGATCGGAATTTATCATTCTGTCAATATGTCTTTTCTAAGCCCAATGCTTTCATATGATTCCCTACTTTTCATGCATAGATAACAATAAATCCTTGCTGAACTTTTACAGAATGAAATGACCACACTAAGTAACAGTTTTCATAGGAATCTCTGCTAAGCATCAATGGCACAACTTTTTCAGCTTTCACAGGAAACCTCTGGTTATTTTTCCTTGTGCATAATACTCTCATGATCCAGCCCCTAGCCATGCTTATGCACTCAATCCATGCACCAGCCCCTAGCCACCATAAATAGCCCACATTGAACCATGGGTAGACCACTCCTTCCTCATTTGTCTCAAATGCAATATCTTTCTTAGCTCCACCAAACTTACCTAAGAAACATTAGGAGACTTACATCCCCTATAGGGTCAAATCGCCGATGTGCTTCGGTGACGACCCTTATAGGCTTCGCGAGTATAGGACATCTACTACACATATGGCAGACGCTTTTTCATGTATGCCAACTACCAGTATAACCCACCTCGACCCGCCTCATGTGGCACTTTCCATGCGATTTCATGCAACGTCTTACTAAAATTGCCTCTTGTTTCATTTGTCTAGTCTCCTCCACCTATCTGTGACTTCATGGGATGACTGGATATGGAGTAAAATAAGCACCAGAAGTGGTGGGTCGACATGACTATGCAGTGAAGGAGGCAAGCTTATGAACGCTCGGAGTACGAGCAACAGCTGGAAGAACTATGGATAAAACGGCAGGAGGAGGAGCATATGAGGAAGGCCGAAGGAGCGCGCCGCGGTTGAAGCATGTGAAGCTGAGAGGGAAATAAAGCGGGAGAGGATCCATCGCACTAAGACAGCAAGCCCCGATACCCTTAGGAAGGGTAAATATACTAGGTGCACTCAGTATATTATCTATTGTAACATGGACTATTTTTATTCCCTAAAATATGTTAGGTTTAGTAGGGCACACTATTAGGTTAGTCTTTAGACGTACCGTATATATCAACATTTGTTGTTGTCATATCTTTATGGTTAGGGTATATTCGTACTACGACGAAAAACCCCATGCCACATGTAATGTTCATGAGCGTATGGAATTTTCGTGCTGAGTTCTATGATAATTATACTTTACAACTACTATGGTTTGAAAAATTATATTTTGTATTCTCCTAAAGTTACTTCACTTAAAAAATTACTCACACAATTTTACATAAAATAAATAAAGAAATATCGGCAAAATTATATCGAACAAAAAATTAAGAAAAAAATAAACACTCCGTGATGCCGTTTGGACAAGTATTTGCATAATAAATATTTTTCGCCAAACCAGTCACTAAAAATTATTTTTGCATGCATAATTTTTTTTACTAATTTTCTTATTTTTGGTACTATAAATAAGACAAAAATTGTCAAAAATAAAACAGATTTTTGCATCACCAATCAACGAAAAAATTGATTTTTCTATTTCCATTGTAAGAAAATTTTGCACAACCAATCCGCGAAAAGAAAATTTTTCACAGGACCAAACTGTGGAACTTCATTTTCGCACTTTCAATCAAAGAAAATATTTTTTATATTTCAATGAGCGAAAATTCAATTTTTTATGGATCTTAAGAGTGAAAATCGAATTTTCGCTGGTTCATTATGCGAAAACTAGGTTTACTTGAACCATCTCGCAACAGTGGGATATTTTTATATTTTTTTTGAAATTGTACAATATTTTCAAAATTGCCATATAAAAAATATTTAAAAAATCACGGTAAAGCAGGGCGAAAACAAAGCGTCCTAGGTAATTGTTATTTTTTTTCTCTTTTTCACCGTAGGTCAGGATCCCCATGGGAGAGAAAACTCGCACGGTCCTGACACTGTCAGGTCAGGACACCTTCACTCTGCCGCGGCAGCTTTTACTTTCTCCCCACGCGCCCCCGGGAGCTGGTGAATCCGCCACCCCTCCACCTTTTGCTACTGCGGTACTGCATTACTGATCGATGACAGGCCGGTCCAGCACTGATGGTCCTACTGATCAGAGTCCAGTAAATTCGCACTGGGGTAAAAGAGAGTACTCCACTAGTACTAGCGACGAGTCAATTTCCCCTGTCCCATGTGCAACGGCATGCAGGGGTAGAAAAGGGACCGTTAGTTTAACCGCAGGTGACATGACTTGTGGGGTAGGGGAATCGTCGACGGGCCCACATGTCAGAAGCAACGCGTTTAGCACCCTCGGGGCCGCTGCGAGCCTGCGATGGTGGTTGGCAGCTTGGCGCCGTTCTTTCGACCGCTACCGTTAGATCCTTAACGACTCCCGAGGAGGAGCGCCTTTCGGCCGCGTTGCCCCACGTCTGCACGCGAGGGTCGTCAAGTCCTGTTTCTATGCGTGTGGGGTCCGTACCTTGTGGCCCGCGTGGAAGTGAGGCAGGGGGGCCTCGCGTGGCACATCGAAAGGGGCGCCTTCCTTGGGTTCGGGTCCGACCGCGATTCGGCCCGCTGAACCCCCGGCCGAGTGGTTGATTCACCGTCGTGTTGATGCGAACTACCGGATATACCCCTTGCCTTTCTTCTGTGGAGGGAGAGGACAGAACAGAGAAATACTGGATGCCATCAGCCGTTCGGCGCTACATTGACGTCACAGTCCTTATATGAACAGTAAATTTATGACGTTATCTATTCTAGTGTGCATTGCAAGGTGGCCGACTGTAGAATACTATTCACCCTCATATAAATATTGTTTCCTCTTTATTTCACTGGTGTGATGATAAAGTCAAACGATCTAAATCCTTCGTAAGATCTGTGTCCATTACACTCCCTGATTATCTGTTTAAGATCAGTTTGAGATAGTAGTTAACGGTTGCCTGTACAACATAAAACAAAGCATGTTTTAAAA
Source organism: Phragmites australis (assembly GCF_958298935.1). NCBI lineage: Eukaryota > Viridiplantae > Streptophyta > Magnoliopsida > Poales > Poaceae > Phragmites > Phragmites australis. The sequence continues at coordinate 35,626,923 of NC_084921.1, forward strand.
TGCAGAGATTTTGTTTAAGAATCCACGATCACCAATTCACCATAGGAGATAGGGGATTTTGAAAAAACTACCAGATGAAATTATAGAGTGAACAATGTCATGTCGCCATAGACTTTCGGGTTCCGCCTCTTCCGAATGACATGGAGCGATAGTACAATCATCGTTTTTAATGTAGCAATCGCATGGGAATTTATAGTACAGGATACGTTCAATTTAGCAAGTCATCGAAAAACAATATTACTGCAAGTTTTAACAGCACTAGGTCAGAGTTTGGAATTGTCAATTCGCGCCATGCTCGGTTTAGTTTGCATGATTTACCGTCTCTAACGTTTAAAACTGTAGCACTAGAATGAAAAACCCTGTGCTCAACTTCTGACGTTACTAGCTTTCGTGTCTATCTTGTTTTTTTAATCCGCTAATGCTACTCAGGCAATCGTGGAAGAAATTTCAAGTACTTATTGAAGTTCGTAGTACGTACGTATGTCTTTGAAAAGATGCAAATGATGACCTAAAATACGCCCTAAATCTAAAATTAGACAATATATGTAAGCGTATTTGCTAAAATAGGTAATAAGTTATCGTATTTATAATTTTAGTATTCGTATTCGGCACATTATTTACAGAAAATAAAATTTTGGTACACGATACGTCGAAAAACTACGGACCCGATCATATTCAACACATCGTGTGTCGAATATGACACGGTGTGCCGAATACGGGCTATAGTGCCATATTCGGCACACCGTGTGCCAAATATGGCATTTATCCGCCGTGCGGTCACTAATTTGGTACACGGTCATATTTGGCACCCCGTATATCGAATATGGCGTTGTAGCCCGTATTCACCACACGGTGTGCCGAATATAGGTTTTTCGACGTACGGTGTACCAAAAATTCATTTTCAGTAAATGATGCACCGAATACGAATGTTAAATTTGTAAATACGATAATATATTGTCTATTTCGACAAATATACTTATGTATGTTATTTAATTTTGATTTTTTGCCCTAAAACACCAAGCCATCTTGATTCCATATTAAAAAAATGAGCTCCTCGCTTGAGATTACTGCTCTGTATACCTATCATGCTCATAATTTTGTCATTTTTTAGCAGTATAAACATGCTAACTAAGATTTTTCTTCTCCAGCAAATACCCCAACCCCAATCACCATTAAACAAAATAAATAAATAATCATAAAGAAGAATTATGCATGAAACATTATTTTGATACAAGTCAAGCCAATCTATACCCAGTGGCGAATTCAGAATAAAAATAACCAGATGTTCTTAGGCTAGTTTGCTAGGGATTATGTGTTCACTTGTTAAACTAGATAGTATTACATATGATGGATTATTAAAAAATAAAAATTTAAACGATATCATATGCACGTATAAACACAAGGTTGATCCGCCCCTTTCTGCACACGAACCAGGATTAAACAAAGTTTAGAACTCACCTATTTCCAACGAAAAGCGAAGGGAAAAAATTAGGAAGACCCGTCTAATCCAAACACCTGTGAACACATATACTGCGCCACATGAGCTGGGCCCACGCGTGAATCATTCCACGCTGGAGGTAGGGCCCGTCGGGGGCACGCATGTGCTGGGCTGGAGCGGGCCCCGCGCCGTATCTGCAGGACAAGGAGCGGGAAGTGTGGAGTCGTGCCCACTGCCGCGGCAGCGGACGGCCGCGATCGCGCGCACGGGAGCCGACCGTTTGGGGCCGGTGGGTGCCTTGCCTGGGTGCACTATGCTGCTGCCGGGGTAGTATTAGAGATGGCAATCCTACCTTTGAGTTCGGTATAATTATCATATCCGATGCATATAGATATAGGTCTAAAATTTTACTCATAGGCATGACGGGTTGGTACTTAGTGAACTCGCGAGTCAGGTGTGGGTATAATCTTTTGCCCACAGATATCCGCAGATATACTCATTAACACAATCAACAGGCCAATAGCCTAGAGTACCTAGTCCAAAGCTTTGAAGCCCAACCCAATTTCCAAAGCTAACCCTAATAGTCTGCACTCGTGTCGTTGCTAGCTCGCTGCTCCCTCTCTAATCACCATTCCCAGCCGCCTCAGTGTTGCTCGCCTGATCACCTCAATGTTTCCCGATTTCGGGCTTCTGGTCGTCGTTCGCCACTCCATGCCACGCGCGCACCATCCTTGGGCGCTCAGCCCGCCTCTTCCTGCTGTGCGCCGGTCGCCAAATCATGGTCGTTGCTCCCTGCCCTGCCATGCGCGGTGCCGTCCTCGAGTGCCTAGCCCGCCGCGCCCTGCTGTGCGCCGTGACCCTGTTTCTGGCGCCGACCCTGACCGGCAAGGCAGCCACCCTCATCTGACTCCAGCCCCACCTCCTCGATTCCCTGGACGCCGCCTTAGGCCTCAGCCGTCCGCCACTACCTGCCAGGTTAAGGTGTGGTTGCAACTACTTGATTCAGTGATTGATTTATTTGTGTAAAACTCTGATAGATTTATTGTGTAAAACTCTGATAGATCATTACTCCTGGATTAAAAAAAAATCATTTCGAATAGGCTTATTCAAGGAAAATTTCATCATCTTCTTGTAGAGCCAGCAAGTCACAACTGAGAAAAAATATATTTTTGTTGCTTGTTTGAGACTTGAGACTTGCTGTTTCACTTGTTGAGTCTTGTTGAAATGCTAGCTGCTGTCTTGCTGAACTACTGCTGTAAAAAAGAAGTGTTGCTGCTTGTTGGAATGCTGCTGCAGTGCTGCTGCTGCCAAAAACTCGTGGGCGACCCACGGGTTTTGGGTACCCAGCGGGGCACGGGCAATGTTTTCTGCCCGTCACTCTTCGTGGGCATGGGTCGGGCACGGGTCTACTTCGCCCGCACTTGACTGACCCATTGCCATCCCTAGGTAGTATTGGTTGTCCGCGTTGCCAAGGGATCCGTTAGGAAACCTAAAATTTACAACTGAATGTGGACCCGTCTAGATATCTTAAAAGATTCGATTATATCTCTTAGGGTTTTTTACTATATATATGGGGTAGAACATCTCGTTGTAAACACAAATGAATAAAGAATAAGTAGCTTTTCTCTGACATTGTATCTCCTTTGTAATTGTTCTCTTGATGGATCGTTGGACTACATCTGGTAGCAGTGATTCCTCAACAGGATCCGCTGGTCAAATCCGGTTGCCGCCCTCAAGCAAAGTATGCGGTGACTCGAAGGCCACCACCACAGATCGGGGAAAATGAAGGGGTGTATGATGGCACCGCTGGCATGAAAGCTGGCGGCTTTCTTGCTTCGTTGCGCCACTGCACTCCTGGAGGACCGCCGGCACTGCCCTGAGCACTCGCTGCCATGCACCCTAACCACCGCGCGCCACTACATTGAAGCCGTTACACACGCCTGCGCACATGCACCGCCCGAAGCGGCATCGCCGGGCCATCGCGCCGCTGCAGCCTTTGGTGGACCACCACGTCGCCATAAGTGGCCCAATTGAGCGCCACACCAGCGGCCTGCAATGTGCCGCCAGCCGCGTCGCTCGCATGTGCGATCGCCCGAAGCGACACCGTCGCGTGGTACCACCCGCAACCACTCGCACCGTCGCCGCTCGGATTGAATCAGGAGGCAGTAGGGTTTCCAAACCCTAGCTACCCCATATAAGTAGGGCGCGCGGGCTCGATGGGCCGGGTTGACCCAAGATGTAAGCAGGCTGGCCTGATAGAAGGAAAATCCGGTGAAAGAAAAGAAAAGAAAAGGGAAATTCTAATTTTTCCATTTAGCCCCCCAATTTTCCATTATTTGAGCGCAATCCTAAACTTTTGCGTTTAGACCCCTGGTTATTCTGAAATTTATATAGAGCCTCTGTTCTGCATATAAGTACCTCTAGAATTCGATTTTTTATCTGTTTTAGCAATTATGCAGTACTTAATTCTGTTATTATTGTTTTCTATGTTGTTAATTATTATTATTACTGTTTAAATTGCCTATTATGCATTTAAATTCAGTAAAATTCGAATTATAGTACAGAAAATGTCAAAAAAAATTGCAGTAACCCTACTTAGCAACATGATGCAACTTTACTAGTAGTAATACTTGCGTTATTAAATATGTAGATGACTACATCATAAACAAGGAGTTTACTGAGCTTAGTGCAGATGATCGCAACTATCTCACTTGGGCGTCGGATATCCGGATTGTACTTGGAACGAAAAGGCTCTGCGCTGCTATTAGCCTTGGAACAAGTAGTTCAATTGTTCCCACGAAGGATCAGAATGATCAGACACTTTATTTTCTTCGCCACCATCTCTCCTCAACTTTGAAGGATGAGTACAGGGTAATGACCAGCACTAAGGCACTATGAGACGCACTGTAGGAGCGTTTTGAGCGCCTTAAGTACACCATCATGTCATATGGTGAGCAGAACCAGACATGCTATAAGTGCGGTGTTTGGGGCCATTGGTCCCGAATCTGAAAAGAACCAAAGCATGCTATGGAGGCATACCGGAAGAAGAAGGAGCAGCAAGAAGCACACCTCACCTAAAGGTGGCCAACTGGGCCGGGCCTAACGGGCCAACCCGAGGCACGGGAAAATGGCCCGGCCCAGGCACGGCACGGCACGAGAGTAAACGGGTCGGGCCAGCACAGCACGGTTAGGCGGGCCATGCCTAGGCTGAAGCCGCGGCACGCCGGGCCGGCACGGCACGACCCATTTGAGTTTTTCTATTTTTTAAAGGTTTTATATAATTTGTTTATCCCTAATACATAAAGAGATGCTTAACAGGGTGGTAGAGTTGTTGTTTCCCATGTATGAGATCGTGAGTTCGATTCCAACATCTGGCATTTTTTTTGATGTTTTTTCTGATTTTCACGTGTTAACGGGCCGATAGGCAAAAAAAACATCATTGGTCCTATCGCGCCGCGGGCTGGCACGACATGGCCCGATCTTAAATGGGCCGTGCCTGGGCTGCAGCCACGGCACGTGGGCCAGCATGGCACGGCCCGTTTAGCTAACGGGCTGTAACGGACCATGCCTAAACGGGTCGTGCCTGACTGAACCCGTGCCGTGCTGGGCCGGGCCGCCCATTTGGACACCTCTGCCTCACCATTGCAGTGGGGATGGAAGTGGATAAAGCAGTAGCAGTTGGGGTGCGGGATATCTCACCTGGAAGTTGATGATGCTGCCACATTGGCAGTAAAAGACCTCCAAATGAAGGATGCAGAGGCCTTTACTTTGCCCTCCACCACTGCTATAGAAGATGCCATGAAGGATGAAGTGAAAAAGAAAGACATTGAAGAAGAAGTGGCCGGATATTTCGCAGACTTTATCTAGAATTAGAGTGATTAACCATTTAATTAGTTGTAGAGGAGGATTGAATAAATGTAAGCTCTAGAAGAGCAAGCTTAACTGCAAACAATATTTTTTAATAGTTAATAAAGCATTTAGTCATGTTGCTACTTCCTCGCATGTGAATGATTGAATGCTTTATTTATAGAATATGTGTGGTGCCCGTATGGAGGAAGTGTGTATTGTGGACAGTGGAACCACAAACACCATCTTAAGAGAAAATATGTATTTTCAGTCTATTAGAAATAGCTCTAGAAAAGTGATGACTGTCACTGGTAGTGATAAATGCATAGTAGGTTCTAGAAGAACCACATTCATACTACTTAGGGGAACTACTTTGCACATTGAAGAAGCATTGTTGTACGCGCTGAATCCACAAGAAATCTCCTAAATTTTAAAGATATTTGCGCTGACGATTTCTATGTAAAAACTGGTGAAGAAGATGGTAGGAAGCACCTACTCATCACTAAGCATGATTGTGAAGTGAGAATACTAGAAAAATTTCTCTCCATGAACAGTGGCTTGTACTACACTCACATTAAAGTACCTGAATTGTTCACTACCTTCAAGACTGTATTTCGTAGTACAGAATTATTCTTCCTATGGTATGATAGATTAGGTCACTCTGGTCTTAGAATGATGAGGAACATAATTACTAACTCATAAGGTCCTGGCATAAATGTGAAGAAATTTCCCGAATCATGAAGATTTTGTATGCTACCGAGAAATTAATTATAAGACCGTCTACCTTGAAGGTACAAGATGAAATCCCTGCATTCCTAGACTGAATCCAGAGGGATATTTGTGGTCCTATTCAGTCATTTTCTGACCTATTTCGGTACTTCATGGTATTGATAGACACATACTCGAAATGGTTGCATGTATGTCTATTATCTACTCGCAACCATGCTTTTACAAAGTTGATCTTGCAAATCATACAAAATAGGAATAATTTTCCTAACTATCGAGTGAAATCCATTAGAATGGATAATGCTGGAGAATTTACTTCTAAAGCGTTTGATGATTATTGCACTGGTATGAGAATTAAACTTGAACATTATGTACCGCATGTCCACACTCAGAATGGACTAGCTGAAGCACTGATAAAAAGAATAAAATTCATTGCTAGACATTTGTTACAGCACTGTAATTTGCCCGCTACATGTTGGAGACATGCAGTCTTACATGCATTAGCTCTCATTAGTTATAGACCATCCTCCTATAACATCCATTCACCTATGCAACTAGTGCAAGGGGTAATTCTGAAGATTTCCCATTTACGTAAATTTGGATGCATGGTTTATGTGTCAATACCGTCACCATAGCGAACCACTATAGGACCTTTACGAAAAGTTGGAATATATGTCGATTATGATACTGCATATATAATCCGATACTTAGAACCAACAACTGAAAATCTGCATACGGCCCATTTCGCTGACTGTATTTTTGATGAAAATAATTTTCCGTCATTATGAGGAGAAAATATACCCTTGGATGAAAAATACCGGGAAATTATTTGGCCGACCAAAGGAGTTGCGGCACATGATCCTCGCACTAGTGAAGCGAATGATGAAGTACAAAAAAATTATTGATTTGTAGAAATTAGCAAACGATCTGTTTGATCATTTTTGTGATTTGAAGAGCATGACTAAGTCGCATGTGCCTACACGCGATGCACCGGAGAGGGTGGAAGTACCAAAAGAAGGTACATCTCACTTGTCCTAGGAGCTCCAAATAATAAAAGGATAAGAAATTCGGTTTCTCAAGTCCCAAATAGCCGGAGACGTCTGGCAATAGTGGAAAATGAGAACTCACCACATCCGATCACAAAAATACCCCAAAGAAAAAAGAAAGAGAGCTAGTTGAGACATGACGATGGTATGAAACCTCAGGAAGTAGGCATACCGGATTTGAATCTTCCCACGCAGGAAGAAACCAGCAAAAATACGCGCACTGAAATTGACGCTGGTAAACTAAAGGACCTTGCTCCAACAGTAAGGAATCATGAAGAGCAAGATGAAGAAGCACCTGGAAGTGCAACCCATGATGAAATAGTAATAAACTATGTGAACTCAGGGGAATCCTTGAATAGAGCAACCACAATAGTTGACTCATACTTCGCAAATAAAACTACCACAACTATTGATCATGACCCTGAGCTTACATCACTCACTGAATGTAGAATGAGGTCAGATTGGAAAGACTGGCAGAAGGCAATAACATCTGAATTGTTGTCACTAAACAAAAGAGAGGTTTTTGGGTCAATATGCTGCACACCTCCCCACATCAAACCAGTAGGATACAAGTGGGGTTTTGTTTGTAAGAGGAATGAAATGAATGAAATTGTGAGGTACAAAGCATGACTGGTTGTGCAAGGTTCCACTCAACGACCAGGTGTTGATTATAAAGAAACCTATTCCCTGGTGATGGATGGCATTAACTTTAGATATTTAATCTCGATGACAGTCAACCTGGAGTTGAAAATGAAATTGATGGATGTTGTGACTGCATATCTTTATGGAAGCCTTGATTCGAATATTTATATGAAGGTACCTGAAGGAATACCATTGCCGAATCAGGATAGAAGAAATAGACAGCTTTATAGTATACAATTGAAGAAGTCGCTATATGAGTTGAAACAATCGGGTAGAATGTGATACAATCGTTTGAGTGAATTTCTCGAAAAATGAGGCTACACAAATAGTACGAATTGTCCTTGTGTATTCATAAGAAGGTCCCAGAATAGATTATGTATAATATATGTATACGTAGATGATCTGAATATCATCGCTACAGAAGAAGAAATTGAGGAAGCAAGCTCATACTTGAAGTCTGAAGTTGAAATGAAAATTTTGGGTAAAACCAAATTTTGCTTGGGTCTGGAGCTAGAGCATGTAGCAGATAGAATCTTTGTACATCAGTCAAACTACACTTAGAAGATGTTAGAGCGGTTTGATTTTTAAAAATCATTTTCCGCCAAAACCCACATGGTTGGAAGGTCATTGCAAGTTGATCAAGATCCCTATAGACCTAGAGAAGAGGGGGAGGAAGTATTGGGACCGGAATTTCCATACTTAAGTGTAATAGGTGCGCTGATGTATCTAGCTAATTGCATTAGGCCAGACATAGTGTTTGCAATAAACCTACTTGCATGATACAATGCAAAGCCCACTAAAAGGTATTGGAACGGCTTGAAGGATATTCTGTGTTATTTGCAAGATAGGAAAGATATGAGTCTGTTCTACGGAAAAAATCAGGATCTAAGTCTAGTTGGATATGCAGATGCTGGTATCTATTAGACCCGCATATAGCGAAATCACAGACTGGTTATGTTTTCCTATATGGTGAAACTACAATTTTCTGAAAAATCATCAAAGCAAAGTCTTCTATCTACTTCGACGAACCACTTGAAAATAATAGCTTTATATGAAGCCACACGGAAATACGAATGGCTTAGAAGAGTGATCAATCATATCCAACAGTCATGTGATTTGAACACTACTAATACCCCACCATTATTTATGAAGATATATTACATGTATTACACAAGTGCAATCGAGATATGTGAAAAACAACTTAACAAAGAATATCAACCCCAAGTTCTTTTATGCTCAAGAATTATATAAGATGAATGAAATAAAGGTAATGCATACCAAGTCATATGAGAATCTTGCAGATTTATTCACTAAGTCTCTCCCTGTATCTAGTTTTGAAAGATGTGTTCGTGGCATTGGAATGACGAAGCTTAGAGAATTGCACATTTCAGGAGGAAATTTTTCACATAATACTGATAAAGGAATTAAATCTTAGTCAAGAAGAGTAAGTGCCCAAAAGTTAATCATGAAGATTATATGCCCATTTTGGATGGATTGTACTCTTTTTCCCTTAGATGAGTTTTTCTAAAGTTTCTCATGTTAAGGTTTTTAACGAGGCAATTTTTGTGACCATGTCGCAAGCTATGTACTATTTCTCTCAATTTTTTTCACTTGGTTTTTGGGGAGTTTTTAATGAGACATATGCATTTTATGAGAAGTGCCTAAGGGGGTGTCGGCGTATTGAGTCAAGGGGTACCCTGGCTAACAGGCCTCGTAGGAGACTTAACGACTAGAGGTGTATATTTTCCAAAAACTAGCCAATCGTGTGATCAGGATATGGCTTCCCAAAAACCAGCCTGTAATATCTGAAAGCTTCGATGCATTGTCCAAATGACCGAAATAACCTAATAAGGTATCGGTCAATGATGCTGTATGACCTATCCTCTAGTTTGATCGGCTCATCCGTCATCACCCATTGAGTCCCTGGATTCGTCATGGTAATCTTCTACAGTAGCCTTGGTTCATAGTTGTAAGACTCCTCAAAGCTTCCAAATAGTATCTTCAACGCCTTCTGCTTCGCTCGTCACGTGGTGTGGTAATTGATCAGCATACCCGTCTTAGTCTACACCTCCTCCATAATAGATTTTGGTGATAAACAAATGTCTGTGCCAACAAAGGTGATGAGGAGTTGGGCTATAAACCTCGCATCAAAGGCATGGCTCACATTCCTAATAGCCTCTTTGCTGGATGTATGTGAGGTGTGTATACTGATCACAAAATAGTTCTCATATTTAGGCTTATGTGCTCATACGAATTAAGGACAAATCAGGTGTTTGAAACACCTAACCTCATACTCCGTAGGGTTTGACCGGACGCACTTTTGA